>NC_081256.1:21908824-22220188 GCF_030490865.1 Poecile atricapillus
GTAATTTCAATATGTCACAAAATATATGATGGCTTCTATTATAATGCAGCAAGAATAAATCAGCCTTTCATTATCAAGAAGAGACAGTATTACTTGTTCTGGAGCTCTCTGCCTTTCAGAGAGGAGTGTGCTCTGAAATATTGTCACTTTTGTTGCTTTCAATATGTCAGCATGGAAAGGAGATCACAGAATCAGGCCAAGACAAACTTTTACTGCTCTTTTACAAATTTTACTACCCTTTTTTCTGCCCTGATTACGATTTCTTTTGGGTTGCTATCAGTGAATTTTAGTATCTCATACCAGCCAGATGAAGTTTTTTTTACTGGACTCAGTGTCCTTACAAGGTTCAGTCTTAGATGAGATCATATTTCATTTTCAGCTATGTCCAACTGCAATGTGTGTTAATTGAAAATTAGCTGTTATTTAGCTATATCTTGTGTCACACTCTGTGTTTCACAGCCCAGAAGTAGTTTTCAGGAAATCACTGCATCCCTAACCACCTTCATAGACCCAAATCATAAGGTTTAATTCACTCGTGAGCTCAGTGTGATGGGAAGGAAGATATAAACCAGGTGTGGCTGTGCAGAGCTGTGGTACAGCACCACTGGAAGCAGCCCAGTGTCCCTGTGTCCTCATGTGTCCCTGTGTCCTCCTGTGTCCCTGTGTCCTCCTGTCCCTGTGTCCCTGGGGGTACCCTGGGTGTGCTCTGCCTTCTGCAGGTTCTAAGTGAACCTCCCCCATGGAGAAACAGTGATTTACTTTTTCACTTAGTGCTGCCTACAAGAGCCTCTCAATTTTTAGTCCATTAACAGATCTTTCCTGGGATCTATTAACATGTCACTACGGAATGCCTTTCCCTTCAAAGTTTAATACCTCTTAACTCTCTCTTAATCACATTGCTCTACTCCACTTCATAGCCTGCGGCTTCAGGGAACCTTTGCCTTTTATTAGTACCTATATACAATCATGTTGTCATTCCAAAATCCAGCACTGCTTTGGGTTTCATAAATTCTTATCACTTTGATTTACTTGGTGTGTCCTCAGCTCCCTGAGAAGAGAGATGTGCAGGCAGGGCAAGGAATGAAATGTTACAGTGCAGAGCTGTGCCAGTGCATTCTTTTGCAGAGAGGAGCTGTGCCTGACAGGAGACACAGCCCCTTCTTCCCTGCAGTGATAGCAGGCAATGTTAACACTAATGTTGGTTTGGTTAAATCCTTGGTACAGCCCCTGGAGGTATTGAAAAGACGTGAAGATGTGGCACTTGGGGACATGGTTTGGTGGTGGACTTGGCAATGATGAATCTATGGTTGGATTTGATGATCTTTAAAGATCTTTTCCAACCTGAGTGATTCTGTGATTCCTGTTCTGACAGCTGGTGAGAGCTGACAGACTTTCCTGTTCACATCCATGAGCTTCCAAATGAAAAACTGACTGCCCCTACCTTGGTAGTGCCCCATAAAGGAAGATCTCTGATGCCACAGCCTTGTGAGGGTCACAGTATTTCTGTTTTGGCCTGTCTCGAAGCTCTGCTGACTGCCTGTCTGTGACCCATTTTCAGTCATTTGCTACTCCAGGTGAGGAAGAAGAATGCTGGAAATCCTTCTTTTTTCAAATTGCACTTTATAAAGGTGTTTGTGAGTGGCATAAGAAAGTTTCAGTGTGATAAAGCTGTGGTCTCTGTTTGGTAAATCCCTCAACAATTGATGTCACTGAATTCATTACTGGAGATGACAAAACTAAGATTATGAAATTGTGTAAAAGCAGCTCCTGACAATTCTCTTGTGTTTTTGTTGTTTTGGTTTTTTCCCAATGCCATTTCTACTGAGAAGCGTATTATAATGCAATTTAAGGTGCTGTAGTACTAAGAATGTGAACAAGATGGATTCACTAATTAAATGGAAACAAGGTCCAGCCTGACATCTCTAAAATGCAGCAGATCCCATCCCAGCCACATGCTTGTCTCCCTGCTGTTAGAGATTTGTCATTTGCAAGGTACCTGAGTTTCGTCTCAGCATCATGTCAAAGAATCTGAGAAATATCTCATCTCTCCTCTCATAAGACACCATCTGCCTTATTTTTAGAGGAGCCTACAAGTAGGCATTGTCTGGGTCTGTTTAAGCACTTTTTGTCTGTTCCCAGTTTCTTTACAAGAGTTTTTTGATTTATTTTTTTTCCCCCACAACTCAAAGTTGCTGCAATGTGCTCCGTGTGGTGGAAGTGTTCAAAAGCATTGGGAATGTGGAGCTTGTACAGAATGCAGCTGCCTGCCTGTGAAATGGAATTAGACACAGAGAATACAGTATATCGATTCTTTGGCATCTATATCAGCTTCCTGTTTATTTCTGAATATAATTTAAGTCCTAGTTTTTTACCTGGTTAGATCCTGACAGGTTACTGGGTTTGTCTATATGAATTGCCATAGCAACTGTGGTGCTGGAGCAAACAGCCATGAGTTTTAATAGCCTGGGGGTCTTCAGCAGAGCACTCTTAATTTAGAGGCCTTCATATCTCCAATCTGGGTCGTTTTACCAGCTTGATTTGGCTTATTTTCTGTACTTCAGCATGACTCACGTTGTGATCTCTGGGCTACAGGGAGAGGAGAGATGTGAGTTTGTGTTTGTTTATTTAGGAAGGATTACACTCCTTGAAAAAGCACCATTCTAGAATGAAACCCAAAGTGTAGGTTGGCTCAGATGTATGCTGTGATGCAAAGGTTATGTTCGACTTTATTGCAAGGCTTGGGTTCACATCTGAAGCCGAGATGAGACACTGAGCACTAAAACATCCCATTAGCTTGTGCTGAAGCAGAATTTGGCCTGGCTGTGCTGAGCCTCAGGTGCCCCAGAGCTCAGGCTGAGCAGTGCTCAGGGGCTGCTCTCTGCAGCTCTCTGCAGCTCTGGACACTTTCACAGCAGCTGCCGAGGCAGCCTTGTTCTCACAGCTTTGTTTAATTGTTCCCGTGGCCGTGCACCTGCAAACCCCGATAATTTTATATGGCAGGTTCTCGTGGGAAGCCATTACCACTGGTGTGAAAATCAGCCCTTTCCCCCAACCTTTTCAGACCTCGCTTTGTAGGTGCTAGTTTGTGTCGGAGACAACAGCAGTGTTTGTATACAGTGTTTGTATAGTCAAGTATACTCTCAGCTGTTAGTGTTTTAAACACTGAAATATTAGCCAATAACACATGTGCACAGGAGGTTAACAGCCAATGTGCAACCATTGCTCTAATTAGCTGAAAACATGCCACAAAGAGGAGCATTCAAGAGGGAGTTTGAGTTGATCCCATCGGGAAAAAAGCATATAATAAATAGTGGTAAAGCATGCAAGAAAAATCATCATCTTTCTCTTCATCCTCACCATTGCTGCACAGGAGAGACAGCCCAGAGGACGCCTGGCTGGGGACCCCAGCTCTTCCCAGCTGCCCACAGAGGAGTTCTCCCCTCTGTTTCTGTGTGTCCTCATCTGCAGACCCTGCTCACATTACTCTGAGAGTGTGGCTCAACACCCTGCATGCAGCAGCCCCTACAGTGTGAATAAGAATAATGTGAATTATTGAAACCATGAGGATAGGGAAGGTCCCAAACGGTGATATGGCATTTTTTTTTGTTTTTTACTAGGTCTGCCTCACTCTTTTGGTGGAGCAGAAAGTAATAGCTACTGAAATTCTATGTCTTAAATAGCACAAAATTTCAATGTAGATTTCAATATCAATAATAACAGGTATGTAGTTGGTAGTTTATTGCATACTTACACATACCTACCAGCCATTACAGTTTTACCTGCCGTACTGCACCTTTTTTTATAAAAATTGTGCAGCTGGGGATTTCCTCAGTTGGAACAGGTGGGTTTCAAAAGCCAAACTGCCCAACCAGTTTGTGTGACCACCAGACACCTGCCCACTCATTTTTTGACAGGCATGGCTTTAGTCACAGTTGCTGTGAAACTAAATATTGTTGAAAATACATTTTCTCTTCTACCACTGAGACAGTTTTTAGCACTTGTGGACATTCCCATGCCCTTCAGATGAATGAGGGCTACCTATCTTCTTCCTAGAACAGCAAACATCAAACAAAGGGAGCTGAAATTACTCTGAAAAAGCAACTTTATGTGAATCTGAAATATCCAGGGGTGCACTGACCTATTCACTCACATTACACTCCTTGACTGCTGTTGCTTGTAGAGAGATGAGTAAAGCCAGAAAAGTCACTCAACTTTTGCCTTTTGGGCAATCTCACTCTGCACTCCTCCTTCCTTAGAAAGCTTCCAAAGCAGCTATTTTCACAACCTGAGTGTTAGCAGGGTTGGCTGCTGTGATGCAGTTACCAGGTGTCTCTGTCAGACCCAAATCTTGGTTTTCTGTGCAAGCACAGAATGGGGGAAGAAAAAGGAGAAAATGTGAGACAGTGGTAGTTTTACAGCCTCCTTCCTCAGCTTGCAAACTGAAGATAGGAGTAGACAAGCTTTACGATGGTTTGGAGAAATCAATACGTTTTCATTGATTCTTGTAGCTGCAGAACTCTCACCCAAGCACAAGCACAGGGGTGAGAGCACGAGTACATGACTGCCCTGCCACACTAGCTTTGTGCTCCTCAGAAACCTGCTCTTGGCTTCACCAGGGATGGAGCCTGCTCCCTGACACTGCTGCAGCAACAGCACCTGACCCAGGACCCCTCCACTTTTTCTAGAAAGTTCTAGAAAAAACTTTCCCCTATTCTCTAGGGGGAAAGTAGGTCCTGCAAAAATTATCCCCTGCACAAGCCAGAAACTCCAACAAAGCCAGTGGCAGCTGCAGCTGAAGGCACAGCTCCACTTAAGGAAAATACTGCCTTTACAAATTGACTATTTTCAAACAATGACACAAAGTCTATCGAAACAATTCATTGTATTCCAAAAGAAAGAGGTCCACAAAGTCACATATGAAGAATGACACAGAAATAGAAACATTAGAACAAAACAGTTTGGAAAACCAGCTAAGAAGTTGCATAGTCAGAACAGAATGTAATTAAGAATTTGGAATAAGCATATAGTTTTGAAACAAAAGGAATTGGAAGCAAATTATAAAAATTTGAGTATAAAAATAATTGAAGCACATTTGTGAGGGTTACATTTAGTTTATATTTTTGCAAATCCTCTAAAAACATCAGTGAGAGTCTCTTAGAGTTGTTATGATTTTGCAGAAACATCTATTTCCTTAATTGACATTTTCAGCTTCTTTTAGAAAATTTCTGACCTGCTCAACTCTACTGAGAATGTGTTCATTAGCAAAATGTGAAGGTCTCTCACCATTTTCAGTTGCTGCAAAGCTGTCAAATGATGTAAAACTTACTGGAAGGTCCTTTTACTGTTATGGCCCACCTTTGCAGATGACATTTTATAACAGATTTGATTGTGCCACGATGGACCTGACCTTTGTGCCATGTCTTTTCTTCCCATTTCTTCAGCAGAGTCCATCATCTCTTGATCCAAATTCCTTCAACTCTTCTCTTTGACTTTGTGTTACTTTCCACTTCATTCCCAGGCTGCACCGCCTAACACCCTATACCTGCTTTTGATGTCACCAAATAGGGACAATGACTATAAAGTTATTTCCCTTTGCAAGTCAAACCTGGAAGGTCTCTCTGTTGTTGTTCATTCTATTTCCATTGCTGGTGTAACTGTCCTTGTTGTTTTTCCCACTAGTGAAGAAAGGGCAAGTGTCATAATCACTGAAGCAAAGACTTTGCTTTGAAGCCGTATTGATTTTTCCTTTTCCCTTCTGAAGCTTTGCCAGGCTCCATAAAAGCCTGTGTCTTGTTCAGAAACTCTTTGGACTGAGAGACAACAGGGGCAGCAGAGCCAGCGGGGCATCTGCTGGGGAATGACAATCATGACAGCAGCAAGGAAAGGAAAGAGGTCATTTTATTTTTAACTGTGCTCTGTGAATGGTTGTGGATCAGAACAAAGCCAAATGGGAAGCGCAGCTTTAATTCCAATTTGTGATTCCTCCTTGTCCAAACTTGAATATGAACATTTTTCTAGGGTTAAACTGTTGATAACAAGACACTGAGACCACTTAAGTGACATTTTGGCTAGAGGCTTAACCACGAAGGTGACAGCAGCAGGACATTGTGGCACAGTGCTGTAGGGATGTGAGCCTTACCCTCCCTAGACTGGAGCAGCAGCATCATATGGACTCTGAGAACTCCTGAATGAAGGTCCAGGGCTACCACAGGACTCCCATTCAAGGGATCTGAAATACTCTGCTTACACCTAGCTTATGCAGAAATATCCAGTAGCATTTATTCAGCTCACATGAGTTGCAAAGACCCAAAATGACTCCCTCCTGCCACAAAAATGCCTCTGTCTTTTGTAGGTTCCTTGCAGTCTGTGACCACATACACTTATTTATCATCTGCATTGGAGAGTCTCTCACTCTCAGCACAAAGATAGGTGCTGGCTTTAAGACTTAATTAAAGGTGGTGTCTCCCAGTGTCTCCACCACTCCTCCAGCACATTTCATTCATGCTGACTCAGAGAAATATCACTTACTAAAACATTGATGCCACTTCTTGCCATGCTTCTGTATTTCTTGGAGCTGTCAGGCTGGGAGAGCTGGTCTTCCAAAGCTCATTAGATAAACAACTGCTGCTGGAGCTGCATGTAAAATTACAGCAGCTGCCTTTTGCAGAGTAGATCAAGTAATAACTGTAGCAGTTTTATTTTAGTATTTTAGTAGTTTTTTTAGTATTTGAGTTTTCTACGGTTCTTAGGTATTTTTTTTTTGTAAAATTAGTACCTACTTCCAGAAGTTAAATAACAGCAATAAGAATTATTCTTCCTGCTCATGAGTGTAGTCTCACACTCCCAGTCAGAAAGTTCTCTAAAACCTAAAAATCCATAAAATGGCTTCCAAATTCTCAGCTATTTTGAGAATTGTGCATATGAGACAGCTGGAAATGAGGTTTTTTTTTTAAAACACCTCCGAAAAAACCTGCTATCAGCAGCAATGAGAGGGTTTTGTTGATTAAAGGATGTTTTCCACTATTCATTTGTAAGGGAAGTGAATCATTAAGTGCTGTCTGAAAACCTTCTTCATACTGAATAGAAAGAAAATGTTTTGTGGTCATTAGGGCTTACAGGAATAGCCTGAACACCCACCACCATCTATCTGTGCTGCAGATCAGCTCTGCTCCAGCTGCTGATGCCACCTGTCAATGGACTGCAGGCTCCCCCCATGGCAGCAGTGCTGCTGCTGCTTTTCCTTCCCCTTCCAGCCAGCTCCACCAGCCAGGGCAGTTTCACAGCTTCTTTCTCCAAGGAGAGGAAGCATCTTAAAGCTGTGCCTGCCCTGATCAGGGGAAGAAAAGCATAACTGATGCTGTTTGCCCTGTCAGGACCTAAGCACAGCAAGTAATGAATAGAAGGAAGCTGTTTGGGTGTTCTGGTTCAGCTTTGACTTTGCAGTTTCCTGTGGTACCTTCTGGGACACGTCACACTGTTGACTTCTGCACCTGTGTTACCCACCCAGTTCTCAGTGTATATTTGTTTTCATTATTCCTGCATCCTCCTGCTGTTTTTCCTGACAAGCTCAGGGTCTGAAAGCTGCTTTCCCAGACCTTTAAGTAACAGCCCATCATCTGCTGTGTACGGAAGGCTGCAGCTTGAATTTGTTTCCACAAAAGGCACATTACAAGACCTGCCTAATCAGCACTTACCTAAGTTTGCTCATGCCAGACAAAGTCAATTTACTGACTCTGCCTGCTGTTGACCCTGCTGTCTGCTCTGGGTTATTCTGGCCTGCCTCCACTTTCTGAAATTAAATGTTAGTTTTTTTAATTGTGGGTTTTAACTCTTGCCTAATGGGGCACAAGCTCATGCTGTTACAGATCTGTCCAAGTTAGGGGCACTGCATGGAAAGGAGCTGGAGTGGGGTTGTTGACAGTAACAAAGTGGGTCTGTGCCCTTCTGCCCCTCATCTGCCATTGAATAGACATAAAAAAGGTCCAGTGCCACTGTCCCCTTGCCACTCTTGTCCAGTTCACAGGCACCACCATGGGGCAGAGAATCCAGATTTTGGAACATGATGCCTCACTGCCAGTTCAACCCAGAGCAGCTCTGAGGCTGCTGCTTGCTCTTGCTGCAGCTGAACAAACTCGTAGCTGTTGAAGATTTATCTTGTGGGTGGCATCTCAGACTTGCATGGGGTAAGCACAGACTAGAAATCATGATGGTTTATTCCTAGTCTTTCCTTTTTGTTGGTGAAAACACGTGAAATAAAACTAGTTCGTTCATAATAATAATTGCAATATAATTTTGTAAAATTTTTGAAAAATATGGGCTATTTTTCTATATATTACTAAAAGGTATTACTAAATTTGACCAAAGAAAATATGAACTATTTTTTTTTTCCTAAACCAAGAAATAAATGATTGGCAAAATTATTATAGCACTTCTTTGTCTTTGATTTTTAATGAGATTTTTCTTTCTTCTATGCAACTATCTATTGTTGATGGCATTTTAAATATAGTTTCACATTATGGGAAAAATGTAGTCTATCCTACATAACTGTCTAGATGGGGTGTCAAAGGTTTGCAGTCTGCAAATTCCAAGTTCAGTTCCTTATAGTATGATCAGTTTCCACCACCCACAACCAGGTTCTGACCATAGCAACACAGACCCAGGATGAACATCCATAAACAAATAAACTCAGCACCTACCTGAGGGGTTGTGGACAGAGCACAGAAATTATGAAGTCAGCTTCACAAGCTGATTTATGTCAACTGTGAAGAAGCTACAGATCTGCTCTACTTTGGAAAGAACCAGCTGAAAATTTTAGCTGCTGTCACCTAGTGTGCAGCAAAACCACAGATCTGCTGAGAGGTAACAGCTGTGAGAGTTAAGGTCACCAGCAAGCCAACAGTTCAGATTAAAATTTTAAGCTCAGAAAATATTTGCTTGTTTTTTTCTTAAGATTTATTCCCAAGATTTAATTTGTTGTTTTGATTTCCTTTGCACACCAAACCACAGATCTAGCTCCATTACCATCATGGCATTGATAGAAACCTGAAATAAGCTCTTTGGTTGCTCTCTCCTGCTGTGTTTCAGTCTGATGCCTGTAAATTCCCTGTGGAAGGCTGAGACCCCCTATCCTTACCAACCTGCACAGAGATGCTTTCCAGTGCCAGTGCTGCCTTTTGATGGCCTTTTTGGTTTCCCAGTGAGACTTTGGCACTGTCCAGACAGCTGGAGGAGCTCTGGAAGCTGCAGAATTTGTGGTGTAAAGCCAGATGGTTTTTTACACCGTCACAATGCTTGTACAGAGCAGTTCTGTTCCAGTCACCAAGTTGGAGTGCACCTGTGCAACAGCCTCACAACATCCCAGGGTTGTGTGTCACTAACATCAGCCAGGCAAAGACATTTTTACACTCAAAAGTTGAACAAGAACGTTCAAGATTTCTTGTTTCATTAGCATGTACCTATAAGAATGAAGATGGAAAATAGAGTAGATATTAATGCAAATCTAATTGCAGAAGCTGTCTGAATGCCAGCAGGGAAATTCCTGTTGTCAAGGATGAAAGACAAGACATCTCCCATTTCCCAGAAGTGCTCTTCATTAACTTTGTGAAAGTCAAACAGTTAATATCCAGGTAAGTGCTCTGCACAAGCTCCTCTGCTCTCCTCCTCAGAAAATGCCACACAGAATGCAGGACTGAAGGTAAGGACACACAGGTAATGGTCACAATATTGAAAAAGGTTATTTTCTGCTGATCAGATGTGAACCATGTTTAATCATACCAATCCAAACAACTCTACTGCAAACCAAAGGCTCCTGTGCCCAGTAGCTGGGTTAACAAGATGGCAACTTCTTGGCAAATGATTCAAATAAATGAGAGTTTGTTGAAGATCTTAGAATCAATGAGTCCAAGGAATGCTCACAGCTGTTATCTGAAATTCATAATTTTCTAGCTTTGACTTCTAACCTGAGGAAGGGCTTCATAGAAGCCTTACAGATAACAGGATGGACATGCACTTGGTGCTGATTGCACCACAGGTAGTCCCCTTCAGCTGGTGCTTTTCCTATTGATCTCTCCTCTAAATGGATGATGTTTAATAGCTTCATAAGCAATGAAGCCATCAATATCTGTCAGGATTTACACCTCTTTGACCTCAGCATGTGGCAAATATTGCTATCAGCTTTATGTGTTTTGTTCTGTTTGTTTTTAGCTTTTCAGTTAATCTGATTTCAACACACAGCATGAGGTTCAGAGGTTTGAACAAATGCAGCCAAGGCATTCATGTAGCTCCTCTCTAAGACATAAGTGATCATATTCTTCATAGCTCTCTTAATAGCACTAATGATTTGCAGGACAATCAGGTCTCTCTCTGGTAAAATAAGTTTACAATGATTTATATGTAGTATTGCTCTAAAGTATGTTTTTATAAATCTTGTGGTCCTAAGTGCTTGTCACATGGATGTCAGAGACCATACAGAGGTCTAAAAATACTCCTGTAAACCCTTCTGCAAATGCTTAGCATCAATGCAGCTATTGTATATCTTCATGCTCAACACAGGTTAAAATAGTGCCAGTCACTGTGACAGTGTAACTGGAGGCTGCTAAGCTGACAGAAATAATTTATTATGCTGCTTACAGCTAACAAAACCCCATGTGCTTTGGGGCAGTTTTTGAAAATACAACTCTCATCCTTTTCACATGTGAACTCTTGCTGTTCCTACCGTCTCTGGTAGTCCTTAGACAAAGGTTTGAAGCCTGCAAACACACTCAAAACTAGGAGAAAGTGGAATGTCTGACTGCATAAAATAAGGACTCCCTTGCATCAGAACAGGCAGCCAGTCTTTTTTGTTAAGTGCAGCTATTGTGTGCTAAATGTGTCTAAACCCACGCTAACTTCTGAGGAGAATCAGCCCGTTTGATCAAAGAAGCTCAAACTGGCAAAACACAGCAGTCTCACCAAGTGCTACAAGAAGCCCCATTTCTGCTGGTGTGCCAGACTGCTCAGGAGTGGTTTGATCTCCAAAATTCACTCCTCTGGGCTGGTGTTTTTCCTCCAGCTCCTCTTCCCTGCTCTCTCTCCCCTATGGCATTTCTCTGTTCTGCATTTCCACCTTGCTAACTCACTCCTAATGGGACTTACCCCTCACAAAGCAATATCACAGAGAATGAAGCATTGTGGAACTGGCAATTGTTGTAAACCTCATCACTGTGCCTGATCTTGGATGCATCTATCTCATTTTGGAGCTATTTATAAAGATAAAGGAAATAAGAACTACTCCAGCCCATCTAACCATGCCAAGATAGAATCCACTCTGAAATGCATTCTGTGCTATAAAAGCCATGTGCAGCTTCCCCCAGTCGTAGCTATGCTTACTATTGTAAGGTTTCTACATTAAAAAGCCTTTTAAGTGAGGATTTTTTATTACTTCATGCCATTCAGTTCTGATCACTGCTGGTCTTACTTCCTCAGCCTGAGGCACATTGTAATAACATAAAAACTGGGTATGAAAAGTTGTGATTCTGGTCTATGCAACTGAAAGAATAATGATTGTTAATAACATATGTATGTACAAATAACTGCTTGTGTCAGGCTTTCATAGTTAAGTGTAGCTGAAAGACAGAAAGGATATTAAATTTGATCACCTTCTTTTGGTTCTCTCTTAGGCAGCAAGGAAAAACAGATAACCAGTAGATGATAATTTATCTAATACTAAAATTCTTACACTAGGCACCTGGCACTGGTGGTTAAATTGAGGAATGAAGAATTTCATGCTGAGAACCTTCAACATCCAGCACAGACCTACAGCAGAAACACCTCCTACAATCATACCCAAAACTTCAACCCTCCTGCTCCTTTAAGAAGGAAGCAAAGGAATTAAAAAAAAATAACCAAAACAAAAAAAACAAAAAAAAACAAAACAAAAAAAAAAAAAACAAAGTAGGAAATTTGGTTTAATGCTGCCCATCTGTATTTCATTCCTCCTGCAAGGAGGGGGCCCATCTTTCTCAGGTGCAGTCAGCAGAAATTTGGCTGTTTCCTGCAGGGTCAGCAGGGGCTCAGCTGTAGCAGAGACAGGCACTGGAACAAAACCCACTCCAGAGCAAAGCTCTGAGCGCCTGCACAGCCACAAAAACACAGCAGCACTTGTCTGAAGTGCGGCCACGAGCTGCAAATTTTTAAGTTTCTAATCTAGCAAGCGGTTGAGTTTATGAGCCTCTGCTCCTGTCTGGAGGCACACACTTGCCTTAGCTCCAGGTTCCCTGTGAAATTGCACCTCTGGCAACTTTCAAAGGGAAAAATTACCATCTGTGTGGGGTGGATAATTCAGTGATTGAGTGAACTCCCTGGCACATTCCTGTCATTGACCGAAGGCATTCTTGTACCATGAGATGTTGGCAGTGCCCTTACCGGATGCTGGAGACACTAGAGCAGCCTAGAGTTCCATTCCCACCCTGAGCAGCAGTCCTTCTAGCTGGGACTTCATTGTTAATTATCTTAATTATATAAATTAATATCCGTGGATAGATATGCAATTACAAGAAAAACAATTTAAAGCAAAATTCCCACCTGAAGGAACAAGAACACTGATAAAATTAAGTGAAGAAAACAGATTTAAATTAATTAAAATATTTGAATTTGTGTGAGGCAGTAGAAGCGATGGGAGAGGGAATGAAGAACAAAATTGCACTTATCACAGAAGAAACAATTTTTAAAAAATCCTAAAAAAACCTGTAAGGAAGCAAGGAAAAAAAATCGTAATTGAAAGAATTACGACATTTAAGTAAATGATGTATTAATTAGAGACAACAAACTGCACCTAGCAATAGTCCATACTGCAACAACCTGATAAAAGGCAGAGCTTCTAGTTTTAAAATAAAATACCTAAATTGAATTTTAGAATGGAACCGGGGCAGGTATGTATTCAACAAAAGGGAATTCACATGCAGTATTACAATACAGTCTAAATTCTAGTAACCAACGAGCCCTTTTAGACTTAAGATAAACTGTATTGTTAAGAAAGGATTACTTATATAAAAAAAAACAGAAAAAAAATCAGCTATATAATTATTATCAATATTGTATTACATTTTATAATGTTTCTTCTTCTTTCCAACACAGCAAAATTTGTGAGTCTTTTCATGCTTCCGTGGTGTATCTCAGAACTACGGCTGGGAGTCATTTTCCAAAGACATCTCTTTTCATGAATTTAACCCTGCTCTTTCCTCCTGGACAAGGCAAAAGGAAAATGCCCAAAAGGGTTCCTGGCTGCATCAATTAAGGTTTTATCTTTTGCTGGCTTCTGGTCAGCCTTCAGAGAATCAAGATACTGAAAACAGCCTATAAGAAAACCGAAACAAACCCGACCCAAAACCCAGCCCCCAAACCCTGGCTTGTTATTTTTCCTCTATTACATTTTCTGCTCTTGGTCAGTGAACTCATGATTCACAAGAGGAATGATGTTCCTGTTATCTTCATCTTCTGTGGAGAGCAGGGTACATTTATTCCAGTTAATAACTGGGGAAAGAAAAATATATTTATGGCAAATGTATGGATGTTAAAGAAAATATCAGCTTGTGATTAAACAAGGGAATCTCTACTAGCTGACCAAGAGTAATTTGTTTGGGGTGTTATTTACCGTAGTGAAGGTCCTACTTTCATGAAATTGCTCTAGACTTACTTCTATGCAAATAAGAGCAAAATTTATTCATTAGTTCAGCTGAATATCACCACTATATAGGAGTAACCTTATGAAAAATAGGAAAACCAACACTGTACAACCATATATTTGTCATCAATCAGTGAAATATTGCACAACTTTTTCTGAAAATGCACAAGGTGTCAGATGAACCATGGAGTATTCCTAGAACCTTCCATGTAGTGTTAATTGCTTAAAATTACTGCTGAAGTCGTTTCTACAAACCACTGGATGAAACAGGTACAATGTACACCTCACCCTTCAAAACTGCCTCCTGCCACAAGGTTCTGCCCCACTCCTCATTTTATTCCAGGGAAAACTTTTCAAGTGTATAAATCAAGTGTATTGCACAGGGTCTGGCCCACAGCTGCTTTGCAGTCTCAAAATTTCCTTTTCTGTCCTTCACACCCAAGAGGTCCAGACAGGCTCCCTGACTTCCTCAACTAACTGAACAAAATCACTAGATTATTTTTTTCCCCTTTTTTTTGTATTTTTAATAATGCAATTGAAGTTTAATAATGCAATTGAGTTATCAGCTCATAGAGTCTGTCATCAACCTCTTGTTAACTGAGCTCTGGTATTATCATGTCTGAGTGCCAGTGGTATCAACTTCCATTTGAAACAAACTGGCTCTTATAGCTGTAAAGCAAAAAAAAACATAGGTTTAAAAACTACACTTTTATTTTTTAATGGAGTCATTATAAAGCTCAGCTCACAGATGCTGTTGCCTGGCCTTGCTGACATTGAAAGGGGAAAATTCAGATGACAGAGAAAATCCAGCTATTTCTGTCCTGAATTTGTAGCAACATGTGGCCCGGTTGTCTGTGTCTTCCCTTCCAGAATGGAGCAGAACAGAGCAGACTTCCAACTGCTGTGAAGTGTCATTGTGTCTTTGACATATAGGTCAACATATAGATTTGAGGATCAGGAAGAACTAAATGTTCCTTTCTATATAGATTTTAACATAAAAATTACTACAGCATGCTAAGGCTGCAGACTCTGGTACTAATCTTTTCTTTGCATCCATGGAATTTAAGGGTTTTGGTTGGTTTTTTTTTTTTAATATTGAAGACTTTTCCCTCTGAATTTTGGCCTTACATGCAAATATCCATAAGCATATTGTAAAGCACATTTTGAAGTCTGGTAGTGCTCATAAATCAGGATAGTTATATTTGTGCCAATTTTTGTGAGTGGGTGTTCATGTGCATGAGAAGATATGTGAAACTGGGCAGTGAGACGATGAACATTAAAAGTCCGGAAGCAGATCAATAGCTGGTGTAAATTGTCAGGGCTTCATTGATTCCCATGTTCCCACGATAAATGCTAATTCAGCTGGAGCTAAAAACATTGTCATCATCTGATCAGCTGCTCAGTGACAGTGGGGAATGCAGAACGAGGGGCAGGCATTACCTCCACCCCTGTGAATGGTGCAAAAGGGTAAAATTCCCTGCTTAGTCACATGATTTGAAATCTCCTTTATTGGCTGCATGTGGGTATGCGTGTAGAGGCAATGCTTATATACACAAGAAGGCATTTTCTGAGACAAATACATGCCTTCTACTACTGTGATGGTACTTTTTTCTTCAAATGAAAACAAAATAAATTTCAAGAGACTGTATAAAATTTGCTTGTACAAATTTGTTGTGCTTCTGTGAGGTTTTTCATACATCCCAGCAGCAAAGGGACACAAAACTCAGGTTTTAATCCACAATTTACATACAATACTTAAATTCGTTTTCAAAACTAAACCTTATTACAGAAATGATGGTTTCCCAGGTGTACAGATTACTGAGAATTATAATATTGACAACAAGAAATGAAGCCAGGTTGCATATAAAAATCTACACCTCCTAGGTGACTCTCAACAGGTTTGATTCTAAACATTTTCCACCAGATAAAGTTCATTACCTTGCTCTACCAATTTCCCATTTCACAAAGTTAAGATTTTACTGAACCCGTATATAAGAAATTAATTACACAATGGCATGAACAGAACCTGTGAGAAAAGGGACTTTGTGCATGGCTGGTGATGAACTCATTGATTCTGCTGTGAAGTTCTCTTGAACACCTTATCAAATGCTGCTGATTTCTGGTCTGCATACAAATGTATTGATGTGCCAGAATGGAATCAAATTAGAATGTTTAGAGTAAAAGCCCATTTGCCACGTTTCAAATTGTTCGTATTTATTTGGGGGCCTCAGGATGGCATCTTAATCTTACACTGTCATTATTTCAAATAGAAAAAGAGATTTTTAATACTATTTGGAGAAAGTCCCTTAGCTTGCAGACTGAAAAACCAAAAAAAAAAAGCAGAACTGCTGCAACAGATATTTTGACAAGAGCTTTGAATGAAAAATAACAAAACCTCCGAAGGGAATTTCCCATTACTCTAATTTATTTGGAAGCACATTTTCACAATAATAATTAAATTATCTAACGTTCGCTTACATTAAAAAGCGACCATCTGTAACTGTTTAATATTAGAAAAAAGGTGGAGGGAAAGGCCAATATTTTAAACTAATCACAGGGAAAAAGCAACAACTTCCAAACATCAAAGGATGTTTGACAGCTTCCTATGAAGTCAGCTGTTTCATCTCCTAGTGAAGTAGGCAACAGAAATTCCAGCATTTTCTGTGCAGTGGTGTCTTTAAAACTGTAACATGTTTATTTGTTAGACATCTATTCATCCAGTTTTCAGGGTGTTTGAGTAACAAAACATCTGATAATTAAAGACTTGTGACACAGGAATCCATGTTTAGTACAGACAACAAAAATAACAACTATATTTTCCTATGGTGGATTTTTTGCAGGAAGTTCTTCCATGCCTTGCAAGTCTTCCGTGGGTGGAGAATACCAGGTATGACCAACTGAGATACCATCGAGCAAAAAGCGTTTTTTATCGGTTTTATTTCTCCTAGAAATGTCAGCACAGCACATTATATTGCCTGTAATTTGAATAGATAAACGAGACAATGATTCCATTGTTATTTTCTTTTCTCAAAATGGTAGAATACATTTTCTTAAAAAGGTCTGCAAACATATTTACAAAAGTGTGAAATCAATAAATGCAGGCTCTTTATGTTTTTACTGAACTTCCAAAGACTGACTGATATCCTAATTTTATTGGAAATCTGGTCCAAGGACGATACAAGAAATTAAATATCACACTCAGTTTTGCTTTTGTGTAGGCTACCATGAAAAACAAATCAAATAGATAAAATATTTTGAAAAGAACAAACTTATGTTCCATGAAGCACATGAAGATATTCCAAAACCATTTCTTATGTTTTCATTTCACCTTTAAAACATCTCTTGCTCTTAATGTTAAAACGTGGGACACCATCTTACTTTTTGGAAAGCCAGCTGCTGTAATGTCAGTATAAAGTAGCCACTAAAATATCATTCACAGTATCTGCATCACAGGAATGGACTTTTTTCTTTTTCAAACAGGAGTGACAAAATTTGTGTTGTTGCCTTTATCTTTCACATTTTAAATACTATTGGCTGACAGAAATAAAGTGTAGTGTCATGCTTGGTTTACCTAAATCATTTATTTTGTAACTAATAAAAGTAAACAATTACCAGATACTGTATATATAGAGATATATAGATATATGGCCACAAATAAACTATAGTAGAAAGTTATTTTGGTTTTGATAAAGTTAAGAAAAGCACATAAAATCATATTTCATTAATATCTTGTTTTATGGCCATCAATATTTTTGTATTTTTTTTTTTGTTTTGTTTCATCAACATAGCAAAATACAATCTTCTTATTAAACAATAATTATCAGATGGCAGACAATTCTTTTTATTGGTTTACATTGGCAGGTCACAGTCTAAAAGCACAACCACATCAGGCAGAAATTGCACACAGACCACCCTGGATTCTGAAGACTATTTTTTATGCTTCTACAAAAAGACCTTAATTTAAAACTGGGGACTATAACAAGTACAAAGTAAGTACATGATTTTAATTTTTTTTGTTTGTTTTGGTTTTGGGGTTTTTTTGGTTGTTAAATAGGCAGGCAAAATAACTGAAATTGCAGTACTTTATTTTGGTTTCAGCTTAATTTTTAATACCTCTTTAAATGTTAGCAAACAGGCTTTAAACTTCTCAACAATCTTTTATAATAAAAGTTCAATCACCCCCAAAAAAATATAATACAATAAAACCCAGGTGATTTTTTTTCCCATCATGGAATACTGCAGATTTATTTCAATTTGGCCTGTTCCTCGCCTTTTTTTGTTTGTTTGTTTTTGTGTTTGGCTTTTTTTGTGTTGATATTGCATTTTTAGCTCATTCTTGAAATCTGGAGGAGATTTATGTGTGATGACAGTCACAATATCAATATTTCTGTAAGAAATGGCTGTGGTGGGGCTGGCCCATCAATATGCAGTTTTATTAATTGTAGAAGGCATCCTCATGTCTTCAAAAACCAGACTGGTCTTAAGATATTACTCTTAATTTGAGACAGTTACCATTACTTCATTAAAAAATGACAAAACAGCAATAAACATTTTAGCTCTTTAATGAGCAAAGATCAGGTCTCTTAACATTGGAATAATATTCGTTATCCAGATTATCTTTATTTCACTCAGTGACCAGTAATATGGCCAAGAAATACAAAGTAATTTTCCATCAAGTAGTATACAATTTTTGTGTGTAATAAGCTTTCATTCTTGAAAAAGAGTAACTGAAAAGAAATGTTTCTGTTACTGCAGTTAGTTTGTCAGAGAAAGTTCTTCGCATTATCTTACAAACTATCAAAATTGCTAGTAATTTGAAAAAATGTAAAAAAAAATCACATAACTTTAGTCTAATAGAAATATAGTACAGGTAAGAGAGAAAGTATTTATCAGGGATGTGCTCTTAAGTCCATCTCAATTATTTCTTTTATATAAATGTACATCTGATTACATATACAAACGTTTTGAAAGGACCATGGTATAGAATTACTGGAAAGCAACAGGGGAATGAAAAATTTTTTGTGATTTTAGAACATTCACTTCAAATCACACAAACATATGTAATATCAAGATTTTTAAATTTCCAGTTGTTGGCTCTCTACCCGTTCTCATAGACCCTCTTTTTCTACACTCTTGCCATCTGGTCTAGAGAATTAATTGGAATGACAAAGCTGATGTATAGCAAAAAGGGAATTAACATTATATTAAAGTATTATAATTAAACTTTGTAACATGCAACATGAGTTGAAACAATAAACTGAAAGGTGTAATCAGAGCAGTAATATTGGGGCATTTTTAAATGGCAAAATGTCATTGCAATTAAATTTTTGGACACACTTTACCTTACTAATTTGAACAAAATATTCTGTAACTAAATCACAGCAAATTATAAATCCTTCATCAAAGGAAATTCCATTATAGTTATTTCAAAGTTAGAAATTATTTAGGTGGAAAGGAAAAAGAACATTAATAGTATACATTTTTTTGTCTGGGATTCATCTCAGTGAGGGTCCACCACTGTATATCTAGAATGCCATAAATACCTTTAAGAACTGTTGCAATCCCCTCTCTTTCACAGGCTACCATGAAATACTGTACTGTAATTACTTTTGCTTCTTTAAAAAACTTCTTTAGGTTGTGCCAATTGATGGAGAAAGCTTCTATTAAAAACTCCAATGGGATGAGAAGAATTTTAATTACGGCTTAATCAGCAGCACAGCCACCAAGCATATAAATTATCATGCACATCGTGCTAAAAATATCCAGTTTCCTTTATTCCCACAACTTTTATACTGACAGCACTTATGTGATAATGTTGTACCTGCCAGGCTGTAAAACTTCTCTGACTGGCAGAATTCAGCATGAGCCCCTTTCTAAGGCCTTAACAGCATTGGTGCTTTGTGTACTTATTCAAATATGTAAATATGGTCTACACAAGAAAACAGGTCCAAATAAAAATTGGTGAAAATTATCTGACATTCCATTAGTGTGTCCCTTGTGCATATTTATAGGTTTTTAAAATTTTCAGTCATAGTTCTTTCCTGTTTGTGTTGCACATGCCTAATTCCATTATGTAACTTAAATCTTCAAAAAATTAATACTTGAATGTGAATGAAAAAGTATCATTCAGGACAACTGCTTCAAGCAATTGCAAACAGTTGGGTTTTTTGTTTTTGTTTCTTTTTTTTTTCTTTTGTTTTGTTTCTTTCTTAAGTTCATTTGATATATGTACAATTCATTTTTTTCAAAACCCCAAATGTTCTTGATATGTATATTCACATAATATTCCTCCATATTTAAATAGTAAGAGTCTTGTAGGTTGAAAGCCAAGTAATCTTCAGTAATATCACCTACTGTAATCCATCAAAAAATAAAGTTTGTTTCGTCTTGTCTGGCTATACCCTGGTTGTTGAGTGTGAATGGGGGTGGGGATGAGGATGGGGCAGAGTATTGTTCTGTCCTCCGGTAAATGTGTTGAATGTGTGTAGGGGCTGAATCCCTGGTATAGTGTTGGGGATCATTGTGATGGTGTTGGGTGTCATTAAGGGGATATCATCAGGAGACCTTCTCATAGCTAGCGTGTAGTCTGGGGGACAGGCGGTCCTAAGAACCACCTCATGTGGATGGATGGACTCACATTCATGATCCAAGTCAGTGTGCTTCATTTGGAGGGACATTATCTCCTCTTCTTGTGCATGGGTGAGATCATTGGTAGTGGTACGTTGTGGGCTACATCTCCTGTGGACGTCATGTCTCCGCTTGTCCTTTTTGTAGTACAACGCTGCAAAGGCCAGAATGTTCAGGAACAGCAAAGATGCGCCAACTGCGATAGTAACGCTCAATTCTGTTGAGTAGTCCCTTTGATCCACTGAAAATGGGCTTGGTTGTTGTTTGGGATCATCTTGCTTGGCTGTAGGAAAGGCTGAAGTAACTGAAACAGAATTTTTCCTTGTGGGTCTGAAAGTATTATCAGTCGATGGCACTTTAGTTGTGGTAGAGGTATACTGTGAAATGTCGTTAAGATTGTGCAGATGAGGTACCAG
The DNA here is from genome assembly GCF_030490865.1 of Poecile atricapillus. Classification (NCBI taxonomy): domain Eukaryota; kingdom Metazoa; phylum Chordata; class Aves; order Passeriformes; family Paridae; genus Poecile; species Poecile atricapillus. The sequence continues at coordinate 21,929,528 of NC_081256.1, forward strand.
TTCCAACCAAAGGTTCACTTTATTGGCCCTATAGTGTTCTTTCACTCGTGGTTTTAATCCAATGTGAAGATACAGCTGGTCTTTCTGAGAATATCTGGTCCATGCTACTTCTTCAAAACGATTTGGTTTTGTGTGGATGAATTTTGTGTCTTGCGGCACTGGCTGATTTGGGTCACTAAAAGAAAAAGATATCTCCAATGTTACAAAGCATTTCAAATGGAATTATAACATTAACATAATTAAGATTTTAGACTAAATGTTTAAGACTGCCTTTGGATGGAGCAGAGTGCTATTCCCTAAAACTAGAGGCCTTAATAATCTTGATTAGAAACAGCATTATGCAAAAGAACTTTTCTTTTACACATACTTCAGTGACTTCTCTGGTTCTCCAAAATGTTGGTGTCTCACAGTGAAACCTTGTGCTGCTGAGGGAAGATTGCCTGGGGTGTGGTGCTGTGGACAAATGTCTGTGAGAGACCAGTGTGAGAGAACACTAAGATTTTCTTTGTCTTTTTTGGCAGCATAAAGTCCATACAACTCTGCATTTCCGTTCCTGTGAATCATCTGTGGCCTTCCAGAGGGGAAGGATCATGGCAGAGCACAACTCAGTGCAATGCAGAGTCAAAAATAAGTGGTCAAATGTAACAAAGGTTTTTGAACTCCTGTGAAAAAAAAAGAATTAATGAAAATGGCAAAACTTTCCAAGTTTAAAATCACATATTTTGTGGTCAGAAGCGAGAATTTAAGACAAAATATGCTACTAAAATAAGCTGTATTATCTTTGATGCAATATTTATGTAATTTTCTGTCTCATGGGATGAAAATATCAGTGGTGGGATAAAGACAGGTACTAATGTAGCTAATTTTCACTATATAAATATGTTAAATGCTTAGTTTTACACTTTTCTAGAGTTTCCCTAATTAATTTTGTGTATATTTTAAAATTTCCTTGCAGAAAAGGATCTGCCAAGATATTTTTTCCCTCGTTGTCCTAAAACATGTACGTGGGCCAAAGGACATTACAGTAAACCTAAATACCCAACACAATTCTTAATCTCTTATCCATCCTACAAGTACAGAGGAATTCCCAAGGGAGATAACAAATGGAAAACACCGTTCCATCCAAAGTTTGCCTACAAGACCATTCATTATCTGGTACTCACCCAGTTTTTGCAAAGTTTGTCCAGTACGTCATCACCACTGCACTCAGCATGACATCATTTTTGGAGAAATTACAGGGAAATAACTCAGTAGGACCAATCATGGGGATTCCTAGTACGTAAGGAACCTCATCTCCATGGGCTGCATCCGCCCATGCAGGTACCTGATCTGTCTGGCAATGATGGTAGAAGGCATAGAAATATGTAGGCGATCCAAAATTGGAGTGAAGATCTGCTGTGGCCACCGCTGGTGCAACCCACTGGTGATCAGTAAACAAAGCCAGCAGTGTTTTCCTTCTGGTCTCGGGGTTGTGCCGGTCTGCCCAGTCTGTGTACATGAATTTAATAGTTTCCCTCAATATGTCTTTGCCTTCGGGGTATCCGTATAAGTTATCGACAAAATTAGAAACTGCAAAGTCAAAATCACTGGCTGATATGCCATCTTCGCTATCCACGATGTTTTCAACAAACTTCAACCCTTCCCCTTGGTTAACTCCCAGCATGATGTCATAGTTGAGGAATTCTCCTTGTTCCATCAGGATCTGAGGGTCGTCTGGTATCACGTCGCCGTCGATGACTGGTCCAAAGGCTATGTGGTATCTCGCTGGTTGAATGTCCTGGTCCACAAGTTCTCTGTAAGGCTTCTTCTGTAGACATTCTACCAGTTCTACAGTGTCTGACATGTTGCAACCAACTTTTGTAGCCAACATCCTGGCATATTTTGCAGGCTGAAAGCTAACTGCCCAGCTGGAGAGAGCTGTTCCACTTTGAGCTATTGCTCTTTGAAAAAGTCCTGTGGGGAGAAACATTTGAAAACTACTGAAGCGACCTTGAAACAGCCACACACTTTGAAAGATTCAAAGGAGTTCTTTGAAACAATAGAAAACTTTAACAGAAGAGATACCTGAATCTTAATAGTACTTAAATATACAGGGTGGGGAGATCTGACTGCTGTTGTACCTACAGGTAATGTGCATAAAATAAATGCAGTATGTGCTGAAGCAAATGATTCTCCCTCAATATAGTCCAGCTGAGGAACAGATTTTCAAAAGAAACTCAGGAAAAAAAAAGGAGTGGCATTACCTTATGTAGGACAACACTATCAGATTAAAAAATATTCTTAAAATTAAAGCACCTTATAGGTTGGAGGAAAAGCCATCAAGTCTCTGAATTGGGTTAAAGTTTTAGGTATTGTTCAAGACATCAGCAGCATGCATGCATACAACTACATATTAAATAAATCTATTACACTTTTTAGTGTTTTCTTTGGGATTTCAAACTTGGTTTGAAAGGTGTAGTGCTTTTAAATTGTGTATCACTGCAAAAGTTTATATTCTGGAGTAATAGATGAGGAGGTACCAGGCAGCTATTAAATTGATAAGTGCCTAAGTCAAAATCCTTTCTTGTAAGGAGCTTTTTAAAGGCAGGTTTATATTGATTACACTTACATAAAAAGGGAAATCATGTATTTTACACTGTTTAGCTTTGTAATTCAGAGATTTAAACATATGTTCAGGTATTCAGTTAAGGGAAAGAAAATGATCTGGCACTGCATATAAACATGCAGTAAATCCCAAAGACTTCAGTGCAATTAACTTGAATTTATGCTGATTTAATTAGCACTCTGGACCAGGAATTCTACCCAAAGAAATAGCAAAATATGTTAAAATTTATGTTTTACTCTCCCTTCTGAAAGGATTTTTAAAACATGTCATGGATGATAGCTTCACCCTGTTGTAGTCAGTGAATTAATATAATTATTTTGGTATTGGCTTTAATGCAATCAGAACTTCATCCTTGTTCTAATACTCCTTGTGCTCTCTTTTCATTTTTTCACTACATTTGAAGGGCACTTTGGGTTCTGAAAGAGATTATAAGTCTGAACCTTGTGTAAAATATTGCTCAGAAACTATATTTAGGTAATTTAGATTGTATTTAATAGATATTTAGACTATATTTAGGTAATAGTACCCTTTTTGCTGTTTAGTGAGATTTTTTTTTCTTCATTCCCATAGAAGTTGATTTTGGTATCATACCTTTTGCACAAACTACTGAAAAACACGGACCCTACCTCCTATAGGTCACTCTGGGTAATAAAAAATCGTCTATAGTGTTCAAAAGTTATGCTGATTTAAGATATATGGGTCAAAAGTTTGTTTCACTTGTGCTGAAGGGCACCTGGAGTCATTCCACTGTCTCTGGTGGAGGTGTTTAGGGATGGAGAGTGACACCTGGCCTCACTCAATTCCACCAGGAATCTTTGGTCCAATGCTTGATGAATAGCTGGATACTCCCACTGGAGGAACTGGAGTCAGGGCACTCAGCTTGCCTCAGAAATGTATTCCAGTAATGCACAAGATGGCTTTTGCTTTGATAAGCAACATATTTCTATTGATAAAAACCTCCCTAGGCCCTAAATCAAATCAGAGAAATGCTTTTACAGCCTCTATTGCAGCACCAGACCCTGTAAACTCAAAAATAAGTTGGAATCTGTTGCTGGCAGGAAATGTTTTACAAGCTTCTCAGGAATTTTTAAATCATTCTAGATTGTATTAGGTCCTAATCGAAAAGTCTTCAGATAGGTGTAGAGACTGAAATGTGTAAACTCAAGCCTCTTCTTAAACTTATGACAAGTCATATCCAAGATATTATTTTCTTGCAAGATATGAGTAAAAATAAGAATGAACTTGAGCTATAAACAGCTAAAATATATTTGCATGTTTATAAGGTCAGATATTGAGCTAGTATAAATCAGCTGCAAGTCAGTAGAATTACCACAGAGGATTCAGGCATTGTAATAAATGTAACTAAATGACAAAGCTGAATTTTCACAAAGATGTATTTCATGATAAGTTATAATGTGTGTGGGTTTTTGCATATTGTGTAAATCTAACTTTATTGCTTTATTAAATATGTCTGAACAAGGACAGAAAGTGTAAGCTACGTGTAAGGAAATGCTGATACAAACACTGTGGCTTGCTAAGTGCTACATAAACATCAGATGCTGGATTAAGTAAAAGTGGTCAAGTCCTTTGGCCATAAAACCATCTAAAGAAGTGAAACTAAACATCCCTCCTTGTGCTGAAGAATGCTGACAGAGCTATTCCTCCACTCAAACCATTTGGTGAAAAATGAACAGTATGAAAAATTGTTTTCATTCTGTCACAGAATTCATGGCAGAAATTTGTACCTCACAGGATGGAGAAATACATTTTTATCTGATAATGTGTATGATTATTATTGCTTATGGGCTTCAGACTGATGGAAAGAAGATTTAAATGTTCAATGGGCCACAGTGCTTTGTGACCCTTATTCAGTGTCTCACCACAGTAAATAATAATAATTTGCATATGTTCATCTATATTTGAGAGCACTTTGTGAAGATGGGTGCTTCTCTGCCCACTTGCAGGTGGGTGGCTGTGAACAGCTCCATCTTGAAATAGGCTGAATTCTTCCTCACAACTGCCAAGGGAACCTTTCAGAGGGAAATGACAGAAGCAAAGAGAGCTTCTGAATTTATAGCTTATGAAAGAGACTGCTTGATAATCATAGAATCACACAATCACAGGATGGTTTGGGTTGGAAGGGCCTTGAAGTTCATCCTGTTCCTCTCCCTGTCATGGGCAGGGATATTTTCCATTAGCCCAGCTGGCTCCAAGCCCTGTCCAACCTGGCCTTGGACACTTCCAGGGGTGGGACAGCCACAGCTTCCCTGGGCAACCTGTGCCAGGGCCTCCCCACCCTCACAGAGAACAATTTCTTCATAATATCTGATCTAACCCTGCCCTCTGCCAGTTTGAAGCCTTCTCCCTTGTTCTATCACTACATGCTCTTGTAAAAGGTCCTTCTCCACCTCTCATATGTGAATGTGAACCAACATGAAACAAAAAGGGGTCTGGAAATGTTAAGAAATTACTTTTGTTATTTGAACCTGACCAATTTATATTTTATTTTTTCTTTCTTTCTTTCTCTTTTTTTAATGGCAGATTTAACCGCCTCCAAATGAAACATAGCATACATGGGAGCACGGTGAGTTGTTCTATTTAATCCAAATTTCATCAAAGCATGGGTTTGCTTTTAAAATAAATCCTCAAAAATTTACTTTTACTGAACCTTCTTCAGACCCCTTCAAAATGCCTTGATCTGCTGTGTTGGCTACTTAGTGCCTCAGTTTGTCCCAACAAATTCTGCTCCTGGCAGAACTCTGGCCATGAGCTGGGATATGACAGGGTATCATTTGCTGATAAGAGGCAACACATGACTGTCCAAATATTGTAAATGTGGCATTTTGCATTGATGCCATGTTACACCAAGAAGATTGATTTTAACGCCACATAAAGAGTTAGGGGAAAATAAACCAGGTGTCCTCGTTCAACCTGGAGTTAATTCTTGATGATAAAGCTGGTTTTTAGAGCTCTGATGAAAGAAGATGGTGCACTGACATCCTCAGGTCACAGTGCAGTGAGGTAATGCTTATATCTTGTTCTTACAAGCATCTTCTTTTCATTATCTCCTATTTAAGTTCAGGTAGTTATGGAAGAAAAAAAAGATTACATTAAAAATCAAATTGCAAAAATAGGCTAAAATTTAGACCACAGTCTTATTTTTAACTTGACTCTTTGTAGAAGTTATATTTTTCTCTCATTTAAAAAAGCATAGTGACATGGTCTGAAGAATCTCTCACTTCTATTGACCTCAGTGGTCTTTGTAACATGACTTTGGGGAAATGCAGCTCTTTTAATGTCAGCAGAATTATGTTTTTATGGCCAGTCAATTAGTCCCCCATGGAGATACAGCAATATAAATTAGTGGAGGATTATATGCACAGGGCACAGTGTGGTGTCCCTGGTAAAACTAATACAGATAAAAATATGTGAAAACAGTAAGACAGAAGTAACATGATCAATAAGCAATAGCCATGCAAATGAGAGACACTGTGTGAAACTGTGGTGCAAAAATCATAGAAAGAATAAGTTAGGTGCCTCAAACAGCATGATTTTAATTCCCTGCCACCTGCCTCAACTAGAGAGAAAAGGTGTTAGTTGTGGAATAGGAAAAAACATATAGAAGGAAATCCATTTGCAACTTGGATGCTTTGACAATTTTGGATCATGCATGCAAAACATTCAACCATTCTTTTATTAGATGACGGCAAGTGAACTCCATGCAGTTTCAGACAAAAGATTTCTGAACTAGTTACTTGTTTCCTTCACACAAAATAATAGTTTTAAGCAATTCAGCTGTTAGCCTGAAAAGAGAAACTGTGTCATTTTAGTTTTCTTTAAATTCTGCTCCTCAGGAGAAACTAAACACGCCTTTCACAACTGTCTGAATATAGATGACCTCATCTACTCTGAGCATGACTGACTGATTTTCCAAAAAAGACACCCTTAGGTAGGAAAGAAGAGAGACAAAAATGATGCACCAAGAAAATGCTGTTCAGAAGTCTGCTATAAAGTGTTTCTACAAAGCTCCATAGGAAAAAGAAGAAAGTGACCCAAAATTTAAACATGCACAGAAGAGCTGAGGGAGAAGGAGGCTTGTACAGCCTTTAAAAAGTTTCTTAATATTGAGCTGAACTCAACAGTTCATAGAAACAAAGAGAATATACAGAACATCACATAGTACTAATGGTGGTGGCATGCAGACACCAAAATTGTCAAAATTTGCAACCTGCATAATACCTTTGGTTGAATTGCTCCAACGGTTACCTTCAGAATAATGGGATAAAGTCAACAGATTGACGCATGAACCGCCTGCCCCAGATCCAAAAACAGTTATTCTTAATGGGTCACCACCAAAGAACCCAATATTTTCACTAGTCCATCGCAAAGCTTGAATTAGATCAAGGAGGCCATAGTTTCCTTTTGCTGCTTGGTCCCCAGTGCTCAGAAATCCTGTTAAAGTAAATGAAAAGAGAAGGGGTTAGCAAGGGCTCTTCTGAGTGATCCTGTTAAAGTCTTCCAAGTAAGATTTCAGGACTGTATGCCATTAAATAGCGTGCAACTACATAATTTTCCATTATGTCCCTGGGAGAAATTTGTAATTTTGCTCTCCTCCTGAAATAAAAAATATTTGGTATCCACTTTTTTGGCCATGACAAATATATGTAGCAAAGATGAAGATACATCCCAGGCAAAATACTCATTTAAATCTTAACAGGTCATTGCTTGTTGCTCCCAAGGACTTTGTGTTGATTGTACTGAGTTTAAGAGTTTAGGAAACAGATAAGATGCAGTGGTTTTGTAAATGATTTGATCAACTCTGTGTTGCTTTTCTGTACTTGGATGCAGCCATGAGCTTTGCATGTGCCTGAGATGCAGTAATTACACTTCCCTGTAGACTCTGTTTGATCCTGTCCTGGCAACTCATTGTCTTTTACTTTTTTCTCTGCCCAAAAATGCATTTTATGCCACAGGACAAGCCAGGCTGAACAATGGGAGCAGCTCTCAACTCCCTGAGCTCCATCCCATAGTCATTAACCTGAGTTAATTGAATCTACATTAAATGGATAAAGACAATTTAGGTAGTTTCCATGACCCCTTAACAGCAAAGAGGTAAGAGCTCAGGGGTAATCTGGAGAGCACTACAATTGCTCCCTTTTATTCCTGGAGGAAAAGTGTTGGAATGTGTCAGGTGCAGGAACGACTGTTCCACACTTTACTCCCAGGAGCCCCTTCACATTTAGCACTGCTGTTACTCTTGTCATTAGAGCCTACTGACTCTAAAAGATGTACAGCAGAAACTCTGGAGAAAGTCTCTGTTGATAAAAGGCATTGCTTTTGGACCCCATTTGTTGACATTTCCAATTTTCTCAGCTTAATAAACAAATGTTTAAATACTACCAGCATTATGAAGTAGTCCATACCTCCATTTGCATATCAAACTGATTTGATGCTCACTAAATCGTGTAACTGCTTTTCAGTACATGCTTTGTAGAGAAATGCAACGATTACAACAATTATTTCCACATTAATTAGATATCAGTGGGTCTTCTAGTCTCGTCAAAGTTCTACTGATTCAACTCTCTTGAGTGCAGACAGCCTACTCAAAGGAAGTTTACAGTAGTTTTGCAGACAAATGGCTCTCAAAGGAGTCCTACTCTTTCATTATGACAATAAAAGCAGCTTTCAAGACATTTCTAAGAAGACATATGTGCGTATACCTCTATGTAGCAAGGACTTAACAAGAATACAGATATATATGTACCTATATCCATGGATATAATGAACATATCATTTCTTAATTTATTATTACTCTGATTTGGCTTCAAATGACAAGGTGCATTTGATGTTCTGCCCTATGTACAGAGACATTTATACCAACAGCCCTTCTTTGCTGTAAATGGCAATGAAAGCTCACTGGCCTCACTGCCTCAGCAGCTGAGCAGCTTTGTTTGTGTAGGTCAATCCTGATTTTTGTAACCACAGAGAGGGAAGAGGAAAGTGGCATAAGGTGCCAGGCCAGCAATTTTCCCACTTCCAGACCTAATGTACCAAGTCTAATAGACATACTTCATTCGTTGTGTCTGTAGTAAATTGTTTCACAATGCTAGACTTTAAAATAACCACTCTTCTACAATTGAAACCTGCCATATTTAATATCAAACTGCATAAAAAGCAAAGTAGCAGCACTACCATAGAAGAAAATACGCTGTTGGTATTCAGGAGAAGCCTAGAAAGGAAGACATAGTTATAATTAATTCATTCATTCTCACTTTACTATTACAGCTCAGCACTGAGTTGAGATTATGATGATGTTATTTTACTCTGCTTCAGGCTCCCTGTGGCCAGAGGGTTGGCGTGCATGTGGAACATGGCCCCAGCACAATCCTGCCTGCACAGGAACATTCATTCTTGTCTTCATGCTCCAGTAAAATGTTGTTCCCCATAAGTAATTTTTAAGGACACGGAGAGATGATGTCTTTGAATACCATGGCAAATGAGATTACAAATCTAATGAAAGCTCCCTAACCAGTGTCAGTGCCTTTGTCAGCCTGCTTGGAGCTGAGGGATGGTACCGGGGACTGTGATGGAATTGAAATGTAGGAATTTGTGGGAACTGCAGGATCCTGTGGCTGTACACCCTGGAAAAGTATTCCCCTTTCTTTGCATAAGTGTATGGCTGTGGAAATTCAGTGACAAATCAGTTAATCATCAAGCACACAAGTGACTGCACTGATTCCAGGGATCAGAGGGCCTGGCAGTCCCCGAAGCACAGGCAGAGATGAGATGAGAGCACTTACAGCAGCAACCAAAACTGTGACATAAACATGTCCCTCTTTGCTTTTCTGCTTCCCCTGGCTTTTAGGTTCCCTGAGCCTGGTCAGGATCTGCTCTCAGCAGAGCTGCAACTTTGCTTCAAAGAGATCCAATAGATTTCTCAAAATTATTCCAAGGCATTTATTAGGAAATTAGATGGTGGGGTTATAGCTGAGCTACACCGATCCCTCTGAAGGAACACAAAAACTTTCTGAAAAAGTTGTTTTCTTTACTCTGTGTAATATGCAGCACAGTAAAAACCATAAGAATTTGCCTGGAAAAGCAACAGATTAAAATTATAGACAAAGATTTAGGGCAAGCCCCTGGTGTCAAATCAGTTCATATCGAGTCCCATAGCTGTATGGGGAAATGGGAAATTCTTGGGAGACTATAAATGCATTACTTTTAAAGAACCTTCATGAATCTCCTGTTGCTAAAAGTAGATATCAGAAACCTTGCATTCAGTTCAGGGAATGTGCCAGGAGGGGGAGCTTTCAGTTTATTAAAAAAAAAAAAAAAAAAAAGAAAAAAGAAAAAAGACAGAGCTAGTGATATTCTCCTCATTCATCTATATTAAACAAATTATGACTTGTGTCCAGAGCAACAGCTCTGATGCAAAAGAAATATCTCACGCCTCCTCAGCAAGAACCACACTGGCTGATTTCCATATCTGCACAAGATGGATGATGATTGATGTTGACTTTCATGACATGAAACGTTTCTATCTCATTTTTCAGAAGCATAAGAAACCTGTTAATATCACCACCTGTTCATGCCTTTTTTTTCTTGTAAGCAGTGGTATCAGCATGGCTTAGGAGCATTCAGAATGTCATGAAACCAGAGATGGGACTGATAAAACAGATGAGGTTTTTCTTTCCAGTTTGTGGCTTTTTTTTTTTTTTTTCCTACTGAGAAGTGCCTCAATACAGATAAACTCATGGAACTGAACATCTGGAGGGAAGTGTTTTAACACCAGCATCATCCCCAGCCTGTGGGTGCAGGTACTTCTTCCTATTTATCACAGAGATAAAACAGAGATTGGAACAATAGGTTTTGTCTTCATCCCAAGAGGAGCTTTCAGTGGGTAATGGATATAGATACCATACATTTTGGTGTATTCCTATGACACAACCATTATACTATCTAGTTATTAAGCTTGCAATTTTCAGACACTGAGAGAAACCTGTTCTTGCTGAAAAGGTCTTGTGTGTCTGAAAGTTTCTTTGTTTTTAAATTGTATCAGCTAGTCTATTAAAATATATTATCTCTTTCTGCACATACTGTCTTATTATTATCCTTGGATTGCCATCTCACCAAGAATGCTGCTATCATATTCTGCCACCTTTTGCTCTTGTAAAAAGAGGGAAGTAAATTATTCCTTATTTCAGTTATTCCAGGAAGACATTTGCAAAAAACTTAGTTTTCCATTATTCTCTAAAAAGGTCAGATTGAGCTAATTTTGTTCCATAATTAAGTCCTACTACTGGAAATATTCCAATCATCAGCTGAACAATTGCTATTTTATATTCTGAATGGAGAGGTTATCTCTTCTTTTATCTCCTCCAGAGGAGCAGACTCTAATAGAATTATGGAATTGAGGATGTGGTCTTTTGTGAGTTTAAGAAAGAGATTTATTAAGCTCATTTGGACCATTTCTCTGTTACATGTCTGTTAGACAAATATGCAGAGAGTGCCACAACCAGGCCCTCTATTTTGTATTAAGATAAATTTTTATGCTTTATAGGCTTATCTGCCTGGGTAATGATTTCTGCTTGCCATTCAGATAAATCTTTTTCTAATATGATTCCAGCATTTTTTTAAAGAGTAAATAAAATAATGGACTTGGGAAACTTAAAATACTTAGTTGAAAACCTTAGGTAGTTTGAATTATTTTAACCTCTGGCCTAATTTGAAGATTCAAATTAATGCAGAGAGGGAGGCTAAGACAGAATTTTTCCTAATGTAAGGGACTGCTGCAACCCAGTGATGCAGTGAGAGGCCAGGTGCAGGCTGGTGGGTATGAAAATGCCATTTCACATCACAAGAGACCCAAATCATCCCTCTAACAAGTTCTGTCCATATGAGTGTTTGATGATCCAGTGACCTTTGTGGCTTAAAGGAAGCAAGGGGCAGAATGTCTTGCTGGACACACACCAAAAAATATCTGCCTCTGAGAAAATACACAACAATAAATGCTGCTCTAAAAATAAAGCACAAGAGCATATAAAAACTGGTCTGACATGCTTAAAGGGCTTTTTCCAAGAGTTGTGTCTCTGAAAGCAGTAACACTTAAGACTTTAATATTACCCACCTGTTTAGGCATGTGTTATAATAACTTAGCTAGGTTTCCAGTTACAATTCCCTGTGCAGTCAAATGCCAGCTTTAATTTTGTTAAAAGCAAATGTTAGATGGTACAAGTATAAATGCACCAAAGCATAGTGGAAGAATACAGAGTAGGTTTTGAGGGAAGAATTTGTATTCCCTCTGGATTCATTGCTCAGGACTTTAGTTCAACACCTTCTATTAATATTGAATGGTAATTGCCATATACAGAAATTTTCTACTGCCCTTTAAACTATACCTACTCAGATAGGAGTGTGAGCAAGATAAGCAAATTTTAAGAGAGGTGGTTAAACTTAAAGAGCACGTTTGTTTTCATCTTAGTCATCTCTCTAGACTTCACATCAGCTAACTAATCTGAATGATTTACATGGGCAGCAGCACTGTGAACGTTAATGTATATGTGATATTCATGAAGCACAGGATACTGCTCCTCGCTTTGCTGACCAGCACTTCCTAATTTTAATGACATATTTTAGGCATGGAATGGGGATAAGGTGGCTAAAAGGACTAGGAACTCCCACAAGAAAAATGTAAGAGAATATGAACTATTCAGTGCATGAAAAATATTCCTCTACAGACATCTGCAGTGTACCTCTGCCTGAGAATCAGACAAGCAAGTATTCTGAAAATGCTGCTCAAGCAGGTGTTTTGTATGGAATTCATTTCATACACAGAAAAGTGATTGCAACATTAGCAAAGTTCTTGTCTGTTTTTGTAGCTGCCACATGTATATTGGTAATGAGATTAATGATTTCAGAAGTGCAAGATTTTAGCTTAACTCCATGAAATGTGAATAGTACCATGCTGCATCATGATGCACTCTTTCCTGGCTGTTTCAGACCAGAGAATCACAGAATCATGGAATACTTTATGTTGGAAAAGATCTTTAAGACCATTAACCCAGCACTGCCAAGCCAATCACTAAACCATGTCCCCAGGTGCCACATCTACACATCTTTTAAATCCCTCCAGGGATGGTGACTTCCTTGGCCAGTGCTGCTGCCCCAGCAGTCAGCCTTTGGAAATTCCCAACCATTTCACCAAACTAAACAATTTACAGGGTTGAATCAATAAATACACAAGCTTGTCAGTGTAACATTTGGCATTCTGTAAGTATGCATGGAAGAAAGTGTGTGATGAGCTATGAACTCTGATGTGCCATTTCAGCATTGGACTACTGTTGCAAATTTTCACACTCCTCCTAGGTACTAAATCCTTTGAATTAATATTAATGAAGTTGCCCCTACAAAAGGGGTGGATATCAGAAGAAATTCTTGCCTGTGAGGCTGGTGAGGCCCTGGCACAGGTTGCCCAGAGCAGCTGTGGCTGCCCCATCCCTGGAAGTGTCCAAGGCCAGGTTGGAAGAGACTTGGAGCAACCTGGGCTAGTGGGAGGTGTCCCTGCCCATGGCAGAGGGTTGGACTAGATAATCTTTAAGGTCTAACACAATTCATTCTATGATTCTACAATTCTCAGCATCCTGTCGATGTTAAAACAGATTATAAATCCATCATTCCTTGAAGTCTGTGAGAAGAGGCTGACTGCCTTTAAAGTTTTGGTAAAAAGGTGATAAAAGTCTGAGAGTGCTTTGAAAATCTGTATCTGCCTCTTTTTCACATTGTCAATGCTCATATCCCACTCTGCCTTTTCTGTCATGTTGGGACAGTTGTGGGGAGGCTCTCAGATTCTGGGTATTTTCTGTGTGCATGACATTGATATTTCAGCCTTGTCCCTGTGACAATCCCATGGCTGCACAGGGGGCTGTGGAATGGGGCAGGGGAACAGGGATCAAAGGGGCTCTCTGCTTGCCAGCCCCTGCTCCAAGTACAGCACAGCCACATGAGACACCAGCTCTACAGTAACTTATTATAGATGATCTCTGCTAAAGTCAAAGGAAAGGCTGATAACAATCTCAGAGACACTTTGAGAGCTCTATAAGCAATGGGGACAGTCCACTAGATGAGATCTTTAATAAAGATTTCTGGGTGCGCTGTAAAAGCAAAAAAGAAAAGGAAGAGGCGAGTCCAGTCTCAGAAATACAGCTGTAGATACTAACTCTACAAGATTTTAACTGAGATGTGCTGCCACATATTAGAAAGGAGAAGTGAGCCTTAAGAACTGATGAATGACATTATGGCATGGGTGGACACAAGAGGCAGCTGGAGTACCTTTGATTTGAATGTGCCCTCTTCTTTGAAAAATACAAGAAAAAAGATGGGGTTTATGACAGAAAATAGCAGATATCTGTGAATATTCTCATTTTGGAAAAAACAAGAAATTCTATTGCTATCAGAGAACATCTGCTTAAATGCCTTCCACAAGGTAAAAATCATAGGTATTAGTACATGGCTGGGTCATGCTCTAGGGCAACTCAAGTTTTAGTTTAAAGTATTTAAAAGTTGCATATAAAGTCTTCACAGGACGTTAACATTATATTGCAAAGTAATCCACTAGCAGTGGTCTTATGAAACACTATCTGAAAACTTTTACAATAATATAAATAAAATCATCCCTAAAAGACAGCATGGACAACCCAAAATCTTACAGGATGATGTGCAGAACAACAAAAATCAGACGTGGGCCGATCCTTTCAAAATACTCAGCCAAAGCCCAAACGACAAGGAAAGGCTACATGAGAGAACAGAGAAGTCCACAGCCAAATCCAGCACTTGTCTGTCCTACTTGGCAGAAGAAAGCAATGCCCCGAGGGAGAGATTCTTATCTTTACCAGGATTGAGTGCGCAGCTGTTCCAGTCCTCCTTGCTCAAAGTAGTGCAATATGCAAAATGAAGCAGCCCACAGCACATTGCACCAAATATCTGCCCTTTTCCACGGTCTCTCAGCACCCGAATTTCCAGCAGCAAGCTCAGCAAGCAGGCATTAAGATATGCTGGCCTTTTGTGTAATATTCCATAACTTTTAACTTTAGATGACACAACTCAAGGCAGCAGCTACAAACCCAGTAGAGATTTTATAGAGGAGAGTTAACAAATATCAATGTTCCTAATGTGCAAGGCTTTTAAGCTGAAAACTGACCCCATAAAGCTCTACTTTCCATTTTCATTCAAGATTTGGGCAAAATGAGTTCATTATTTGAAGATATCCCAGATGGGACTTGAAGATCTTTCTACCCAATATAGCTGACAAATTTTTCCTGTATAATAAGCTGTGTAATATGTGCAGCTACTTAGAACTACATGCAGTTCACATCACTTAGGCAATATATTTTAATTGATTATTACATGCCAGAGAACATTTTTTCTGAGTTTAGCCTGGAAATCATCTTTAGTTTATAACACTCTGTCTCCATATTAATGCCTTTTTTTCCCCAATAATATCATGCTGTTTGTCAGAATTTTGACTATGTGGTAAATGAGAGAAAGGATGGGTTTAATTTCACTGGAAGGGAAAATTCATACTTTAGAAATAAAATTAAAAAAAAAAGAAAAAAGTAAAGAAATTAAGAGTTCCATTGAGAGGGACAGAACCATAATTTTTGATTCTTCTTCCCAGTGTTGAGATTTGCAATGAGGGTCCAATCAATGCTAATATATATTCCATGAGCTGATGAAAAGGAAGTCAGAAATCTTCATGTAAAACTGTATATGCAAATCACTAGTTAGAAGCCTAGCAGCTATTTGGAAGTGCAATCTTTCAATCAGAATGCAGAAATTATGGTGCTAATTTACTGTGAACTCAAATCTCCTTATTTCAAAATAAATAGAAAAGATTAATCATTGGACCAATTTTTGAAGAACTCCACTCAGTATGTCATTGCTTGCATTCTTAAATCACAACTGGAGGCCTCTGGAATGTGACTGTTGAGATAAGATTCAATTCAGGAAAGTTTTATGAACAGTACAATACAGGTAGAGGTCACAAAATCCTGTCTTTCTTTTGAATGAGTTAAACAACACATCAGACTTAAATAATCAAGATCTGACTTGTGTGGCCTGCTTAGTGAAGACAGTACTGGGAATTTTAATAAGTTTTAAGAAAGTCTGAGAAGCTAAACTTTTCTGTCTTCCTTCTTTCTCTCTTCCTCCACCTTTCCTCTTCCCTTCTCTTTTTGCAGAGCTTAATCCTATATAATCAGCATCAGCATCATTCTTGGAGTTCTGTTATTTGTGTGGATTTCTCTCTGTGTCCACCGTGCTCCTTGAGATAAACTTGGGGCACACCCTCCATTTATCACTAAACAAATCCTGGGGAGCACGTGGCAATATTTCAACCCCAGTGATAACACCCTGCCAGCTCTCTCCATCTGCTCTGGGGGTGACAAACCCCCTGTCCTGCCTGTGCCATCAGCCCCACGCTCTCTCCATCTGCTCTGGGGGTGACAAACCCCCTGTCCTGCCTGTGCCATCAGCCCCACTCCTGCTGCCCTGCTGCAGCACCACGAGCAGTGGTAGCTCAGAGAGCAGGAGGCTGGGAATGTTCTTACTCAGAGAAAAAGACTTTGGCCAACAGTGAGAAAGCCAAGAAATATAGCAGGTTTTCCACTTTATACTTGCTGGCCTCTCAAAGTCTGTGGGCATTTTATCAGTGGCAAAAGATCACTCAGAAGAGCAAACCAATTAAAAGCAAACACAAACATGCTTTTTGACCATCTGAGCCACGAGGGAAAGCTTGGGGAGGTCTGTAACAAAGATGTGTTGTAAACAACTATTTTAATCCACAGGCTTGTGCTAGTGGGATTCTTATGCTGTTTTCATTGCTATTAACTGAACACCAGAAACATTTGTAAGAGCATATATGCTCAGATAGAGGCATCAAATCTAATTTTCTGGTAAATATATATCAGTTCTGGTAAAATGTGAAGTAAGAATTAACTGCATCACCATAGGCCTGTTCTTTTCCTACACAGCATCCTGCCTCTCCTAATATAATTTTTTGCTTTCTGCTGTGTCCGAATTTCCTATTCCAGACAGCAAGGTGCTTTATTTCTTCACTGTGATTTTACTCTGCTGCAACGTACATTTTGTGTCTTAAAGGCAGGGAGCTGAAGAAGAGTCAAGGATGGGATGAGGGTAGCTGTTACAGAGATGGTAACTGCCATTTACCCAAAAAATGATTGCTATTAAACTATTCCTCCCCAGCAGAATCCTGAGGGATTTGGCTACTGCTGATGGTACAGCTGTTAAACAAAACAGTAGGACATAAAAGATATGTATTGATTTATAAATCATACACAAAACTCCTGCCTATGTCTTTGGAGTGGTCTTATAGAATACCTCATCACATGCATATCCCCTACCTTTTCTAGCAATAATTTAAATAAATACAAGATGTCAAAGAATTATCCTTAGTCCATGGAAAAGGAAGGAAAAAAGACTCAAATCCACACAAAGTTAATTGAGGCTAGAATTACTTAAGCTCCATCTATTGCAGTTTCACATTGGTGCACTTCAATTAAGGCATAATAGGAGTGAAAAGTAATTTATACTTATAGATTAGATGTCGTCTGTGAAAAATCGCCAATTAACTCACAGTGGGTTTCTGGAGTACCAGAGGAACAAGCCTTGTAGCACTCTGAGTTTCACTTTCCAGTTGGCACCTTGGTACCACAAAAGCAAAGCTGGAAAACCTTTATTTAGAGGTATTAGTAAAAAATGCTCTGACACGTGGGCACACACAGACTCGTACGATCAGGATGTTGATATCCAGGCTTCACCAAATAAAGTTCCATTCCCCAAAACAGTACTAGCACAAAAGAACCTGTACTGCTTGCAAAGCCAACCTAAAAATCTGTATTTGCTCATATTTTTACTCTGTTTAATTACAATTAGAGAATTCTTTGAAAGGCTGCATAGTGCAACCTCAACTAAATGCAGAGCTCCAGTTTTCTGTTGAGTGTTGCATCCTGTCCTTGTACTCTGCAGTGAGTATTCATCTGAAAATGATGGACCAGGGTCATTGCTCTGCTAAATCTAATTCTAGTCAAGTCAAGAAAACTCACCAGTTCAAACCAAGGGTGTAATTCCAGGCCTTTCATCTTCTGAGATATGCAAAAGCATCACATTAGTAACTACATTCATAGGCACAGCATCAAACATGGAGCACCAACAAAGTGTCTCAACTAAGTAATATTGAATGGGTAGCATAAAATAATTGATGTTTCATCAAATTAAGCACGTGAGATGATTAAGTGTGTGAGATGATGGGAAGCTGAAATAAGAGCCTGGAAATCTCTGGAAAGAAAAATGTGTGTACATTGGCCATCCAGCTCCCAGTAACTGAGATTGCCCTACATTTAAAGATTTTTACAACAAATAGAGTGGAAGAAAAACAGAATCCAGCTGAGGTAAATACACTGTTAAAAATGCTAACTTTGCATTCACTGCCCCTATATTTGGTCCACAGCAGGAAGCCTGGTGCTCAGTGCTGCCTGCTTGGAGAGTATCACAGCAGCCTCATTCAGCAGGGCTGGTTCCACCTGTTGGCCATCAGAATACAGAAGTCTGGTAAGTGGCAAAGTGGGGAAAACTGAACCAAGAAAACCTAAATCATTTCATGTTTCTCTCATGTATTTTAAAATGTAACCCTATTTTTCTTTTTTGAAACCTATCCTGTATTATAATTACATATATTATTATATAATTATATATACAATTATACATAATGATTATATATAATTATAAATGTAATTCTAATTATATAATTATATGTAATTATAATTATAATAATAAAAATATAAAAATATATAATATAATAAACATATCATTATAATTATTTAATACAGTACAATTACACGCTCTTTGAGTCTGAGGGTTATATTCTTCTGTTACTTTTGCATTAAATTAGATGTCTTTCAGCTTACAACACCCCCTTGCAGCCAAACTGAAAGCAGGAACACCAGTCAGAGGTCACAGGGAGCAGATTCTCAGCCCTGAGCAATAACTGAATTTATACAAAATGGTCACATCTAACAAAACAGTGCTCTGAAGACCACAAGAATGTCAAGCACTGCATAAAGCAGCTAAGAAACGTTATGACAAGGAGTGGCTGGCTGAGAGGCATCACTGTGCTATTCTGCTTTTACAATTCTTACAGCTTACTCCAAAGGGAGCTGATATGCACAGGATTCACACAGTAAGTAAAATGGTGCTAATCTGTTTTTAATACTTAAGCAAATACTACAGGTTCTAAAGGCACTTTCTTAGCCTCAGATGAGTTGGAAAATCTAATCTGTGCTAATTTTCCCAAAACCAGATGGTACATGAATTAAACTGTGTAGACCCTTTTAAGCTTCAATTCTCACTAGGTCCCTTTTGGGATAACTAATGTTCATTTCTTAGGGCTCTATTCTCCTCCACTTATTTCTCTTAAGTAACTGAAAACAGCCTCCTTAATTGCACAGGAAGAGACACTCAAGGGGAGAAAAGTCACAAAATTTGGGCCTTCAAGGGATTTTGTTATGTATGCAAAGCTTACATACATACATCACTGAACCCAGTATTTTTTCATGGACAGCACAATGCTATAGTTTTATTTACAATGGGAAAATATTTCACTCCCATCCAAGAAATGTTGCTAGCTGTGGAAACAGGACTGTGACAGGAAACCTCATTCAGGTATGTGAATTGAAGGCATGAGCACATAGGACTAAAAACCATCTCATCTGAAAAACAAAGATTGCAGACAATAATGTATTAACAGGTGATTTTAGATGTCTGTTATTGTAGAAGGCTTAAAACCTCACCACAGCCTTGGGCTTGACTATGTTAGAGAGGTAACAAAGAGTGTTCTTAGGGTTTATGTAAAGGAAGTGAATCAATACATGGAAAGGAAAAACTGGGAAGAGAAAATAACATTAAAAGAGGGCTTATTAAACCAAATCCATTCACAGCTTTTCAGTGGACTGAGAGGAGCAGATTTCTGCTGATGCTGTTGCAGCATCATAATCTTTAAAAAAAAAATAAATTCAAAAGTCCTGTAATAGCCAGAGAGAGGACACTGTGTTCTCCTGGAGCTGCTCCTTGCACAACACCTGCCACCTCTCCCTCCTCTCAGTCAGACACTTCCATATGGCACATACAAACCCAAGATCTTTCATTTCAGTCATGATCTGCTCCTTAAGGGAGAACCTTGAGGGAACAAAATATAAATGGTCTATCACTGTTCTTTTTTTCTATGACATTTAAACACTTCCCTGAGTTACTCTGGAAATCAGGATGGTTTGCAGAGCGTTATGTTTTTATCCTCACCTTGAATAATAAGTCAATAGGAATACTCAATATATAGGGACAAGGAGACATCACAAAGAAAGGAGTTACAGACCAAGATTATAGAGGAAAGATGAAGTGGAAGAGGGAGTTGAACCTGGCTCTGAATTACAAGGTCAGAAACAGGATCTGTTAACCACAGCCATGGAAAACAGAATTATTGTGCCACTGCATTTTGAAGATTTTTTTTCTCAGCCTCATGCCCACCTTTACAATTCCAGTGTGAATATTCTTTGAACATACTGCATAACGTAAGCTGGGTGCTAACTGATGAAACAAATTGAGTTTTAATGGACTTTGCTCAACAACACACCCCAAATGACACATCAGTAATTACCATCAATCTAAAGCAACATCCTGATGAAGTTACTGAATGTAAAGCGCATCTGCTGATTGCAAGGGATTGCATTCTTGGTCTGCTTGAGATTTGTCAGAAAATGTATTTATACTCAACAGTAATTCTGCTGACTCCAAGTATTGCTGCAGTTAACAAAGGCATTTCTGATGCTGCAATATTGAATCACGTCCCATTTCTGGCAGAGTACTTCTAGCAAAATACCAGCTGTTTTCAGTGGAGGATCAGTGGGATACAATCAGTTGATGAATCTTGATTAATCTTTATATGATTCTGGGAAATTTATATGATTTCCCAGCTTCTAACATAACTTTAGCATGTTAACACGTGCATAACTCTATATTTGTGGTCACTGGTGTAGAACAGGTCAGGTACCTGTGTTCTTGGGCTTTACTCAGGAGAGAGTTACTGAAGAGAGAAGTTCACCTCTTTTCCTTTGTAAACTTCTGGAAACAGCAGTGATGGGTTGACTGCAGACTGTCAAAAGGGAGTGGCTCAGTGACTCATTTAGTGTTATTTTGTGTACCATTACTGTTTTCCTCCATCAGAACAAAAGGTACCACATGGTTTCTGCTTTTCAGTGATCCGTCAGTCAAATGCAAAGAACATATGAATCATTTTGCTAATTCTAATGGAAAAATCACATGGAATTTAAAAAAAAAAACAACCATAGAATAAGTCCCTAAATATTTAGAATTAGTAGTTTTAAGACAATGTATTTCTTTCTGAGATGGAAATCAAAACTTCTGCTGTATCCTTCTTACTTGTCAAAATTGCAATTATTTTCTGTAAGTCTGAAGGACTAACAACATTGTGGAAGACACTTAAAAGCATTTCAGTGGCTGGAATACTGTGTTCCCCTCTGCTGTCAGTAAGTCAATACCCAGCTATGACAGTCTCTACGAGGGTGGATCTAATCTAACCTTGAACTGATTTTTTCCCAATCTTCTTCATGCTTTTTCAATTCTGTATTTGCTGCTTCATTCTAAACCCTTTTTAAATACTGCTGTGCTCTGCCCCAGCTATTGTTTCCCAGTGTGTATTCATCACAGTCAACAATGTGCTCTATCTCACACTAAAAGTGGCTAAACACAAACAGTGCTGTGCAAGCTATGAAAAATATTTACTTTAATACTGTAAATCACTGCCTGATAGCTGCTGGGAACAGGCCATGTAGGAGAGTTTATGCTTCCTTCTACCTTTGTCCCTCTTCCCAGAGCTGTGCCAAAATAGATATAGAAAATGGGGAAAAGGCTCTATGCACTAAAAAACCTGTTGGCTGAAAAGATGCTACAGCTGGACAGGCAAAATCTTGCTGTTGCTTGGGACCTCCAGGCTTCTTACATTTTAAAGATGTATAATTTGAATCCCTTCTCTTGTTCAAAGCATAGGAGGAGTTGCGGGACTAGGAAGGTGTTCTCTGCTTTCAATATGTAGTGGTGAGTTTAAATTTTTTTTTTTTTTTTTTTTTTTTTTTTTTTTTTTTTTTTTGGTAAAAGATATATATAGTTCTATGTCAGGATCAATGAGTTTCGTTGTTGACAAAGAGCAGAGAGCCTTCTGCACACCACAGTATCCACACAGACACTCTCTCCCCACACAGAGCAGGTACTGACCAGTGCACAAAGCAGAATAAGGAGGCACAGTTATTACATAAATGATGAGAGATCAGAAAATAGAGTAACTGAGCTGGGGTGTAAGAATGAGCACATCCAATACCTGTATGGAAAAGCCATGCAAAATAGAAATCTTTCCCTAAGAATTTCCTCATGGGGATTTTGCAATGTTTCCCAGAACATGTGATTGTTTTCTGAAGCAGCAAAGCCCATGAACTTAGAGAAGATAATTCCATTCATTTCATAGACTCAGCATTCCTCATTTAAAACAGAGACTGTTCATTGGGACATTTCCTACTCTTTGCTGCTGTTGTAACAAAATCTCACATATAGGTTCTGAAATCAAAACCTAAAACTATTTCAAAGTGATTAATTCATTGGGGAAGATACTTATTATAAAATAACGTAAAATTTGCTTCATAACTCAATTATTGCATCTATTTACTATTTTAAATAGCACAAAGGGCAGAAATGGAAGTAGCAGTTATTTCTTCACAATATTGGTTCCTTTCATCTGTTTTCAAATTAGTAATCAGATCCTTTTTGTCTGTATTCTCCCTATGGAGGGGTGAACTGAGTGAACTTTTCACCCCTAGAATCTTTTATATTCAAAGCATTTGGTTTCCCACAAGCTAAAGAAAAAATAATTACGCAATCTTTGTTTCCACTGCAGGTACCTAGCAGGTTTTAAATATAATAAATGCATTCTGGCAAAGTTAATGTACCATAAAATCAAGCAGACTGTATCACTCTTTGATACATATACCTGGTAAGCCACCACTGAAAATAACAGTAATTTATGCAAACGGATTATTCATCCATGGCAAACCCACCCTCTCTGTCAGGAAAGGTATTTTAAGACACATAAACATAATCCCCTCCTCCTATATGTTTTCCCTGAGCCTATTATTTACCCAGGATGCAGTGCCTGGTTTAAGTCCTGCTTTTAGTCAATTTTATAGCACAACTGAAACACTGGAAGTCAAGAGACTCAATGCAAGGTCACACAATGAATCTGCACCTCTGCGCAAAGCAGGGCTCGAACGCAGCCAGCACCTGCTCCCTCACCCTGGACCATCCTGCCTCTCCTCTGGACAGCATTAGCCTCAAAAAGAGCTTGGTCCTGCAAATTCTGTCATTAAAAAGGGGCAGGTGAGGCACCTGAGACTGGGAGCCAGCTTTAATCCCTGCTGGGCTCCTCTGTGTTGTCACACTTGTACTTATCCTTCATGCCACAAAACAGTGCAGATGCCAAGGTCATAAAAAGTTTTATATGGCTGTGCCTGCCGTCTCTTCAAGGTGGGTTGGCAGGGAGAAGGGCTACAGACAGAAGAATGGAGTAATAAAGTTTAAGTAGTGGGCAATAATATCCATCTGCAGTGCTGCAATGCCGATTAAGAGATTGAAAAACTCCCCGTGGCTCTAATTGGATTTTCATGTGTTGTGCACAACCCTTGGGGGCTGAACGCTGATAAAGCCTCCTTGTGCTGCCTGTTCATCCCACATGTGTGGCTCCATGTAATGGACTTATCCATAAAACATGGATTCTTGTGGTGCCATGGAGCTGAGCTGTTGCAGTGACCTTTAGACACCACTGGAGATTAGAAAATCACAATCTCATCACTTAGCATGACACAATGCAACACTAATGGCCACCTCATACTGCCATATTAGCTCTACATTAACAACAACAAAAGAGCCAGAATGCAGAAGTCTGTGTGTGGTTAAATAACTTAAATAAAACCCTCGGAGATCTTATAGATGGCTAGCCAAAAACGTTGGTACATTTGAGGAAAAGTGTAAGTCAATTTGAGGAACAAGTTTTAAAAACACCTGATAAAAACTAAGTTTTGAAAAATAATAATCTGGGGGGGAATAAAGCTTTAGCATTGCCTGCTGCTGAACTGAATCTGTTTTCGTTTACTAAGCTCTCTATATGTACTCTAAATAAAATTTAAAAAGCAAAATGAAGACCACTCCTGAGTCTGCTGACAGCCCTTGCAAGTGTTTCTTTTCCTTCTCACAGATTTCCTAAACTACAGACCAAAGCCATGGACTGTTCTCATTCAATGCTAATTTTCCAACTCATTAAACAGGAGAGAAAGCTGAAACCATTTCATTAAATGGAAAGAATACTGCAACTATTTAGTAGAGAAGAATAATCCAAAACAAAAGAAATATTAGAAGACTGGGAATGTATTTATATTTTTGTTAGGAAGAGAAGGAAGCTGTAAGGATAAAGTAACAACCTTCTCACTCTCCCAATAATTAGAGTGCTGAGAGTCAGAAAGGGGAAATCAAGAAGCTGGGAACATGTCTGTGATTCATCAGCACAGAGCTGACAGTTGTATTTGTCTGAGATTATTGGATGCTGTTTATTGAATTTTTTTCCTTGCTTATGATTGTCTGCTTCTCTCATCAGACGGTTCCTTCATGACATGAAGATCTCGTAAGTTCACAGCAAATGAGCTCTTGATTTTGGGGATCAGGTTGGTGGTACAGGGTATTGAGGTGAACACCACAAAAAATTGGGTCAGCATCTCATCTAAAACCCTGACAAATAATGGGGAAGAGAATCGGTTAAATTAACCAATAAGACTAAAAAGGAAAGGGGCTTGTGAACACAGCAGCAATAAAATAGAGGCAGAGAGCATAAAAACATGATGAAGAAAGATTAGCTTCAGAAAAAAATGAAGGCTGCTAAGCCTGTGAAGAAATGGGAGAAGATTTGATAATAACATCAAAGATTTCTCCATTTCCACCCTAGTTAAGTCCATCACAGGTTTGCATAGAGCAAATAGAGCCATAGAGCAGCCAAAAGTGATCCTTCTGCAAATGAGCTCAGCTTTGCATCTGAAGGGTGCTACACAACACAGGTGTCACAGTGTGACTTTCTTATCTGGAATACAAAGGAAAAACAAATAGGAATAAGTCCACAAGAGGAGCGAAAATGATAAGATGCTCAAAGGGAGAGTGTTCAGGAAAGATTAAAAAGTGGGTAAACAGGAGGTAAAGTGAATATAGTTTGGTCAAAGCCACCCCAGGGACAGCAGGTACATTTCAGTATGAATTATTCAGGTTACCACATAAGGTTTATCCCTGGACATGATAGCTCCAAAATAAGGACAAGAAACAAATACACTTCTTGGCTATGACGGCTGCTAAAAATGAGGGAAACAGTGGCATACTTCATTGAATCGAAATTTGGAAACTAAGAGACATAAAGCACCAGAATTTTTTTGTGTTGGTGAAAATAGGGAGATGAAGAGGAAAGAAGCAGAGCTTTCCCCTGTCTAATTTCTATAATTCTGTGTTTCTCCACCTTTGCTGATAGTGTGATTGATAAATGATCCCTACAGTACTTTAGCATCACTGTGCTCCTGCTTTCCAGTAATGAGAAGACTTTCCTTAAAAGGGCAGCATATGGGAGACTTTCTCTGCTTTATAAATTTTATCCTGAAGCAGGCTAGCTGCCAATTACTGCAGAAGGTTAGAGAACCTGGAACGTGAGTGCACAATATGCTTCAGATCCTCTGAATGGCTCTCTAGAAAAAGGCATTTTTTATAAAGGCTGTCAATGTGATTTCAATAAAGCTTTAGAAGCAAGGGTCAGGCTTTTCTGAAGAATTTTGCATTTTCTGGCATGAACTGCCCTCTAGGAAAACTCCCCTTCATGCCTACCTTTTTTTCCAGGGACAGCAAAATTGACATTGCATTACACAGCCAGACCAAGTTACCAGATTTAATTCTGATTAGTAGCCCTTGTCCATTCCTACTGACATTTATATATCTACTGTTCTTCATTCACTGAAAGCAAAACAGATATCCTCCAGGGGTCACATAACCATTAGAGCAGGGATCAGTCCTGCAAGTTTTCCCAAACCAGGAGAGGAAATGTCTCTCAACCTTTTCAGAAAGCAAGTGAATATCCAAACAAGCTTCAGGCTGAAACAGTATCTGACCTGATTGATTTTCCTTTTTCAGTGCAAACTTTGATGCATTATGTACTTTGGCAGCATCTTTTGAAAGTGGCTACAGAGGCATATGAAGCATTAGTTCTGTTTACCAGTCAGAATTTGGCAAAGAACTCCTATTTTCAGGCATTCAGGATTAAAAATACATTATTGAAAATACCTCTAATGAAACTATTTATTTTTTATTTTTTGTTGGATGGTTAGGTAAAATCCATGACAGATTAAAACTGCAGTCATGATAGTTACACTTATAATGGTACAAAAAAGAAAGAGCTGTATTTGAAATACAATTGAATAGTTCTGCAGTCAATTAAAGAGCTCTAGAAAACTAAAAGCTGAAAGAAAAAAGGGTAGTTTTTCAGCACCTGCTATTCAACCCCCAGTTGCCACGTTCATCAATCCTGTGCAGCCGTGAATGCCTGCAAGTATACTTCAACACAACTGACACCTGCACACACACATCAGCAATGCCATTAGAGCCTGAAAAGAGCATTTATGAAAGCTCAAGGGGATAAACTCTAAAACCCACATGCACTTTACTACTGTGGTTGTTAA
Organism: Poecile atricapillus; assembly: GCF_030490865.1. Classification (NCBI taxonomy): domain Eukaryota; kingdom Metazoa; phylum Chordata; class Aves; order Passeriformes; family Paridae; genus Poecile; species Poecile atricapillus. Next base: position 21,956,018 of record NC_081256.1, read on the forward strand.
CCTGCACAAGTGTAGCTGCAAAAACATCTGTTTGCAGCAGAGAAGGAGCACATTTTAGAGGGAACCTGGTAGGAAATTTGGTTTTGAGCACGCAGAGGCTGAATACAAAGCTGCTGAAGCAGGTGTGAGGGTCAGCTCTAGTCAGAAGAACAAGCTGCTGTCACTCTCTAATGCACTGAATTTTCATCACTGAAGATCAGGGTTCAATATCTGAACTGTATCTGTTAGACTATAGCCAGCTCACGCACAAGTCAGTCCAAAGGGCTGAACACTTCTCAGTGCTTGGCAGCTTTTTTGGCAAGCCCTTGTCAATGGAACACTTTGCTTCAACTTGGAAATAGATGGAACTTCCAAACTGTTTTCTGTACCCACCAAAGTCAAAGTGAATTGGATCAAGATGCTGTGTGGAGTATCTGGACTGTGTGCTTGACACTGTCAAAATACTCTTAAGTCTTTCATTTGCAGTAATGAATAAGACATTTGGAGATCTGAAGTGGAAAGTGGTTTCAAACAGCTTATGGGAACTATATTTAGCCTGTGTAAGTACAGAATAAAATCTAGAGGCAAGCTGGTGCCAGTGAAGTGGCACAAGCAGGGAGGTACCTGAGATCAAGAGGGACCCTGGCTTCTGCTGCTCCAATGGTACTGCCAGACACATCCAGGGCCCCAGTTTAGTGCCCATCTGCTAAATAGCTTCAAGATGATGCCTGTTCACAGGGCTGCATGTCCACTTTAAAAACCTGAGGCAACCAAGAATTCAGCACTTAGTTCTCGATTCAGTGAGGAGTTGGAGCACCCAAGTGCTTAGATTTAAGTGCTTTGCCCAATCAGGGGCTAAATGTTGAAAGTGATTAAAAACCCCTCATAGTCTGAAGGAGAAGTCATTACAGTGCTCTTGCATAAATTTAGATTAACTACATCTCAAAAAAAAAAAAAATAAAAAAAAAATAAAAACTTCAGAGCTCTGGAGCCAATTTGTAAGAACCAAATGGCAGCACAATTAGTGAATCATGTAAGTCTAAACATCGCTATTTTTGTTTTTATAACCCCCAGGCTAATTTTATTTTGAAATGGGTTAGATGACAGAAACAAAGCGAGATGCTTCATGGCTATGTTTGGAATCTCAAGGCTCTGCTCAGAGGGAAATGGAGCTGCTGCAGCTGAGAACTGCGAGGGACATGCACTGCGGCTGTTGTCTTTTCTCCTTGCACTCTCAGCACGGGTGACTTTCTTTGCCACAAATAACTCAGAGGTTATGAAATGCACTCCTAGACAACGCCGCGATCCACGAGGCATGCTTGCATGTCTTATTCATTACTGCAAACAAGAAACTTAAAAAATTCCTAAAAGGTAAATCTATATCACTAGATCAAGCATAATGATATGAATAATTTTCAACATACTCTTCCTGCTGGCCTTTTCCGAGCTAACTCATTTAAATCTGTCCTTAATGAACCCCTACAGACTAGGAAATGATGTCCGGAGGCAGGTAATCCAAAAGGATTTTGCAGGAGCCATCTGCAATAAATCTGTTTGAAGTTTAGTTAATCTGCATTTTAATAGTTCACCAGCCAGGAAATTCAAGATCTGGAAAGTTGGAGGCTGGTAATGCACTGAGCTCCATCAGATGGAAGTCTGTAAACATGAACAACTTGGAAGTCTTATTCACTGTAAATAATCTTTCTATGGACTTCCAGCTGAGGAGATGATGCTGAGCATGGATAACTCTGCATCCACAGAGCCTGATTAGGGTGACTGAATTATTCCTGTGCTGGAAGTTCAGTTCATCACTTTGGGCCTTCTGCCTTCATCTGCCGGACCATCAAGTCCTATTTCCTCTCCCTCTGCGTTAATCTGCAGCAGCAATTGGCAGAACTTTGCTGGCTCTGTAGGAGAATCATTTGTTGTTGAAGGTGGAGAGGCACATTCTGTGTCTGGCTGGCACTGAGCCATCTGCCAGCAGCAGGGGAGCTCCAAAGAGGCCCTGGCCTTGGAGGTTATAGACTTCTCTCCTGCTCTGGGACAGTTTCTGGACACTTTAACTAGCAGTAATGTAGAGTTTGGGGTTTTTTGTGCTTTATTTTTTGTTTGTTTGTTTGTTTTTTTGTTTTTTTAAAGGCAAACTATTTTGTTGTTAGGTGAGCTGATATTTGCAAGTTTTCCCATATGAAATATCTGAAGAGTCATTTTGTCTAAACCTGCCTTCATATGGACACTGTAAAGCACCAAGGACATCACATTAATTGTATCTACGGGTAATGATGCCAAAGCACAAAACCCCAAGGATTTGGTTTGTGGGTATTTCTTTTACCTCCTTATTTTACTGGCTTGGTAAACTTTAAGAGAAGGACTGTTAAAAACTCTTCAGAAGAATCCAGCACAGACTTCAGTGTTTGGATCCAATCAGTTGAAAGTCAAAAATGTTACCAGAGGCTTCTCCAAGCTTTGTTTTAGTTCTGTTTTAACCAGTGATTTTTTCCCCCTGTATTATAACCTGGTTGCTCCTGCTTGATCTTCAGCCCTGGGTGCCTTGTTTTGCCACAGACACAAACACATGGACCGTATTTTTGTGCAGACCAATTCAGACTCTGTGTGACTAAACAATAATTCCTGGAGTTAAACGCAGCTGTGGCTTTTACAGCAGCTCTGGTCACATAACAGGACCACACAAGCAGCTACAACAACACAGTGCAAAGAACCCCCCTCAAAATCTGGCATATATATTAATCCCCTTACTGGAAGGTAAGAAAAATCATCCAAAAGAGGAGGAAAATAAGTATTTCTGAGTTTGAGCTGGGTTTTTATCAATAGTCAAATGAGCTAAATTCCTACCTAGTGTCACATGTGCAAGCTGCCTGCATACCTGAACATGGATTGAATTTGGATTTTCCTCTTGTATTGTTCCAATTAGTCCATGACTGAGAAATAAGCAGCTATTCCAGAGCCCTGCCTGAGCATGTTTGGATACACAGCATCTCTCCAGCAGCAGGTGGAAAACCTCTTTTGGTTTGTCAGCTGCATCCTCTCCCCTGAGCCTCAGGCAGATCACAGCTCCAATTCTCATCTTTCCCACATAAGAGATGAGGATTACAATTCTCCCTTCTGTGGATTATTTTGATGTCTACTGGTATAAAATGATGTACATATCATTAATAATACGTGTTTGTAAAAATCTTTGAGGTTGTTGTAAGACACTTACATCGAGGTCCTTTGAAAGGAAGAAAAAACAACCTTAAACCCCCAGAAGTTCTAGAACAACAGTAACAAAAGATAATGCAGACTCCAAAATTGCCCTTAAGAAACATTACAGGTTATAATAGCTAAAACCCCTGTCATTAGCATGGCTGTCCTAGGGCTTCTGTAAATCCAGAACTGATAGCTGCAGTCAGTCATTAGCAGATTGCTGATGAATGACTCATTAGGTCTCAAACAGGTATTTATGAGGCTAGATTTTAATGCTTCAGTGTTGTATTAACCCAGAGATAAATACTGCTTCAGTCTCACTGCTGCACGATCTGTGCCTGCTCATCAGCTGCACTTGTAACACTTCTTGTTTGCTCACCAAAGCAGCGCAGCAGCCTGTCAGCAGAGATGATGCTTTGAAAAGAGTGTCACTAGATAGCATCTGTTCTCAGCTGCCTGGGCTTTAAACTACCTTAGAAATGGCAGGTTATTTCTCATGTATCAGATATTCTCATGTCACATTCTCACAATATTGGAAACCTCCTACTCTGTCAATTATTGTACCATTAAAAGAATGGGCTGCATTAACTTACAATTTTTTCCCTGGGTTTAGAGATTGGCTGGGCAGGCATGTCTTTCCCATCATGAGTGTCGAGGTTGGAAAAACACAGACTTAAGCTGGAGCTGGAGGATTCCCTTCTTCATGCACAGACAGATAATATTTCCTTCTTATAAAAAAATATGACAACCTCATTTAAATTCGTTCTGTAGGTGTTCCATATGGAAAGGAAATTATTGTTGCTAGAGAGAAAATCAAATGGCCATATTTTGGCTACCATCTTCCAGTTAATGAAATACTGTTGATTCAGATTTGGGGTTTACTTCCATGGTTTTGTAAGATAATAATAGCTTAAATAAATAAATAAATAAATAAATAAATAAATAAATAAATAAATAAATAAATAAATAAATAAATAAATCAGATCCTGGGTTATTTTGTCCTGGGAAAACACTATGAAGAGATCTGATCTACCCTAAAGGGATGGCTCCATCAGCTGCCCCGTGCCCTCCTCCTCCCTGGGATGTGCAGGGGTCAGGGTGGGTGTCACTGTGGCTCCTGCTATCCAAGTTTTCCATGGGAAGGGGCTGGTTTGCACCTCTGCTCCTTCCTGGGAACAAATGCCAGACCCCAGGCTCGCAGGCATTGACCACTCTTCAGAACAAGCCCAGGGTTTACAGCTCTTATCACAGCTGCACTTTGAGATGGTGAAGGTAACTCGTGGTGTGGTCTCAAGTACCACTGTTCCCTTCTGTGTGTTATTTAAAGTGACCACAGACATGTCAATTAACTGTCATCCACATGCTCTGAAGGAACAAACACCTTTCTCTCTTCTTCAAAAACTAGCTTCAATTTTAGGCTTATCTTTATCTCACAATAGTATTATGCTTATCACATTCAGGTTTTTGTCTTAAAAAAAATCTTTTTTTTACAAAGCCAACGCAGTGTTTCATTAAAGAAATGTAAATAGGCTCTGTAGATAATTTTTTTTCTTCTGAGTTGGTTCAGACCTTGCTGTAATCTAAATAACCCGATTTAGCTGTGAAAGATGGAAATGAGGGTGCTGAATATAAAAGAGAAAGCATTATAAGAAGGTTTTATTCTAATTCTGATTCAAAAGCAACTGTGTAGCTCTTGGTATTTTTGGAAAAGCCATAGATGGTTAATCTTAGACTTGATGAATGGAGGTTACAGTGCTTTTGGGAGGAAAAATAACAGGGGAACAGAATATTGAATCAAATGAACAGATACATCCTCATGAATAAGCCTGACAATAGAGGCTGGGATCAAGCATACAGGAAATCCACTTCTCAGTACCTGGTACCTACCTATCTGGCTCATTTATTTTCAGGCCAAAAACCAAATTAAAAGTGACGTGCACAAATCCCATCTCAAAACCAATGGGCTGTTTTAGAATATGCCCATTTCTTTCTAATACAATGATGGAAGCCAAAACAACTAAAGAGTAGAAGAGTGCTCGCTTCACCAGTGCTGTTCCCTGACCTGAGATGGACATTATGGAGAAATACAGATTCACAAAATCTGCTGCTGACATTTTCTGTGAGTTAGAGAGGAAGGTGCAACTTTGCCTAGTAAAGTATTTAAAGGCCACACACAGCACCCTCCAAACCCATCATGTGAAAGAGATTCATATTCAAGCAACCCTTACAGTGGTAATGATAGACAAGATAATTTGAAATCCCTTGTAAATGCCTCATTTAACGGGGCCAACAAAAGTTCTGTATCTCTACAAATCAGGTAATGCAAACCAGTGTTAAGACAGACCCACACACGTGAGAACAACAGAAACTACTGATTTGAGGAGAAGCAGAACACCATGCAAGAAAATGGGGAAAACACATGAGAAAAACACGCCTGACAGCTGTGCAGGAAGGCTAACATCAAATTGTGGAACTGGCATCTTACCCAGCTTGCCCACATGTGGAGAAACCCCACCTGGATGTATCCATGCAGTGACTGAATTTTAAAGTGAATGCATGAAGCACCATAATTTAGGTCATACACACACGTACTTTCCTGTCTTGAAAGGTAAAAGATTTCAAGAGCAAATCTCTCAATATTTAAACGTTAAAAGTTAAGGTTTATATCATTCAATAATTTAATTGCAAAACTGAGTTACAATGCCACAGTTGGCAGTGTGGCACCTTTTCACCCTGACTCTGTCCCAAGTGTTATTATGTTCCCATTTATTGAACCCCCCTGGATATTGATGTCACAGTTGCAAATTGGCTTCCCTCCCAACCTAATAACTTGGAGACTCTCTCTAAAACAGATGTAATATTAAAATGCAGACAAGTGACCTAAAAATGGCCCTTGAGGGCAGGCCTGCAATTTCCTGAATCACACTTTCCTTATTCCCTCATTTGTTAAGTTTCGCAACATCAATTTTTATACTGTTGCTGTTTTATTCTGTCCAAATGATTGCTGAATACTAATGAACTGTCTCTCTTTGACAAATGAGTTATTGTTTGATATATTACATTAGGGACATTGAGACTAAACTACTTACAGATACTAGACATTTATAGAAAATACATTTACATAATAGTATACTATTAGCGTAATGAGGTCCCATATCTGGAAATAAATAGGGGTTTCAATAAACACAAATGTTGGCAGTTATATTGTAGTAGTATTTCGTGAAATAAATGTAGGGAAACCAAAGAAAATTACTTTCTTTCCAAACACTTTTTCATTTTGATTTTTTTACCCTACACTAGTTGGCTGTGCAAACACGGTGGCCATGGCAAGCACAGTACTATAAATAGGTTTTATCATGGTTCACACTACAATTTTGATTGATAATGTAAAGATATAACTTTAGGGCCTGAGACCAAGTGTATCTAAATTATTCCCCAGAGGTACATTAATTTTGGAGATTTTTTACCACCTTTTATAGGAAAACAGAGGGAACATATAGAAAAACATTTAGAGTGGACAAGCCTCATTTATATAATGCTGTACAGAGCACCTGCTTAATACTGGAACTTCTGCACTGCTCATGATTAATTGTATTTTCAAAGGAAATACCAAAATTATGTAGAGAAATCCCATCTCCCTCAATAATTGCCAGAGGCTGAATACTCTCAGAGCACACAGAGGGAACCACTGACACCCCTTGAAGACTGACTTCAGTCCTGACTATATTTTCTTTTGCCAAATAAAGTATTTTCTCTTTTTTTCCCAGAGTTAATTTTTTTTTTTCAGATGGAACACCTGGAATATTTTTCATTCCCAGTAATTAAAGAATTTTACCTGCAAAGCTTTTCTGTAAACAGAGTCTTTTCCCTACAGTTTGTTCTGACCACATATTAAAAAAAAATGCAATATTGTAAAATATTGCATCCTGGCTTCAGTATTTTGTGGCAGAATTTTCCATTTCTAGTTGCTGTGGAAGAGCACACAGTCCTGAGCTGCTGTAACAGAGCTGGTCACAGAGCTTCCTCTTCAGTGTGAGTAGAAGTTGGAGATCATATAAACACATTATGTATTTTCTTTGATTTTTAAGCTTTTTGCTCTTACACTGATGCATCAACATTTTTATTTTATTCAGCTTGGCTTGCTGTAGGTGGTTTGGTTTTCCTTTCATAAGCCCCTTCTGCACAAAATCTATCTTTGCTTAGATTTACTTCACTAATATTGGCTGGCATTTCCATTTGAACCTCTCAGCTAAATAAATGTATTTCTATTTTGTGGTCTGTGGAGAACAAGGCACCTCCTGAAAGCATGAATGGAGCTGTCTGTGTGCAGCAGCAAATACTTTTCCCTGATTCGGATCACAGACTATAGCGCAAAAAAAAAGGGAAAGAAGTCTTTGATTTTTTCCAATCTTTCAGATTAAAAGGAGGGGGAAGGAGATAAATGTGACTCTCCCCTGTTTGCCTCACCATTTGTAGTCATCAGAATTTGTTTACAAGATGAATTTTTCACAATTTGTTTCTACTCAGTGACTAGACATACAATGTGAAAACGAACATCAAAAATTAATTTGTACACTTTATTGCTGTTTAATTACACATTCTTAGTTATTTTTGTATTTTATGTATGGTCATTAAGCTGGAGGAACACTTCAATTCAGTAATGTAAATATTTTTTCTTCTTTTGACATTTCCTTTTCGCAAAATGCTGAGCTGGAGCTTTTTTTCTTTATGTTTCTTCCACCCAGTTGAGTCAAGCAGCACTACAGATCCTGAATTAAGCCATCAGCAGTGTGTTATGGTGCTCACTGGGACCTAAACATTTGGCCTAGAAATTTTACAAAGCAGTAAAGACCAAGATGGCTCAGGAAATATTCTAATCATTAGCAGAGTCAGCGACACTTCTAAGAACATGATATTGCTGTTTTTCAAGTTCTGGGCTAACTCAGCGCTGAGTGGAGGCATTTAAATGTAAATTAATTTATAATTTATAAGAAATTTATAAAGAAATCTCCCTAAGAAACTATTAAAACCAACACCTTGTAGAAATTTTCCTTCACTTTAAAGCCACAGAAGTTTCTTAGGATAGTGTGTTTACTTTGAAGTGATTGCTGTCTTTTATGTCAGTTTTATTTCATTTGTTACAATTAAGTACTATCCCCCCACAGAGTTCACTAAAGCAATTCACACAGAGATTATCTACCATTTATTATATGCAAACAGATTTATCTGATTGAGTGGGTAAATCCACACACAGAGAAGTAAAGAGGGGAAAAATGGATCCATAAATAAACATTTAGTGTAGTGCACCTCAGCAACTGAACAAGAACTCCGTAAAACTACATTTTGATTCCTTCCCAATTCTCTTGTCAGATGTGCTGATCTCAAGCTCTCATTTATCAAATCCTTCACTCGTCAGCACTTCTTTTCCTTTTGCTATTTCATCTTTGTCACCACTCTTCTCCCAAATGCTAAATGCTCTTCTCCTCCCGAATCAATGTCTTCATTAAATCTCATTAAGAAATACTCACCTAAGAAGCCCATTTGTGAAAGTAATACCTACTTTATGCCCAAATCACTATGAAACATGAATATTACCTGGCAAATAAACCAGGCTTCTGCAGTGCTTTCTTAAAAAAAAAAGTAAAAATCCCCAGATAATGGTGTTTCTAAGGAAATTTCCTGTCCATAAAGGATGGCCAAGATATTGGCAAAGTACCATAAAGCTCATAAACTACATCTTTTCCACCCTCAGTGAACACAGGACCAACAATAAACTGCTGCACTTGATCTTTTTGACACATTCACCAATTCCTGCATTTCTGACTTAGAAAAGTGCAAACATTACTGAAAAACACACAGCATGTCTGCATATCTATAGCAAGAATTATTAGCATTACTGTGAGCATTCAAGATGTTGCTACTAGCAAGGAAACATTATCTGTCTCCTTCATTCCTATTCTCATTTTGACCACACAATATTTCTAATTAAGCATCCTGTTACAATGGTACTTTATGAACAACATTTATTAAAGGCATTGCTGCTTTCTCATTTATTTTGTAAAGGTTATTAAGTTAATGCAAATGTCACTTTTAAAGTTGTGAGGAAATAAGCCCAAGGAGTATTATAATTAAAATCAAACAGAAACTAGAGGTTGATATACTATTTATGAATTAATACTAAATGAATGAGTCATTTATTGAGTGCAATTAAGAGCCTTGTGGATTTTTTTTAAGTTCCTTCTAAAGCCCTAAGTAAAATAAACAACTAAAATAAATTCATTTTTAAGAAAAGAACATGAAACCAATACACACAACTTTGAGCTTGCAGATATGATCTAATTTGCTTCTGCTACTCAAAAAATGCTGAATATCAATCTGAAAGACCCTTCTACATCCCACAGATATTAAACCAGCCAGTACAGAGATGGTACCTAGATTTCCATCTGCCTTCTTTCAGATCTAAAATATTGTCTTCCATTTTTCTATACTTTTAATACAACAGAGAACACGTATGTGAAAAATACAAGAAGGAGAAAAATGAACATTTATACCCTGTTTCAGTTTGTAATATGGAAATAATATTGTTATTATGATAAAAACAACAGTAGTAAACACCTGCTTGAATTATAAAACTTTGATTCAAGGCTCAAATGAAATCTATGTCCAAATTTATTGTCAGAAATGAATAATACCGTTCCAGTAAAAAGATCAAACCCACCTAAAGTGATGTTGTACATGATGAAAAACTTTATCATTAAAACTTCTGATCCAGGTCAAAATACTGAAAGGAGACAACATGTGAAGAGATGGCAACTACACGTGAACTTCTTCATTAAAAGTGTTTTCAAGAGGGTCACTTAATGGCTTGTTGTGACAGAATGTTCCATGGGATCCATGCACTGGTGTTTTGGTCATCCATAATGGAATTGGGTTTCAAAGCAAAAGCTTTGAATGAACCTTTGGCAGGCAGCTAGACTCTATAAAATTAATAGCTGTGGACAGTACACTCAGGAAATGTCAACTGAGGAACTCTTCTTTTATGTTTATACTTCAAAAGAATAGCAGGAATTATGAAACCTGCTCTTCTGTGAGCCCTGGTAACAGGGTTAAATTCATGTGGCAATTTTCCCCTCAGTTAGGGCATTAAACTTTATCTTCCAGCTCTGTCTTCTCACTTTCATAAGGCATGCACGTACCTAACACATTTTTAGAGCTTTACCTCCAGTCATATTTGTTTGAAATTGCCCAGCAGATTAACAAGCTACTGGCATGGGAAACCAGACAGGAGGCAGCACAATAAAAACAGCAGACAGCATAATCACTTAAGCCTTGTTTCTTTAGCAACCCAAACTAAAAGTTTCCTTTGGTACAATTTTCAGCTCAAGTTTGACAAGAAAAATACTCTAATACTGTAGTTGCAAATAAAAAAAAGCACTTTCTTTTTCTTTTTTTTTTCTTTGTTGTTTTAAGACTTGACTGAAAAAAATAAAATACAATAGTATCACTAAATAAATAAAACCAACAAAATGATCTGGGTAAAATGGAATAGCTTTCCACAGCTTGGGCTGGAACCTGAATTATTGTGTCTTAGATTACAATAAATGACATCACCCTGCCTTAATAATGATTTCAATGACATACAGAGAACTCCCGGTGAATATTTTCCATTGCAAAACTACAATCTAATTTTAACAACATGTATGATAGAAGGCTGCTTAAAGAACATTGTTTCTTGCCTGACACTGTTGTGATGAGGCATTACATCAGCTAGGCAGTGGGGCTGCCGTGATACAATAAATACTGCAGGATGTTGTGAGTGGCCCTTCACAACAGATGATTATTTGATCCCTCAGCAGAGCACTTTTGGAAGCACAGTCTGGGATACAGACCTGCTTTGGTAAGGTCTGAACTTGGTGAAAGTTTGCCCAGAGGTAATTTGGGACACAGATGTGGAAAGCAGCCCGTTGTGAGCCCACATTTCCTGCTCCTGGGGTGCACAAGAGAAGGCTCTCTGTGCTAAAGGACATCCCAGTCCAACAGGCTGCACCCCAGAAGGGGACACAGGACACTGGAGGTGCCCAGCTGTGCCCAAATGTCTCCTCACAGCTGGAAGGAAGGTGTTTGAGAGGCAACACAGACTCGTGAGGGACTTGAGAAGAAACGAGATGGCAGAAACAGGGAGCTGACATGGTGACTGATGGATTAATGGGAATGAGGAATATCAGAGGTGACAGGGGAGGAAAAGGATAAAAAGGTGCTTCTGTAGTCTTAAACACTTTGATAACTGGGTGATACATCTGCAACTGATATAACCAGGCACATATAAAGGGGAAAACAAGCAAAATCATACAGAATTTGTAGAGATACTAAAAACACAGACAAACATTCAACTGTTCAGGAGCACATGTGAAAAATGTGGTGTTGGTTTTGCTGTTTGAGACCGATTTCACATGGTGGAAAAGCTGCACAAGCGGATAAAGATCGAAATAATGAAAGGGCTCATCCTTAAAAAAATGTCTTGAGTAATAAGGCACAAGGGTTTGATATGGCACAAAACATGATGTGGGTGGATATTTTCTAACTCACTTTTCCTAAATGTAAAGAAAGCTCACATATGAGTCTAAATGAGAAAATTCAAGGTTTCTGAAAGTCTATTAGTCTCAGCAGTCTGTCTGAAACAAATGGGAGCAGGTAAGTTCAGCAGGAAAACATCAAACAGAATTCAAGAGCAACTGACAAGTTTTGATTTCATTTTTATCAACAAAGCTGTAGGAGGAAATATTCAATCCCTTCCTGTTCCTTATGAACTTACTGAAAGGACCTCAAGGAGCCTCAGCTGTTCTCACTTCCACATCACAAGCAGGTTGCAGGGCACACTGAAAATGTCTCCATCTGAATCTATGAAGGGTGCAGGACTTTATAAATACTGGCCCTCACTTTTCACAGACTAATACATCATTTCTCTCTTCTATTGCTTTTTTTGTTAAAAACAAAAGCATTCACACAGAGCTTTCAGATGACTTGAGCAGGATCAGCAGCATACCTGGCAGATTTTTAGGATTTCAGCAGCAAAATAAAAACAGAAAATGGAAAACTTTGAAAAATGAAACTGGGAAGGCTATTTAATTTATTTTTATAAGTTTAATTTTTAAAAAGTTGTGCTTGCCTTGAATCTTTTGATTTTTATTTGTCCATCATAAAGAGTTCAGTTAGGTCTGATCTAGTGGAAGGTGAATATACTGGAATTAAAATAACCCAAGCCAGTCTAATCACTGCAGTGATGTGTATATATAGCACTTACAGCAGGATGTTCTGCAATACAGGAAAATAAGCTGGGCTGCCTGGACAGCTTTAAGATCCAAAAACATGCTTGTGCATTTCCTCCACTTCCCGAGTAAACTGGGGGAATCCTATCACTGCTCTTGCAGTAGCTTAGTTTTAAAAATACTTATCTGTAAGCAAAATGAATTTGCTCTACTTCTCCAGTAATTTCTTTTTCAGAACTTCACCTCAGCCATACCAAGAAATTGCTTAGTGCATATCTTTGAAGGGAGCACCTGGTAATGGCAGAGAGCCCTGGGGAAGGAGTGGGACAGGGGGATGCTGAAACCTTCAGTGCCCAGCAGCAGACCCTGTCACTGTGACATTTGGGCCTGGGCAAGGACACAGATAAAGATGTTCTGGGTCCTGGTAGCTGGAATTTCCCTGCTGCTGTGACAGCAAGGGGAGAACAGTTGGTTTTGTGCAGTGATGAATGAGGAAACCATTATTATGAGGTGCATTAACATGGTGCTTTTTCTTCTATTGGCACTTATTTACCACTTCAGATCTTCCCTGAAGAAGGGAAAGACACTGCTGCTAACTTTATTTTCTTCTGTTTCTTTCATCTGCAGTCCACACTGATGCTGCACCATACAGTGTTTTACTTCAGCAGTGAACAGTGAGAACACAAAGCAATTTAAACAAACATCAAACATCATTATTTGCAGAATTTTAGAACAGAATAAAATGGAATAGAATAGAATAGATCTGGATGCCATTTACATCATCAAAACACTCATTATAACTTAGACATTGAAAATCATGGTGAACAAATGTGTGTCAATGGAATATAAATTAAACATTGTGATTGCTATGAAGCATCTGCATAGTATTTGTCAATCAGTAAACCTCCAAAAATTTCAAATTTTAGAGGAATCTATTGAGCTCTTTTGCACAGTTTTCCTAACCTGGATGTGTTTTGTTCTACCATGTACAAATCTCTTTAGTAAAAGATGTTTTGGTCAGTCTGATGATGGATAAATTCAGGCTGGTTTCCCAGCAGTACAGGCAGTTTACAAGAAATTTAGCTCAGATTTTTTTTTTTTTCCTGTTTTTAGTCTTTTTTCATATAGACTTTACACTGAAAATTTACCTTAAAATATAATCTTAGCATCAGACTCTGACCTTGTGGAAAACACTGAAAAGACACTAAATGCCAGTGTTTATATACCAGATGGGTTAGAACAAACTCCCTTAAGTAGCCCAGAATTGAGTCTGGCTTTCAGCTACACACAAGCTTAAAAATTCAGAGGAAAAAATAGTGAGTGGTATTTCTAAATTGCTTTATTTTCTTTTTCCAGCTTGACCTGAAATTGAGATTTATATTTGAAAAATTGACTTTATACCCTTGGAGGTTGCCTAAGCTATTTTAGGTACCATGTAAACTGCACAGACATAACAGTGTTTCTTCCAAAGTTGCTGCATGAAAAAAATTGAAGCTCATTCCTACCATATATTGCTCACAAATGCCTCATTGTCTCTTTGAAAAATGGTCTGTGGCAAATTGCTGAAGTAATCCCTTGCACCACTGCAGTTTAAAAGATTCATGCCATTGAATACTTTCCCTCCTCAAAGACTAAAATCCAGACTCAAAATTCCAAATATTGCAACTTAATAAAATGTTAAAGATTGAGAGAGCCCTCCTTTCAGGATCAGTTGTCAAAAAACTTTTGAAAAAAAGAGATGTGAACAGCCTCTACCATAGTCTGAATGTCTAAGTCTTTTGGAAAAGAAAAAAACAAAACAAAACAAAACAAACAAACAAACCAACAACCCCCCACACACAAAGAAAAAAAAAACAAACAAAAAATCCCCCCAACCCCCAACCAACCAACAAAAGAAAACCCCAGAAACAAAACCAAAACAACCCACAAAAAAACCCCCCAAAACTAAACCAAACAAAGGGGGAAAATCCTGCACAAAGCAAGGGATGTTTTTCACTGGGAAAAAAAAAAAAAGCAAAAAAAAACAAAAGCAAAAAAAAGGCTGAATATGCCTTTTGATATTTTGATGTTAAAATGGTGGTGTTTTGATCTTCTGCTGAGGACTATAGCAGGGATAGTAATTTTAAATGTTAGAATCCTCTTTTATAATGGAAATGCTCTCTCCTGACATTTTAAAATATCCACTGCTTTTGTGGAACTTTCTTGGGAATTGGTCACAGAGAGCCTTCCCCTGACGGATGCTCTCAGCCCAGCCACCAACCAAACTCCACCCAGGCTTTCCTCCCTGCCCCTGAGAAACAGCAAAATTCACTGAGGTTCATGACACTTTGCATTTTGTTCATTTCCTTCCAGTCAAGCCTTATCACTGATTTTTTAGGAAGTTTCAGTAAGGAAAACTGAAAACTTAAAGCCCTGTAGACTGTTCCAGGAGGGAAAACTGACTCATGTCTGGTGAGCAGAGGGAAGGGAACGCACGGCAGCGCTTGCAGGGATGGCAGCTGGGTGAGGCACAGCCTCTGCCCAAATACATCACACTGGTGCCTTAAGGTCACCCACGAGCTTGGGAACTGGAGAAACACATGGGGACACTCATCTTGTCCTGCTGCTTCAGCAAAGGAAAGGGCAGTGGACTCACGTCAGGAGCAAGGCTGATAATTGTCACCACTGGAGCTCATCAGTCAGAGAGCAAATGGGATCATTTAGTCCCAACCCAGGAAGGACATTCTCCTTCAGACCCCCAAATCCATGTCCTTCATCATGGGTGTCTTTTATATTCATATCTAACATGCTAAATAAAGGTACTTCTTTTATCATGCCTATCATGCTTATTTCTAAATGCGAAATCTGTTGCAATCAGTTCAGATTCTGGAAGAGAAGAAGTTGGGGAGCTGTTTAATGAGAATTAATGGGAAGTGCACTGTACCCTGAGCTCTGAGCATTTCCCACATGCCCAGACATGCACTGTGTGGACATTCAGAGAGAGTTTTAACATTTTCAAATTCCAGCCTATTAATCAATACCAAAACACTTAATGGTAAAACTCTTGTGTGATTAATGCTTAGCTGAAGTTCTAAAGCAAAGGGTTGTTTGTGCTGTTTTAAGCACACCAGCAAAAGTCCATGTTCCAGCTACAAAGTGGTGCTTAGGGAATAATCAATCATTTCCACCAAGTTAGTAAGGATTATTTATTTTGAGTACTAACTGCAGAAAATAGTTCAGACTACTCCAGTTTCAAATACTTTTTCTATGCATTCTGACAGGAAGCAGAAAACTCCCTTACTTACACCCACACCCTACTAAGATGAGAAGACTCAAAACTCCACTAACACACCTATGGCCTCATTATACATTTCATAACAAAAAGTTTCCCTGTGGCAGTTTTGCAATACAGTGCATTGCAGCCTTTTGGTTCAGTGCCCACAGGAATTAAGGAAGGTGCTCTTACAGCTTCCAGACTCCACCAAGCAGGAACCCTGTTCTTGTCCTTCATTTCACAAAACTGCCAAGTGTGTATCCTGTAGAGAATGGAAATGCAAACGAAGAAGCCTCCTCTGTCTGGACAAAATTAGGGCTGCAGAACTAAATGAACTGCTTCTTAACCCCACAATATTTGCACTGCACTGGTGATTTGGGCTTTGAATGACACCATTGCTCAGTGACATTTCAGCTGCATTGGCACAAGCACAATTTTTCTTGTTTTTATTTTTAGCCAAACTCTAGCATATTCGTTTATATTACAAGTGATTATATAATAATCTGATACATATATGAGAAATGCAGAAAAATTTATAAATCTATTTAAGTATTAAGCTACATTTTTTTGCAGTACAAACTATTTCTGTAAGCAGCACACCTGCATCTAACACACTTCTAAAAAGTGAAGCTAACAGAAGTGACCCTTCACTCTTCCCAAAAGGTCCAGCTTTTTGAGACCATCAGAAGAAATCAGTTCCCAAATCTGTGATTGCAGCTGGAATGCAGCTTTGTGAAATGTGTAGCTGCTTTATCCCAGGCCAGTCACCACATAGGAGGTCATTGTTGAAGAGAGGTCTCTAAAACAGAGGCCTTCCTCAATGTTATTACATGAAAAATACCTGCAGCTCCAGGTCAGGGGGTGACAGGAGAACTCAGCCATGTGTGCCAGATGGGTGGGAGCAGCGGATCAGGAAAGCTCCTGTGGCACCCAGGGAGAACAGCTGCAGTGCAGCTTTTCCATGTGGGTGAAGAGCACACACAGCTGGCTCAGCTGGGGGAGGACATCCCTCACTGGCTGTGGCTCTCCATCCCAGGCACACAGCACCAAACCACCTCAGCTGAGGAGCCACTGGGAAGCTTCCAGAGCCACCTTCTACCATTCCTTACATTGAGAAATCTGACCCAAGGCTGTCATGGAGTGACAGGACTGGAGAACCACAGAATGGTTTGGGTTGGAAGGGGCCTCAAAGCTCATCCAGTCCCAGCCCCTGCCATGGGTTCCACACCTTCCACCAGACCAGGCTGCTCAGAGCCCATCCAGCCTGGCCTTGAACACTTCCAGGGACGGTGTGATGGTGTCAGTGGCACAGGGTAATGTTTCTCCAACTCTTGCCTCAATTACAGGTGACACAAACTTTTCTTTTAAACTGCTACTCAGAGCAATCTTTATTTATATGTTCTGGTACCCTGGCATGTACAAAGAACTTGATAATAATGGTCTAAATATGGATCAGACAGAGCTACAGAAGTAAAAAGATCTAACTTTAAAAATGGAATAATTTTGTAATAAATTGGTTGAGGAGTTTAAAGGACATATTGAAGTTCTGAATGTGACAAGTGCATGAATGGTATTACCCTTAAAAAAAAACATTTAAGTCTAAATGATCACTTCCAAATACTCTTTGTAAGTAATGGAGGAATGCTACCATTTATGGGTAATTACTCATTTCCACCTGTTTCTAAAAGCACTGGCAGGAGGTGAGACATGAATTGTGCAGTGTTTCATTACGTAAGGATGCACTGGGCCTTTTTTTGGAATGTAACCTGTCAAAATCTAAAAGTATATATCTTATTAATAAATGATGCTTTCTCAAAGGCACTTTGCATTCCATAGAGGACAACAGCTCGAAAGGCTAGGAGCTCTAAAGCTGGAATGATGAACATGATGGTTCCCTTCCTGCCAGACCTGCATCACTCCACAGCTCCGTGGTGCAAAGACCTGAACTTCAGAGCTGTGTACGATGTCATCTGAAACTTGAAAGGGATATCAACTTCTCTACTGGCACCTGCTGAGGACAAAGGAGAGGTTTCTGACTCCTGGAGTGCCAAGAGACTTGCTGAACCCTAGACTGATGTCCCAAAGAAACACTCCCACTTCTTGGTGGGCAGTCAGAGTGAGACAGCAGAGATGAGAAAGATGTTTAGTCTGTTTTTGTTAGGCTGCCTCTCGTGCTTTGAAGTTATGGGCGAATAAAATATTAATATTGATGCTTCATAATGAACAGACAAGTTAATTGTGGCTACTAAGACTTGTGACAGCTTGGCTTGCTCCCACACTCTGTATTTCATCTCTAAAACTCTCTGCTTTGTTTAAAACTTGAATTCCAGGGACAGAGCTGTGCCCTTCTGGACTACCAGCTCAGACCTCCACGCTTTGCTGGGACTAAGGATTTGAGCAGAAGTGGTATCCAGTCACTGCAGCAGGAATGCAGTGAAGCAGGACATTTGTGATGGAGTTATTGTGCTGCTGAAAATGCCAGGCATGAACAGGAAACTCTGAGCAGTGTCACAAGGAGAACTCCATACAAAACAGAGCAATTAATTAAATATGGGAATAAACAGCAGGAAAACTGCTTGTTGTTGATAGAGCTGATGTGCAAGGAGGGGTGGACATGGATGTGCATGGGGTGGACACAAATGTAGGAGTCTGGAAAGCAGAAAAGCTGTAGGGCTGTAATGCCATGCCCACCCTGCCAGAGCCTACACCCAGCATGTCCAGGGCAATCCCCAGCAGTGCCTGTGGCACAGGGAGAGGAGGGGAAGCAGCTCTGGATCAGCTGGGTGGGTAAAGGCTGGGCTGGGATCCCGAGTGCAGCTTCTCCATCCCCAGAGCTGTGCAGGGATCACCCTCAGGAGCGAGTCTCAGCTGTGACAAGGCCCCGGTGCTGTGGGACTTGTCACAGACCCAGAGATGGGCTGGGCACGGAGAGCAGCTTTGACAGGGCTCCCTGATGAGGGTCTGCCTACCTCATGACAGAAAAGCTGCATTTCTACTGAATAAAAATCTGTGCTGCTAACCCTGGCCTCCCTGGTTGCCAGCAAAGATCCCCTGAGCCTGGCTGGGGTCAGGCAGTGCCAGCACCAGGGCTGGGTTCAGCATTGTCCAGGGGATATTTATTCACATGGGGAGCTTTAGGAACTGGAAATGGTCCTTCTCCCTCAAGCTTGCTTTTCAGGTGGAGGATTTTTAATCTGAAGGGTGATAATTTTTTAAGTACCCCAAGTGAATGATGGCTGTTGTCAGAGTTTTCACAGATCCCTCTGTGATTCGTGCATCACATGGATATTTCAGTTTATTCCATGGCTCTGACAGGGAGGGAAAGAGAGGACCAGAGATAACTCCAATAATATAATGTGTGCCACTATGGGAAGTATACAGCACGGTACAGCTCTTGCTATCCTGATAAACAAAATGAGGGTTGATTTTTTTTTATTTTTTTAGCACTGCAATATATAATAGGGCATAGGCAATATAGAGGCTCTGCTGCTTTAAGAATATTCACTATATGATTTATCTTTAAGTTTTATTTGTGTACTGGAGGGCCTTGTTTTAGAAAACAACACAAAATCATCTTTAATTTTAACCCTTTAATAAAGTATTGCACTATTGTAAGGCATAAATATTTAAAGAAATTAAGTAATTTGTGATGTAACTGTTTTTGAAAATGGAATACTGCAAGTTAAAATTGTAACAAAATAAGAATGTTATTTTTAACCTGCCAAGTCTCTCAACACTGGCTGTCACAACATGAACTGAAAATACTCACAGCAGTCTTCCCTCTTCTTCATATTTTATACCCCTCCTCATCTTTATATCTTATGTTGCTGCAAGCAAGTTCTGCCTGTTCTCAAATTAACACCCACATCTTTCCAGGTCAAACACCAAAACTTCTATGGTTTTCAGTTAATTAGTGCCCTCTCCCTTTTAAAACCACATATTTCTTTATTTTAATAGGTCATGTTTGGTAGGGTTTTTCAGTCCCTGTGTTTAGGCAGAGGTTTTTGTCCCAGTGAAACCCCTCAGTCAGCTCCCTGTAGTCCAGGGGTCCAGGCACAAATTAGTTCTCAGGATCTTCACCAAATTAAATCATTGTTCTGAAGCTTTAGTGAAAACCCTGCTTTGTTCTGTCCTGTACAGGTGGTTGGGATAGAAACTGTACCTCACTTGAAATTTTTTTTCACAAAGTAAATAGCACTTCCTATTAACCTCCTGGAAAATAATTTTGTGCCAAGGGATTCTTTTTTACCCATGCTTTTTCCTTTCTTATTAGAGAAGTTTACTGTATCCCTACATCAAGGAAGACAAACAAACCAATCCCCCCAACCATGGCATATTTTTAGATCTAGAAAGCAATGACACAGATGGAAAAATAATTTTGCTGTAATAGTTAATTGCCTACATTCCCTCTTTCTGCTGTCATGAGAAAGCTGCTGTCATTGGGCTGCACCAGTATAATTCAGGGTAGAATTTGGCCTTTTTTGTTTAACTTGTCTACAGCCTTTTTGTTTGCAAAATTCTCACATGTCCTCAGTAATTAGTTCTCAGATCTAAATACTGAATAACAGCATGTTTCAGAAATTAGAAGAAAAAAAATAAACTAGTTGTCAACATCCTACTGAGTAATTCAATAGTACTAGAATATCCCGAGGGTGGGTATGAATAAACAATTCATGAAGAGCTGGTAAATTACATTTCAGCTTCTATTTATTGCAAAACTAGTCAAATGCTTAGCTCTATTGAATAAAGATAGCCCATTGGGCTTAGAAAAGAGAACATTTCTTAAGAGTTTTCCTCCTATATTTATTTTGTGCAGGATAGGTTTAGGCTTTTAAGCAGTCTTGAACACAAACAGATGAGATGATATCAGACAAGGTCAAAGAGGAAATCTGATGACCTGCAGCAAGCTGGGTTAGTCCTTAATTCTTTTACAGCATAGACATAATAATAATGAACCAAAAAGAATATGTCTTTACAATTTCAGACCAGATGTTAAGATAACGTGAAGAATGAATATGATTTTGAATATCTTTACAGTACATTTAGGAGCATTCCTAACAGTGGACACGTAGCGGATAAGACAATAACACGTGATTCTTCAGTATCTGCAGTTCATATTTGTCCTCTATCCCTAAATAAAATGCATTTAACCCCTCAAAGTCAGTCCTTGGAGCAAATCAGTGAGGAAGAAAAGGTCACCAAATGCTGCTCAGTGTGAAACTACTGGCTGAGAATCACAGAGTAATTTAGGGTAGAAGGGTTTTGTGCAGACCATCAGGTAAAGATGACCTTGCATCTTTTGCATCTGATCAGAGATCAATTGGAAGGAACCCAACTTTTAAGTTGGGTCAGGTTATTCAGGACTTTATCTGGTTGTGTTTTTCATCCCTCTAAGGATGGAAATTACATCTCTGGGCATCTCTTGTTCCAATGTTTGATCACCCTCATTTAGCATACTTTCCCTAATATCCACTTGGAACTTCCCTTGCTGCAGCTTGTGCTTCATTTCTTGTGCTGTTTAACAAGACAGAATTCTCCACCAGCCTGTCTCAGGTCCCATCACTGGTTTATTAGGCCAGCATCCCTTAGAAAGCTGAGAGCTGTGAGAATTTTCTCTACCAATATATGCATGTGAAAAATTCCTTAAATTGGGAAAACTCACAAAATCCTGATACTGGGTCAGATTTAAAGATTCACCTGTTTGTTGTTGAATATCATCCACTGCTATCATCTTTCTTTTAGTGAGGAGAACATTAAGAGAAGAAAAACTTCAACAGAAAGGTCACATGAAAGAGAAATCCCTAATATGTTGCAGTTTTTACCAGTGTCAGTAGAAGAATCACTTTTATTATGATAGTGCTTATTCATATACACTAAGAGCAGAGTCATCAAGACCTGCTTGCTGCATAAGATACACCAAAGAACCTCATTGTAACAAAGGATTTTTTATTTCTACGCATGAATTCAAAAAAATCTCCTTCATGCTGTAAAACTGCAGTTTGATAAAGTCCTGAGGACAAGCCTGAAATCCATAGTTAATTGCCTTAAGCATTATTTATGTCCAAACCACCAGATTCATTGAATCTGCTATTTGATTCCTCAGCAGTAATGCTGGTGAATCAGTCTCTACACCCTTAAATTGGTTGTCCAGTTTAATTCCACAGTGTCCTATAAAATTCATGAGAAGTGCACTGCTCTTGCTTTTTGGATATAATTTGGCATCTGGTGCAAGATTCGTTTGTGGGAGCGGCCGTAGGACTGCTGAAATGTCAGGGCCATAAAAGCTGGATGCTGTTAGTCTTCAGGGAAGTGCAGTAAAGGAGAGCCAGGAAAAGCCTTGCTAGCCCTCTCATCCCAGCAGAAATGTGTTTTGGGGCAGTTTATGAGGACAAAAACTGGAGAATGGAAGGAGCAAAAGTACTGCAAGGTGAGCTGGTGAAGAAGGCTCTGGAATGCTGGATATCAGCCCACCGATATTCACTCCTTTTGAGCCGGGAAGGGAGGTGAGGTGGGCCTGGGGGGCTGTTACTCCAGAAAATCACCAAGACAAAACCCATCTTGTTTACTCAGCCGTGATGCTGTGTGAGGTGCTGATAAATAACACTGAAGTGACAATCTCTGTAATGAGATCCACAATCACTCACAAACCCACATGATTTCTTGGTGTGAATTGATACCTCAGCCAGAGCTGTCCCGACAGTCAGATATTAACTGAAGGCTGTAGGTAATTTTAACAATATTTTCCCGTTCAGATGTTATGTTTGATTTGTTCCTACCTGCTCCCATGGTTTATAGTGACAGCATTAAAAATGGGTTACTGCACTGTGGCATTTTACAAAGGTTCATGTCACTTCTTGTTACTTCATCTGATGTTGCAACATGACAGAGCATGGTCTGATATAATGCGGTGTGGCCTCCTGTGTTAGAAAGGGTCAAACATTTTCTAAACAGAAATATTTACATTGCAATGGATATTTATGCAGAGGTATTAAATGTTATATCAATCCCTGGCAGCACATTCTTTTCCTTTTCTGTTAATTTGTATGGCTCCCACACACTGGGTTACATCAGTCACAGCTCTGCACCAGAAAATTAGTTCTGTAGTAAAGAGGGAGTCTGAGGAGAAAAAAATGGATAAAAGTAAAAGATAAAATAAACTGTCTTTTCTCCTCTAAAATGCACAAAAAAAAAAAAAAAACAAACTTAGAATTACTTACACTGGAAATTGCTAAGCTTCTAGGTGTGCTCACCACTTTATGGTTTTAATAAGGCACGCAGGTGAGGGTGTCCTGCACAGTCCTGTTGAAAACCTGCCTGTTTGTGTACAGGGTAAGAACATCTGTTCCTCACCTCTGCAGCTATTTTACACCTCAGTTTTAGTCCTTCTCCTCTCTATAGATTATAAGCAGAAAAAACCAGCTTTTTCTCTTCTAGCAACAAACCCATCACAGCTACAAGCTACATAGGGGAAAAACCCAAGATAATATTTTCTATTTCACTTGATCTCTTCCAGTTTATAGTGATGTGAGCAGAGAATTGACTCCAATATTTACCTACACACTTGGTGAACTTATGATCACATTAGCAAAATCCTCCTCCTCGTCCCAAACACAGCTTTATTTGCCTTCTAAACAACATTTTTTAAGGGCCACAAGGGAAAATTCAGATGAAGCTCAGTGGCAATTTCTACTTGTGTTTGAGGCCTCTGGAATTGGGGAGAAAATTTTAGCAAAGTGGGGGATCATGTTTTTACTGCTGTCTTTGCTAACCACAGGAAATCCCCCTGCTAGTCCTGCTTTGAGCTTAACCTATTTTCTATTAATTATTTCTCATTAAAATGATGTAAAGAAAGGAAAGCATGTCAGAATACTAAAGCAGACAAGTGCCACAATAAAAGCTGGTGTATAAAAATTTGATAATATATGAATTATCATTTATTTGATGGTATAATATATAGCAAAATTAGTGATGGAGAATGGAAGCTCAAAGACATGGCACTGATGACTTCCTCAGAAGCTTATAATAATTAAATGGTATTTTACTCTACAAATGATGCCATTGAGAGATAAGTGCACGTAGGTAATCTCAGGTTATTTCTCTATTTGGTACCTCATTATAGCCCAGAAGTGGGAGCTTTCTGTGTGCTGGCTGCCACCGATGGGTGGCAACAGTAGAATTGTTGGTATAAAATTAAACCAGTTTAACTTAAAACAGGTGCAAAAGACTGTGTTATTTGGGCTCAAGCCAAGCTCATTTAAGGTAATTTCAATCAATATGAATTGACTTATGGTAAATTTAATTAAATCAGTCCTAAAAAACAGAAAAAAATTAAATTGAAAGTGCCTTGATGAGAAGTCACACAGAATTTACTTAAATTAGGTTTAAAAATTACATGTGCAACCATATTTCACAGAGAAGTGTCTGAAGTTAAGAGGTAAGTCGGTGATGTGAGAGAGTTCATATTCCTAAAATGCCACCTGAATCAGCGATGGAGCCTGAGCCACAGCTCCTGCTGCAGACCAGCATGGAACAGAAAGCTGCTCCAGCCACCCTCTTCTCCCAGGAAGACATTTCTTGGAAGCTACCCACAAACTTTTTTTTTCAAAATAAAGAATGCCAATTTCTCAGAACCCTAGTGTTTAAAAAAAAAAAAAAAAGCTTTACAAAATTCCAATTCTTTGACAAAACAATGCTTTGTTTTTTAGAAAATTTTAGAATTCAAATTAAATTCCTTCCAACATATATTTTGAATGCTGCCTTTTCTATTCTTTCTTCATGTTACTGAACTCTACACCAGCAGTAGTGCACCACAATGAGAAATAAAGTAATTTACAGCACAAGAGTTGTGGCTGCCCCATCCCTGCAAGTGCTCAAGGCCAGGCTGGATGGGGCTTGGAGCAACCTGGGATAGTGGAAGATGGTCTCACCCATGGAAAGGAGTTGGAATGGCTGAGCTTTAAGGCACCTTCCAACCCAAAGCACTCCATGATCCTGTGATGTTTTCCTTTTGAGCCACCAAAGACACATCTGTCACCCAGCATTGGTTAAAACACTGTTTTTTTCTGGACAGAATCACACCCTGGTTTAGTTTACAGTGGAACATTCTGATGCCTTGACAATCAATAATAAAAACCAGTTGACCTTAAAATGACTTTACAAGTATTTCAGTTATACTCTGGGGTATGATGTCATGCCATGAGCAGCACAGAGAAGTGTGGCACACTGCCTCCTGCAACGTCACAGCTTGTCTTCTTGCTGAAGTTCATATTGAAACCTCAAAGGAATTCCATTAAACATCTGAGTTTCCTTGAAACACCATTTTCCAGGAAAAAGCATTCTGCTGAAAAATTCCTGATTAGCGCTTCTCTCTCATTTCTTTCCATTATATGTACTTAGCAGCTCAAAGTGTCCCTACAACCACTAAGTGCATTACAAACCTGGCTTGGCTTCTAATAATAAGAAAAAGTCCTACTGGACTTGAAAAAATACCTCTCTGCAACCATACCTTCCATTAATATACACGGAGGGGAAAAAAAAATATCTAATTTTGCCCTCAGAAAGTTGATATAATTTTTGGATAATCTGATACATCACATTTTTGAGTATTTACCATGTCCTCAGAATACCCAGTGTAGTGAAAACTTTGATGGGTTGTTATGTAAAAAACTGTTAAACGTGGGAGGTTTTTGTAATTAGTGATTTCATGGAGCCCTTCCATCATGTGGTTCCCACCTGTAGGTGCAAGATCCCAGCTCCAGAGGGCCCAGCCTCACTGCTCCACTCACTTTAGCAGCTGCCTTTGGGGATAAGACTACCAAGAGAAGGAAATGAGAATATTGTGTGGCAGAGAAAGCGAGGTAAGCGGGCTAAAATCACAAATCAACCTTCCCAGAGGCCAGGGGAGCACAGGACAGCAGTGTGCAGCCAGAGAACTGAGCTGGGCCACCGGGCAGGAATGTCTGAGCTCTACCTTCATCAGAGGAAGAGGGATAGGGAAAGGTGGGAGAAAACAGCAGATGGGAGGAGGAGGAGGAGGTGTGGAAGAGCCAAAATGCAATTAACAGTTTTCCAAGTGGTTTAAATGGTTATGAATCAAATTCACAGATAACAACAAATGAACATTTTCCACCAGGAGGTGCCAAGTGCTCCGAGATGCCATTAACTCCATCTGCAGAGAACAAAGCTGAGGCAGACAGGGGAAAATAAAAGGTGTTCCACAAGTTGGCTTCAGAGACAGCAACAGTGTCAGGAGGGCAGCTCAGGCTTCATCCCTCACCCAGATACACATCCTGGGTCAATTTTTTCTCGGCTAGTAACAGAATCTATAATTACAAAAAATACTCTGGGGAAAGAAATGCAGGAATGGGGGGAATCAGTCAATATGAAAAGCAAGCAAAGCAATGTGCATCAGGGTTGTGCAGAGCCTGAGAGTGCCAGATTAAGGAAAGAAGTTTTCAGAAACACTTATTCTTAAATGGTTGTCCAGACAAACTCACTGACCTTATCCATTTAAATTAACAGAGATTTCTGAACATGGGGGAAAGACATTTTTCAAAGATCTCAAACTCACATTTTGCATAATTTACAGGGAACAGGAGGTTCTCAAACCTTGAAGACAGCCATTAGCATTTCACAATATTTTAGCATTTACTATGAAGCCAGGTCATTTTTAATTACAGAAGGAAGAACTCTTCAGACAGAATGTATCCTAAAGATGTGCGCTAGAAATGCTACAAAATCTTGCCATAATTGGTAATAAAAATGTTAGCCGATGTAATGACATTTGGGAAAAAAATGTGGACAACATTCAAATTCCAGCAGAAAAGTAGACTGACCTTTCATAATGAAAATGACTAACCACACATAAAAAAGAGAAAGACAAAAGATCAGACCCAGTAAAGTGCATGAAAGGCAGGAGAGAGGCAGCAGCATGTCCAGCATTGACTCCTCCATCAGTAACAAAGAGTCAAAGGACTATTGTGGGTTGCAGCTCTCTCTTATTTCCCCCATTCCTCAGTTACTCATTTTCTTGCTCTATTAAAGAATCCTAATGGTGAAAGCTTCGAGGTCAGGCCTTGATGTGCCGGCATCCTACTCTGGGGTGGAAGAAAAATTCTTTCATTCTCCGTTTTTGTTTCCAGTTTTAATTTGACTTGATAGTTTGTTGCACTTTGACTCGCAGCAAGTGTTTCTAGAGTGAAGAAGTCACATCCAAAAGTTAAAAGACTGCAAAAATCAAAGTTTCCAACACTGGGCTGCACAGCCTGCCTGACCATGCAGGGACCATCTTGCCCTGAATGTAAAGAACAGATGCCCACAGAAAACCCTCCCTGAAAGAGCTCTTCTAGGAATGCTTTATTCTAAAATTAATCAACTAGAGACATCACTGAGTAGAGAGAAGAAAGAAAAAGGTACTCATTGAACTACCAGACCTGTTGTGTGGAATGGCTAAATGGAAAAATCTCTGAAGTCCTCTAAAGCTAGGATGCTGCAAAGATATGAAGGAAGAAAAGCTTTTTGTAAGTGCTTCATAGTTTCATATTATTGATCAAAAAAGACAAAAAATCCAAAGACTAACCTTTATGTGTACAAGATTTTCAAATCCCACAATGAAAACATTCCCTTCCTCCCACTAAGACCTATTCCACACACACTAATTTAAAAAAATGTCGTTACTCCATGCATCAGCCTCTAAAATAATGACATCTCCAGTGGCATCCTGTGACTCAGAGCTTTACACAGCTCAGTAGAGGCCAAGAATTTATAGGTAGCACGGTAACACTGATGCCTACAAGTGTTATTAAGTGCAATAAGCTTTCTTTCACCTCCTCCCTGGTTGAAGGTGATACGTGAACTATAGAAATTCCATTTAGCAACTCGTGTCAGATATCACATGGTTTGCTGGTGGCATCTCTTACTTGTTGCCTATGTGCAACATTTTATTTGTGGTAAAGCATAGGGAAGGCTGGCCCTTGCTTTCCTGAGAAAGCCTTTTAAGCCTTAATACTCTGTTGTGCCATACATCTCTGCCTGCATTTATCTTGAAAACAAAGGTCTTGCAGTTACTGAACTGCTAAAAATTACTGGTGAAAGGAATCAATGACATTTTCAGGGGAAAATACTTCATTGTCCTGTGTACTAGGGAAGTTTCCACATGCTAGTATTGTTTAATTTAATCTCCTAGTATCGTGAAACAACAGAATTATTACTGCATATGCCCCAATGAATTTATCTTCCTTTCTATGCAAAAATTCTGCAGGTCATTTCTGTTTGAATGGCCAGTTCTTCATGTGGAAAGAAAGCTCAGACAATGTCTTACTGAATAAAACAGGCTTGTTTCATGATTCATTACACCTCTTTTTGTCCTTATGTGTAAGCCAGCTCCTCTCAGGTCTACACCAGGAATGCACAAAGGAGACTGTGCAGGGCCATAAAAATAATGCTAGGAACTCTCATGCACACAGTAAAATGCTCAATAAAAGTAAGAATATTTTGCAAAAGGTACTGATAGTCTCCATTTTAGAACTGATTTTTCATTCTGCGTAAGCTCATTTTTCTTTATACTTAAACAAATGACAGATGTTCATAAAAACGATATTAAGGATTCCTTTTGGCACTTCTGTTCAGTGTTCTCATTTATTACTCTTCTGGTAATAGAGTATGCAATGTTATTCTATTGAAAACAGGATCATCAGAATTGCCAGGTGTCTGATGTGTGATCATTCCCTCTATATGCAAAGCAAAGTGTTTCCAAATGCATTAGGCTGGTGAAATCTGTGCTTACGGCTCAATTCTTCAGAGTGTTGTGTACTTTGGTTATATAAACCCCAACTCCATGAGTTTAATGTCAGTAATGTTCAGCCTCCTGTAATATTGAGCCCTTGAAGAAAAAGAAACTCTAACTGTGATTCTTATGGTGGAGAGGTTAGTGTTCTTGAGCAAATCTATAAACCCAGGTTCCAAACTATAAAATACATCCCCATTTTCCAGCTCTAAGGAACAGTCTTAACAGAAATGCTGGGCTGCCAATAAAGCTTGCAGTAAAGTCAGTAGGAATAATAGCTGTCTAAATATGAAGCCATGCACTTAATTTAGATGCCTGAAATTGGTGCTGTTTGTGTAATATTTTGCCTAAATGATTTGCACTCTTCCCCTCGCTCTATCCCTCCTTCCTCCAGGGAAAAAAAAAAAAGAATAAAAAGGAAAAGGAAAAAAAAGAAGCTCAGGGTCCATTCATTTCCCAGTCTCCAATCTGCATGGATCATTCAGGTGCTGGTGTGAAAGCAGCAAGCAGGACAAAAATAAGCTGAGAAATATGTTCAGGGAGGTATCTGATAGCTGAAACCTGAAACTCACTCTATATACACACCACACATGCACTGTGCATACCCATGAAACACCCACTTTATGGAGCCAGCAAGGAAATTTTCAGGGTTGGTAGAAGAACAGGACAACCTGACAGAAGCTTTGCAGATATTCAGTGGCAGTGAAAGAAAGGGGGCTCTCCAGAGGCTCCTTCCAGCCTCCAAAACATCATTTAATCTATCTTTCTTTTTGCCTGCATTTTCTGCCTTCTGCTGCAGCCAATCTAACTAGTTCCTCTTTCTCTTGTTCCTTTGTCACCTACACACCCTACCTTCTCATTCACCTTCCTATTTTCCCTTTCCCTCATTTGTACCTTCATTTTGGACACCCTGTGGGAGCATCCCCAGTTCTCCTCAGCCCCCAGTGCCCTTAAACTGCTTTTTAAATCATTGTAGCTTCAGAGCATCTTTCTTCCCATGGCATCTCATATTCCTCATTTCTACTGTCTCAAACTCGACAGAAAACCAGCAGCAATAAAATAATGTATAAATGAATGCATCCTTTAAGTGTTTATGTGTACAAAGGAATGTTATTTTACTTGAACTGAGCTTGCATCTTTCCAAATAATCCAAGTGCTATTGTATATTTATAGGATTTTTAGCTCAGCTATGTTCTCCTTTCTTACAGAAAAAAATGTCTAATGACTTCAGTGTCACTCTGAGGATCATTTTTATGGCCATATTTCTGGTTTGGGATAAACTGTAATTTTATTACCTTAGCCAGAGGGTAGTTAAATGGTGAGGGATTTACTAATCGCTACTTTAAGAGGGATAAATCTGTTTACCTCCCAAGTAATAGAGAGATCTTGCTTCTGGCTACATCCTTCTGCTTCTTGTCTAAAAGTTTTTACCCTTTCAGTAAGAACTGAACAAGAATTAAAACAAAGGGGTTTGTGAGATGTGGCCCAGCAATGAGGAGTGGTGAGAAGTTTGGGACCTGAGAGAGAAATCTCCTAATGTGGATCAGGAAAACCTCCATTTATGGAAAAAAATTTAGAAAATTGTAATCTTCCTACATTTGTTCTTGCCATCTTCATGAATGTTTACATCCTTTCCTGTAAGTCACTCTAGAAATCAATTAATTATGTGACCACATTCTGAGTGAGAAGGCAGAAAATAAGGAAGAAGAGAGAAAACTGCAGAAAAAACATAGATTAAAAAACATATTTAATTTTTAAAAGATGATTACTATTGTAATATGAGTCAAAAAATAAGAAAACTCATTTAACAGACTCACATGAGTTCTTCCATCCTCCCCAGTGCAACACATACTAGAAGACACAAAATTAAATTTTTCATCTTATTTTACTGGAGTTTGAAGGGTGAAATAAGAGGGATTCATACATGGATTCAGAAACAGACATTGTTGAAGTGAAGCTACCTGTCCATAGTTTAGTATTTCAAATCCATGTTCTG
Organism: Poecile atricapillus; assembly: GCF_030490865.1. Classification (NCBI taxonomy): domain Eukaryota; kingdom Metazoa; phylum Chordata; class Aves; order Passeriformes; family Paridae; genus Poecile; species Poecile atricapillus. The sequence continues at coordinate 21,986,500 of NC_081256.1, forward strand.
AAATATGTGGGTGATATTTTTTTTTTTCACAGATAGAGTTTTTAAGACAATGTAAGCAACACCTCTCTTCTCCTCTGGATTAATAATTTGATAAAAAGTAAGTCCAATTTCCCACTTAATTTGGCCTGAGAAAGATCTGCTCTTGGTTCTGTCACATAAAAAGCATAAAAATTATTAAAGCAACTCCAAAAAACTCTTCCATCAGAAGTATAAAGAAAGGGGGAATTATCATTTCTCTGTCTATACATAGAAACACCAGTTTTACAGGAATCTGTTAGTCTCAAATTTAAGTACCTAAAATAACATTGAAACTAAAATGAAAAAACCCAAACTGGTTAAATGCTGCAAATATTTAAGCTGTAGTTGCTTAAAAGCAGAAATAAAAAACCATTACTAGACTACTTTGAAAACTGCAGGTGAAGAGAAACCAGGAGGGAAAAGGGTGTTATCTACCAGAATGCCTTGTATGAATCCTATAAATTTACTTGTGATTTATATGACCAAGATTCTGCAATTATCCTATAGCATATCCAAGGTTATATTATTACTTTTTCAGTATGAACCTTGAAAAGTCAGAGTTCCTATAAATGAGCAAAATATTTGGATGGTTACAGAAGACCTGGGCAGGATGTGCAAAGCAAAATCAGTCATCCAAAGGTGCATGACTCATCTTGGCACTGATCAAAACACCTTCAAGACCTCCAGATAGGAAATATTTCTTTCTCTTGATATCATTAGTACATCTTGGAGCAAAAACTGAGATCCAGATTTGAGTGTACCTAAGGATTAACCTTGTGCCAAATCTGTATTTTGTACATTGTCTACTTTTCACCACCGCTGAAGTCATGGAAGATACGTTTCCTCATTCAAAAGGGATAAAATTAAGCAATTAAAAATTACTCCAACATTTCTTGCACTTTAATTTCCACATCATCCATCACCTGTCTCATTCATTTATTATCAAAGTATGTTCTTCCTTTGTTGTTTATACATAATCTTGTTGTTCCCACTCTTAGCCCTGCAATGTAATACAGCTTTTCTTCATGTCAGATAACACTGTGTAATCAAGCCCTGGTTTTGACAAGCAATGAGAGTTTTCTTATAAGGTTACAAGCTTGCCAAGGGTAGCTGTTGCAGTGTTGCCCTTGCCTCTGGTTTATGAGCATCAATTATCATCACTATGAGTGAGGGAAGGGAAGTACAGCAGAGTTCCCTTGCTTTGGGAGGTCTATCCCCCTTTAATGACTTGAAACCAACTCACTTCAAGCTTGAAGGGCAAACTGATCACATAAGAGTCATGGAGAAATATTACAAATTGTTCCCCACTTTACAGCCTGTCTCCCTGATGAGGTTATTACAGTGTAACGCTGAAAAATCAGAGGTTAAAGTAAAATCCTTCTGTCTTTGCACCAAAACCCGCTTAAGACCAATATAACCTTTTTATTTTTGGTCATTCCCTATGAAAGAGCTTCCATTCTTTCCAGTTTTATCCTCCTGTAGTTCTTCACTAGGCACAAGGCAGGTTTCCATGTCAATCTCCCAGATTCACAAGCTGACTGATGCCAAACCCTGTGCCAGCTGCTCCCCAGGGAGTCACAGTTTATTCCTTGTCAGGAGCAAAGTGTGAAGTGAAGGGCTGTGGCACCGTGCTCAGCAGTGGGGCAGGAGCCTTCCGAGCCTCCCAAAGCACACTGTGGGAAAAATACACCATGATGTCCAGGGGGAGGAGCCAGAAAAAGTGTGTAAATCTCTTGGGTACATCCTGGAGGTTAAACTGGAGGGCTCTAAGTGTTTTTGTGGCTGGATTTCCACATCAAAACTGATTATTTTGTGATAATTAGACACACTTAGGTCAGTCATTTGTCAGGTTTAGCATAGGTTTTGCTCCAACACATAAGCTTCACCTCCCAGCAAGTGTCATCCTTCAGATGCTTTTGGGAGTGTTTGGGTCCTTCCTCCCTGTTTCTGAGGGGGAAAGGAGGATGTAGCAGTTAATTACCCTGCAAACACCCCATCAGCCCTGGCCATCTATCACCCTGCAGTGTCTCTGCTGCGCTGTGCTTAGCACAAGGCAGCGGGCACACGGGCCTGCCATCCATCTCTGTAACATCTCCAGAGCAGGAGCCCTGGGGAAGAAGATGCACGTAGAGCAGAGCTTTTGTCTGGTGTCCAAATCAGTCATAAAGTCTGGCTTTTTTACTCATGAGCTGCGTTGATTCCTGCCCACTCCAGCCCTCCCAGTGAACAAAACCGTGAGAGCGAGAGCGGAGTTCAGCACGGAGTTCATAGCCCACAGCATCTGCACATAAATAACAGGCCATAATGGTTGAAGGCAAACTGTGTCCATTTGGGAATTTCAGAGCAAATTGCATCCTGGGACAGGCACTCGTTGCACTCAGGACTCGAGGACAAAAATCTCGGGACCTTGGGCACAGGAGAAGGTCATGCAGCCTGCAGCTTGAACTCTGAAGCGTTTTTATTCTCCTGCACATTAAAAGCAGCCCTTGCTGTACCAGGGGTACATGCTGGCATGTTGACCTTCATTCTTTTATTTTCCAAGCTCTACAACACATTAGTAGAGGAAGGCTAATGCAATTGGCATCAAAGAATTTACGTGCTGTCTGATGGGCTGGCGAGCTGCCAAGCCTCTAATCCACCATGTGATGGACAGGACTTCAGTCCCCAAGAGAAAGTGATTTTTAACACAGTTTTCTATTTCTCTGAAGTTATCAGCAGTTGCATTCAGATCATACAGATCAAATGCCTTCAAGGTAAGTGATTATTTAAGGAATTATTTTCAATAAGAGCCCTTGGTCCTAGTGTTCGTTCTGATAGTAGTTGCAAGGAAAAAAATACAAAATTTGTTTCTCTGATGCTGAGCTTTTTTGTACCCACTAGTGCCAGATGATGCCTATGCTAAAAAAAAAAAAAAAATCAGAATAGTTTGAGTTCTTCGTACTAAAAGAAAAAGAAGCAAAAGACCAAGTTCACTGATAAATATGATATTTATGCCAGGGGTCAGCTAAGCAGATGAATCCAAATCAATATTTAAAAATCTTATATCCTTACACTGCAGTTTAAAATATCAGTATGTATTGGAGTTATATCCACGGTGTTTGCCTACCAAGGGCTCAGATAGGGCTGAAGAAGAAGGATGCCCAGACTCAGCAGAGCACTGCAGCATGTACTAACTTTCCTCAGAAAAAGTGTCCTCAGGTAATAAAATTAAATCACTTCAATGGCTTGTAATAGGACTTTAACTTGGCTAAGGCTTTGAGGTAAATCTGCCTAGATCTCTGCCTTACAGTGGGTTCACAGAGAAGACAGGCAGTCTCTTAAAATTAAAAAGGCAAAATATCATTAAAATAAGAACCAGAATAATTGACTCCTTAGGACTGAGAAAATTCAAAGGGATTAGACAGAGAACACATGGAAAGTGGCTTTAGGGAAGAATTTCCCCCTCCTTCTCTGCCATTCCAGGCTATTCATCTCTCCAGTCTTCCTGTAGCTTTTTGGACTGTGGCAAACACTGCTTGCCCCCTGAGCTGCTGACATTTCTCTTCTGATTTCCAGAGCTCTGGAGGTGTTTATTCCCAGTCTGGCTCAGCTCCTCTGTTTTTCCTGTACTGTGGGTTCTCTCCTTGCTCATGGTCTTCACCCACATCCCCTCGGGTGCCGCTGGGACATCCCTGCCTTTGTCTCACCCTGTCTGCAGATGAGTGGATGGCACAAACTGGAGAGATAAACTGGAGAAACAGAGCATTAATCCAGGGGTCCTCATGTGCTTTGGTGGCCCAGGTTTCCCAGGGGAGCACATGCTGTGTGCCCATAAATCTCTCTGGAGGGCCTGTGAGGAGCGAGGCTCCTGCTGGAGTCCATGCCCCTCACAAGTGCCATCGATTTCGGGAGTAAAGCCCATACATCCCGCGGGCTGGAGCTTTGGCTTTTGTAGGAAGTGATAAAGGAGATTTACAGCATTGCTTTTTCACCTGGGTTTTTACCCCATTTGTCCAGCTGGTAGAAAAATGATCAAAGCTGGACAGTAACTCCAGTGAGCGAGCAAGAAGGATTCCACTGCGCAGGAATGTGAACAAGGGAGAAATTATTTCAGGTTCTCATATTTATAGAAGAATTGTGCTCCTTTCTTTTCTCTCTAAAGTCCCAACTGAGAGGGCTGGGCTCCCAATCAAGACAATGCTTCTTATAGCCCAAGCACTAAGAAATGCCTAATATATGATGAACCCTTCCAAAAATACCTTTAAACTTATACATGAGATGCAAACTAATGCAGATATGCACCCTCTTCTCACAGTTATATAAAAACAATCATTCAAAATCCTATATTTCCATGGAGTCAGTTTTGTTCATTTTTACTACACAGTAGAGAATAAATAATTAGTTAAAAATCTGTTTAAAATTCTCCATGCAATGTTCATTTATCTACACTGCAGTTATCTCGTCTTCTAATTTACTAGTTAAGCTCTTTAATATATACTTTACAAAGTCTAAAATCCAGTGGAAGAGAATCAATTTTGGTATGAGAGATTCAGCCAAGGTATTTGTTAGGATTGGGGTTTTTTTTGAGTGATTAAATACTTAGAGTAATCTGCCATCAAATTATTTTTAGAGTTTAACACACTTTCTAATTCTGCTATGCACTTTGAAGTGTACAAAAGATGTACAAATCAATATGTGATCACATTGATTTTTTTCATGCTTTAAATATTCAGGGTAAGGGGAGGGACAGCAAAAAAAGGTGGACTGATATATACTTTTACATGCCAGAAAATAGCACAGGTTCAAAAATGATTAGAAATAAATAAAAGCTAGCCTCAGGTGCACATTTTGTATTCCCTGAGATGGTTTTGAAACATAATAAATTATTGGAAACAGAGGCTTTCCATCCAGCAAATTAAGTCAAAAATCCCTCCAAGGCCAATAGCACTTATGCTCTGCACATTACTGCCAAAGATAAAGCATTTATTAAGGCTACACTCTAAAGATAACATGAGCATGTGCAATATCAAAAGAAGCTTGGCCTTTGGGAAAGCAATGAAATAAACTATTTCCATTTCTTTAGCATACATGGCCAAATGCTTTCAGGTATTGTTTTCACAACCTATACAAATCTATATTCTACGTTTAAAAGATACAGACAGCACAAAAGCACTCAAAAGACTGGGGAGAATGGACTGTCTGAACCCAAATCCAAGGTCAGACAAACTCAACTGAATGCAGCTGGAAAAATTCCAGCCCCTGTGATTGCAATGCTAATAAATTGCAATGCAGAATGTCCTGTGAAAAGGGAATGTTAAACTTTCTTCCTCAAACACAAATTGGATCCATTTTACACAGAGTATATCCACTGAAGATTTTGCTCCATTATGCTGCACCATGTCTAATATTCCATAAAGTACATTCAGAAAAGAACAATTTGTTTTCTAATCTGCCTAATGGAATGTGATTTATGATCCTAAACATGGATTGGTCAGCATGCTCAGGATGTCTCTCTCTGCAGACATGGGAACTTCTTTTATAAAGATTTTTTTGTTTCAACTGAACTAAAAATTTAGCTGAGTAAATCCTTCCTGAGAAGTGGATAAAACCATGTATCCAGATGGCAGTGAACTCGATATTAAATGAATTTAAAATTTAAGGAGAAAATAACATATTTTATATGTCTAATAATTTATACAGAAAAGGACATGGGCTTAAATTTTCCCTTTTGTGACAAACTGTAATTGTTCCTTTGACACAGTCTAGTTTAAATTTATAGTTGCAATGAATGTAGCATCAGAAAAATAGGCCTGAACAGCTCAGTCAAGTATTTATAGAGCTACTGGAATTATCTATATTCTGCTTTAAAATTTTGGAGTATATACACATTAAATTGTAACTTTATAACCTTCTCAGTCTAGTGAGTAAGGTTTTAAGTTGTCACTCACAGCCTGATCTTTTTTATTTCTTCAAATCTTGCAAGTACTGGCAATGGAAATTCTTGGCAGGATTTACAACCACAACTGACTTACACTCATCAGTAGCCCTGAGGTCTAAATCTAAAAGTGGAAGTTGAAAAATGTCAATAAATACTAATGATCTAGGAGTTTAGGGAAAAGAGAAATGCAAGCACATAACAAAGCACATTCCTGGGCATCAGGAAGAACAGATGTAGAACCTAAAAGCTGTGGACATTGTCTGAAAAGCAGTGATGCAAGAGGAAAGACTTTTGCTCTGGCCTGCTTAAACAGCCTCTGCTGTGTACTGAGACACCTTCCACTGGTGCTGCTCAGCCTTAGTGATGGCTTGGCAAGGACTGAAGTGAAAAACAGCTCTAAAGAGACGAGCATTTGAAATGGAAAACCTTTTAATTTCTATTTGTTCTGTTTTTTAAAATTATAAAATGGTCACGTAGAGCTGCACTGTGCTTACAATATAATTTAAACAAAAATGTCACAGAATTTTAAAACCATGCGCCTTCTTAAATTTGTTCACATTTATCACTTTTATGAAGTTAGTTGCAAGTGAAGACAAAATCAAAACCACCTTACTGAAGATTGCCAGGTGATTTCTGCTAATAAAAGCCAAAATAATTTAAAAACCTTTAAAAGTAAAATTTAGAAGTTCTGCAATATTATCTTAACTCCTCCTGATTTTAAAAGTGTATCCTGAATAAATAGTATTAGTTACTTTATCAGTTCAATGGAAGATCTGCTTCCCTGAATTCCTCTTAAGCACAAACACAGCTCCTCTGCCCCAGCAACATTTAATTCTGAACAGCAAAGACTGGAAATTGGAATGTTAAGAAATATCAATGACACACCAGTACGTCAAAAGAATGATTTACAAGGCCACATTTGCACTAGCCCACAATCATATATGTATTGCAATGGATCAGATTTCAGCCAGACTGCCAAAAAAATCAGTATTCCATTTGAGATGGATGTGTTCTGCCAACTTTGACAAGAACGCGTTTTGCCAGCATCAATGTGAATGCATCAGGGAGCTTCTCTCTCCTCCAAAGTTCTAAAGTGCCAAACTGAGATAAGCAAAAACACCAAGGCTGCACTATAAATAAGGGACAGCTGCTGCCAGGCTCTCAGTGCTGCTGTCCATGGGGGACTCTGGCTTCTCTACTAACTCTACCCATTAAAAAGATATCCCGAGTCTTGCTGCCTCCAGGGAAAGCTCATCTGTTTGGGTCTTACAGTCTGTGTGTTTATTTATTTCATATAAATACACTCCACTGGCTTCAATAATTTCAGGGAACTGTTGGACTTTGGTAAAGTTCTTTATTTATTTTCAATTTCTGCCCATTTCACACTGAAGAATGTGTAACTGTGTGGTAGCCCTGAGCTTTCTATGGGGAGTCATCCTTGCTGTTGTACTGTGCAACATTATGATTAAAAGTTGTTAAATTTTTGCATGAGTCTCTTATCAAAATGTGTTGATACCGCTGAAGGCTCAAAATTTCTCTCTTTAGAGAAGGCATCAGACTCAGACTGATGATGAAACTTGATGTTTTAACAATAAAATCTAATCCCACACTGCACCAAATTCTTGTTTTATATTTCAAATGACGTGGCAACAACGAATTGATCATCTTCTGTTCAGAGAGAAGATGAGTCAGCAGTATCCAAAATATATTACAGCGCTCTGCAGTAAGACCTGAACTTAAATCTGTGCTACTTTAAACCTTGGCTTAATGAAATGCTGACCAGTGCCAAAAAGCGTCTCAGAGCGTTGGATTCCCAGCAGATCCAGCCTCCTCAGCGAGACACTCGCAACACACCAGAAAATGTCACACTCTCTCACACTCAGGCACTTGCTCTTTATCCTCCTGTGAGTCAATTGGTTCCTCATCATGACAACTTGTGAACTTTTAATGCTCTACAAACATTCTCCAAGCATCAAATCAAGGTCATTGTACTGACACCTGGTTTTATTCTATTCTGTTTTTATTCACAGCAGATGTGAAGGAAGGTTGTACAAGGTATTCATTTTAAACCACTCTATCACCTGTCATTTATTTAAGCTACTAACAGAAAAATACAAACTAAAAAATTACAAACTAATGGAACAGTGCAAGAAACAGCCTCAATATACATTTCAAAATCAGATGGTTTTCTTCTTATATGATATGCACCTATGTAATATATTTTAAAGCACAATCACTACAATCTATAATAAAATCCTTATGAAAAGGAGATCAAATGACAAGGCATTTTCTTGTGAAGAAAATGTGACTATCTTTCAGCTAACCCTTCTTTGAACCTGTGCTGACTCCAGACTGAAGGGAACTATGGCTTAATTCTTTTAATATTAAACCTAATATAACCAGTGCCGTAGTAGAAGTAAATTAAAAAATAATTATCAAAGCAAAATGAATTTTGAGATAAAGAACAACTAGTTGGTCTTTAAATAGATGTAAAGTAAAATAAGGTATAATAAATAGCAGAAATTAATGTAATAAATTCAAATTAAGCTGAATCCATAATGCGGGGAAGCCAATCAAGTGAGCATTCAGCTACAAAAAACACATACACGTGTGAAAGCAACAGCTAGCTCATATATATAGCACTATCCCTTACAAAAAGCTCCCTGTAGCTTTTCAGATACACAGAATTATCTAAATTAATAAATATTACACTATAGACATAATAACAGAAACATAGAACAGGGTAGAGGAAATTACCTTTCATTTTGAAAAGCTGGCAAATACAATAACAAACAAAAATGCTGTAATGACCTTATTTATAGAAAGTTTTCCTAGTTCTATTTGAAATACCCACTCACAGAAACACAACAGGGCGCAGTGAACACCATGGTCCTGCCTGTGAATGTTCTTGGGAATTTAGTGGATGCTACCACTTAGAAGAGCTCTGACAAAGCAATCACTCAGGTTAAAACCTTGATCGAAGAAGTTTTGTAGTGCTGGCAAATTCTCTCACAAGTGACTGCAGCAGTCTGAGGTAAATCCCAGTTTCCAGATATGTGCCCATGGATCCCTTGATCTGGAGCCCTCAGTAGATAACAATCAAAATGGCAGGCCAAATGTATTAAGAACCCCAATTATATATTTTCAATTTCCAATTGCAATTAATTATGTATAATACCCACTGACATCTGACTGTACAAAGCAGAGCAGGCAACAATTTCTCTTTAATTTGCTACAGGAAACAGCGGCTATAGGGCAAAGAGGGGCAAAGGTAAAAGAGTTTGTTTCTCTATAAAGCTACCTGCCAAAAAATGATGCAAAGCAGTGCCCATCAGACTCTGATCACCCCTGTGACCCTCCAGTGGTGGCCAGTTGAAATGCTGGGAGAAGAACAGCAAACACTGGGACAAGAAATGTTGCAGTTGCTTACTGCAAAATAAAATATTCTCCCACAAGAAATACTGAGGCTAAAACCTTTCATCTACTCAACCTTTGATTAGGAAAGAGATAACAAAAATAATACCACTATACATTTGCACATGTGTGAGCCATCTGAAGCTTTGGAAAATTTCAGGTTTAATCGAAATCAGCAATTTCATGCAGCGTTGAACTCCAGTGAATGCAGGCACATTCTAACATTCCCAGTGTCAGAAGCATTACATTTGCTCTCAGGTTTGGAGGAGATATGCACACGCTGATTGAAATAGTCAGATTAATCCCTTCCTGATGGCAAGAAGGAGAAAGGGAAGGGGACTGAGCGCTGCCTTGTGCCACTGAGCTGGCTGGCGTGTCCCCAGATACGCCGCGCTATCAGCAAGGCAGCGGCGTCACAGGGGATATCAGCTGGAAACAGTGGGAGAGTGCAGGTCTGATGCAGACTCATTCTAAGCAAGATACACACTCACAGGGGCAGAAACCTTCATTTAGAAAGCTCATCACTGGCCAGCACATCTACAATTTTTGTGAAACCAACACCGAACCAACATGAACACTAAGGTGCACGACCATGAGCTGATGCAAGATTTACAATCGTACCAGGCTCAGCCTTATTTTACAGCTGCCATATGAGATTTTATTTCTGGGAAGAAGCAGCACTGATAAAGAGATTTAATTGTCTGTCAGCATGCCTTACACTGCAGTTACTACATTTACTTCAAGCCTGAATCTCATTACTGCTTCAATTCCACAGGTCCTACTCTGTCTCAAGGTGGGTGCTTAATTAGAGCAGCCCCCATAATGCAAGCAAATGCAGCAGACTTTCCCTCTTTTCTCTCCCTGTCAGCCTGACAAATCTAATAGACTATTGATTTTCCATCCTCAAAGAGATCAGCCTCCGCTTTTGCCATTCAATCATGATATTAGCTGTCCATTAACTTCAATTCCCTGGCCTAACAGCTTGTGAACACCTCCAAGGCTGTTCAATCAGCCAGTCAACACCCAGACAACAACGCAATTACAAACCTCTTCTAGACCATAGTTCAGGTCTTAACCTTCTGCTTTCTCAGAAGTTTATGCTCCTTTTTTCCTATTTCTTTTTTGTCAACTTACTAATGCTATTGGTTATTTATTCACTGGACTTGAAAGATAAAATATTTCTCATTCAAAGGATGATTGTGTTATTCCCTAGAAAAATCATAATTTTTAAGTCAAGTTATTCCTACTTCCCTGCTGCAGCTGTAATGGTTCAAAACCAAGGCAAGTACCATAAACACTTGCTATTTGTCAGAGGAAATAAATTTGTCAAATCTCAGAGTTCTTCATTAACTTCAGCAGTATAATCTGTCCTGCCATTTCAAAAATCTCAGTCAGGCACGATTAGCCCACTGAAGAGACCACTCAGGATTTGGTGAGAAGAAAAAAAAGGACAATGATTTTATTGTTTCCACTTGCTTATTTGCTGGTCAGTTTTGTGAAGCTACAAGCAGTGGTCAAGAATTCTCTGACAACTGTTCTTCCCTCCAATATTTTGGCATTCAAATGTACACTTAGCTAAATTAACTCCACATTATTGGTACACCTGTTCTTTATTTTTTTAAGTGCTGACAATCACCAGCACTTATCAGCCCAAGGGCAATTCTGCCAATTGCAAAATGAAGGCTCTAAGTATTTCACTCTGGGTTTTAATAGCTTGTAACAACTGTGGCATGAATGACCTCAGTTTGTTAAGCACAGCCACACAATTTGGCATAGACACAAAGAAAACACTTGTTGCTTGTGGGAATTCCTTTTATAAATAAAGTATATGTGGAAAAGTAAGTGCTGGTGATAATCTGATAGATGGAAATGCAGATAAAATGTTATTTTTTTTGTTTCTTTTAGAAATTGACAAAACCAATCAGCTTTCTTTGGGTTTATCTCAAATCACAATAGAACAAGGCTCACGTGATTTTCTTTAAAGCTTTTTGTTTGTGGGGTTTCATGAGAAATGGGGCATTTGGTGTTCACTGAAGTTCTGTCTCCCACACTACATTTGACTTAAATATTTCACAGCTGAAATTGTAACAGATACTAAATTCTGCACAATGCCACCCATGAAATGCCATCTTTAATTACCTGCTGATTCCATTGCCTGGCATCCTCCCTGCAGGTGGCACTTAATGTCAATCACCTTGGATAACACGAGGACATGTTTTAGTTCTTTGTTGAGGGGATGTGCAGCGGTTTCAGTGTTAAATATCATTTATCTTTAATGAACAAATGACTGGTTTTACACACCTCATGCTGAATGTAGGCTAGTTTTTTTAAACAATATATATGTTTTCTTTTATTAGTAGTTATAATAATAAGAAATCTGTAAAGGTTTTAGACTGCATTTTCAATTAACTACTTTTGTAAACAGATTTTCTTTTCCATCCCAAGAATCAGGGATGTAAGGGATTCTATATTACACTTTATGCATCCTACAATCAAAATGAGTTTTCTAGTCTGGCCAAATGAATGCACCTCAAAGAACAGGGTTCATGTCCCCTACTAATTTCTCCCTAGGATTCTTCAAAAAAAGAACTCTTAACCTAGTGAAGCACATTTCTCTACTGTGATGCTGAAAAAGATGAACTGGGAAGAATGAGCCTGTCACAATCAGCCCATTTGTATTCTAGTAAGTCTTTTTATGAAAGCATAGAATACTGATTTACACAACGCCTGTACCCTATGGTAAATGTTTGACCAACTGCAAAATTACTCTCATCCTAAATTGCACATCAGATCCACAAATATATCAACAGCAGCTCCCTTAAACACCCCTCAGAGTAGCCTGAATTTAAGATAATCATGTGGTGGCACTTCATGCAGCTGGCAAAACTTGAAGACTATATGCACAATGATGGAAAAAAGACCTATTTACCCTCAAATTATGACACATTGTTCACACCTCACAGCCTAGATGAGGGTGAATGGAGGCTATTTAATTTCTGTGCTATCTTCATCCACTTCCATTCCTCCAGGGGGTGGAGCAAGATGGTTTTTAGAGTCCCTTCCAATCCAAACTGCTCTGTGATTCTGTGATAAGTTCTGGTATTATTAATACTTTTTTCTCATCAAACTCTAACTGGATTGCTGAATATAAAGAGCCCTGAGCTTACATTATTTTTCTTGGAGGAAGGGACCAGAGGTGGGCTGTCTTGGCCAACCAAAGGAAATCTGTTGATCAGATCTTTGATAAATCCCCCTTTAAGTAATCTGCAACCTTCACATCACTGACATTATCTTTTCCTAGTCTACAATGGCACCAGAACATGGTGCCACCAATGAACTGTTTCATTGAGACAAAACAAATAAAAGCAATATTGTTGGATTTGCTGTGATGACCTACATGTATGAGAACAGGTTTTGTAATGGAGATGTAATTTAAAGCAGAAATGATTTAGCTTGCCAACAAATCTACTCAATATGCAAACCATTCAAATAATTTTAATATCCCCTGTCCTTTGATTTATGTAAAAATAACCTTTATATCTATTTATACAGGTTTTAATATACTTATAATCAGCTTTCATCCAGATTTAATCATCGTTATGAAGATTCAATAGCATGTACTTAAGTAGGGAAGAAGTCAACTGGACTACAGGAGTCCTTAAACACTACCAAAATGAGCCCAGAGAGAAGTCTTCCCTGAAAGAAGCAAATGTGTAATTAAAGTTCCAATCTCATCTGGAGACTGAAAAATTAAAGGGAGGGACTGTTCTAAATAATACATTCTATTTCTAAAAACTTTGCTCATAGTCCTTTTTCATCTCCTGACCTTACCATAGGGAAAATTGCCGTGTTTCTTCTAATAAAAATTACATCTCTCATTTGCAGCCTCCCAATCTGTTTCATCTGGAAGCTGTTTCATCTATTCCCTGTAGGTGGAACTCCATCTTTAGACCTTTAATTAGGTGGTGTTGCCTTGACCACTGTAGCTTAAATTTCGTTTAGTATTCTGATTCTAAAATGGCCACTTGTGTATTTGTGCTCCTGTATTGACCCTACAAATTCATCTCAGAATTTGTTAAAGTTTTAATGTGGTGGTTTGGGGGTTTTTTTCACCTTTCTCCATTTCGCTGTGTTTTCTCCTAAGAAGGCAAATATCATTCTTTGATGAACCTTGATTTTATCATTTCAGAACATCGCTGTCTCTTTTGAACAACACTGAAAAAACTGGCTAATGGAAAGCACAGAGAGTTCATTTCCATCTTCTAGAAAGTGTTATTTCCCACACCTGAGTACACATTTCTGATTAGCATTGCTACAGGTTGCAACCACGACTTGTTGTTGTGATTTATCTACTGAATATTTCATGTATTTTTGATACTATCAATGATCAGATTTTAATGAATTGTTTACAAGCATTATGTCAAAGACCAGTGAATAATTTCATCCTTCTGTGAATGTGTTCAGAGTTAAAACAACAAACAAACCAAAACCCCAACAACAAGTACATAGAAGATATTTCCCAATAGAAGATCCTGTCTGATTTCTGCTTTACTTCAGGGTGGAAACTTGGGCTCATATTTTAATGTTGATCCCTAGCTGTTAGGGCAGTGTTACTTCTTACTGCACTTTGCTTTGAATTTTCATTTGTATGCAAATAAGTCTCTGATTTATGGCACCAGTAAAGATATTACTCAATGACTCCTATTTTTCAAACTTGCTTTCAGGGTATGTAGAATTAGATAAGCAACAATTTTCTCTGGGCCTGCATGCTGGCAAAATCCAGTAGAGTATTAAACCATCACCCTACTTTTTACTAAAAATCACATTTTCAGAAGAGCTTTTTTTCTTGAAAATATGAAGAAATAGATCTATATTTCAAAAAGCTTGATATCTTTGATTATCTGGTTCTCTGGTATAGCAGAGGCTACCCAGGCACTTAATTTAAACTTTGCTTCCAAGAGACTAAGGGATTTGTAATAATACTTGAAAGTCACACCTGAGTTTTATTGAAGTACAGTCATTGGTGACAAAACTGCACCTACAAGCTAAAGGAATTAAATGGAAACAATAAGTAGAATTAATGGTATAGCTATCTTCAAAAAAATTCACATTTCCAAATTCTTCTCTCAACATAATCAATCCAAAGTTGGATTGATACAGTTGTTATTTTAAAGCAACCATGACATGGTTGTCATGAGATGTCTACAGAAGAAACTGGAGAGTAAATTTTTATCCATGTAAATCATCATTTTCCAGCACCTTCTGTACCTTTAGAAAACGTTTGAAAAATGTGCTATCAATGTCTCAATGTTCTTTCACAACATTTAACTTTGTGCTGCACCCAATCTATCACAATTAAGCTTCTGGCTGCTTGCTCATTAAACCCAGAGAAACTTGAAAGAAAACAGGGCCTGCAGGGAGGGCAGTACAGGAGGATTTGCTAAGGAATTTTCTTACATTGTCCTCCTGTAGTGGAAGTAGCTGGAAGCAGTCTCAGGTTTGGCCGTGTGACGTACTTGCTAAATTAGAAATGAAAATAATCCGCGTGATTCACAGAGCCCATTTCCTCCGTCACGTTACCTCCAGCTGGAGGAACGCTGCCATTAGTGCGGTGACTGAGCTGCTGGAATGAGTGGGCAATGGATAATTGCAGCTCAAGGCTGACTGTTCTCACTGCCATGGGAGGGAGAAGTCACCACTGCTCCCGTTCCGTGCCCGTGGAAGAGCCACAGAGAGGAGAGGTGGGAAAGGGCAGCAGGAAAGCAGCACCTCTGTCCAGCAGGAAATGGGAAATGCAGAGTGATTCTGCCCATCTGACGCTCTGGAGGTGGGCATCACTTTTGTTCATTGCTCCTACTACCCACAGATTTTACCACATCACTTCACAGACTGATAGGCCAGATGCTCAAACTATGTGATCTAATTATGCAGAACATTATGTTTTGAAATGAGCAATTTATATTGGAAAGTGCAGACTGAAAATCCTTTGATTTCACCACTTTTCTAAACACAAGCCTGTCATTTATTGCGTATATGGCATTCCTTTTTATGAAAAACCATTCTTGTAGTTAATTTTTTTTTGGTGTTTTTGTTTAGATTTCCCCAGGGCAACAACCAAATTAATATGTTCCTCATGGGAAAACACATGTTGGTAATAACACTGTAGACAAATTAGGTAGATAACCTGGAATCACAGTCAAAAGTAATCAGATCAGTGCTGAGTTCTAAGACAGAAAATGGGAAGTTTTGCCTTCTGTAATATTTCTAAATTAGGTTTCCTTGTATGACCTAAAGAAAGTATTGTAGAAGGCTTTATGCAGAGTACAGGTACTACTGAAAAGAGATTTTCTTTGCTAAATAAAGAATAAACTTTTATATTTAACTCCAAAATCCACCATTTGAAGTGTAAAGTCTCAGAAACAGATTTTTCTGAGCTACAAAATGGGTCTAGCACTAAAAGAGCACAGAACTAGGAATGCATAAATGGTACATCTTCACCTCCACCTGTTCCTTTTAACTACAGTCACAAATGCATCCCTCTGTTAACCAAAGGAACTTTCACCTTGAGCCACAGATGGCTGAGCCACAGAACAGTAAACCCTGTTCTTCCCTAAATTTCCTGTGCTCTGTTATAGCCTATTACACTGCCTACAACCCCTGAGCCACTCCAAGATAAATCTTCCTCTATTTTGTACTTAGAATCTCTGGACTTCCAGGACACTTATGCTTTCCCCTCCCTTCTATGTTTACAGCTTGATTCTCCTATCTTTACAACAGTGTAAGTCAAGGGCTACTCCAATTAAATCAGCACATCTGTGCTGATGTAAAACAGGCATTAGAGATATATCAGACCCATTGTTCAGGTTATGCAAAAAAAAAGAAAAAAGAAAAATCAGTTATGATCAGACATGAGTAAAAAGCACCTTCAATACTAGCTATTACTAAAAGTAATTCAAATTTTGTTGATTATTCCTCATTTTCATGTTCATCTGAGCTACCTATGTAATATACACTTCATTTCCTATCCCTCTAAAGAGATTGGAAAGGATTTGTTCACATGAACGTTTGTGCCAAAACAGACACAGAGGAGTGACAGCACAAAACATGAATTAACTCACTGTCTAATTTTATACTTAAGTGCCATTTAATATGATCCATTTACAGAAAGAAAATAGTTTCTTAGTATGAGTGGGTGTTACAGAGATTATGAGGATCTGAACATGTATATTTATAGGGAGAAGATAATTTCTTCTATTCTTTCAAGTCCAAATAAACATGATGAAAGAAGAAGATAAGTCTCAAATTCCAAGAGAGGCAATTCTCTAAATGATGGAAAATTTTCTGGCCTCTGCTGGAAGCTCTTCATAACCACCAAGAACCTCTGAGAAATGGGGGAGACTCAAGGCACAATTTACAACTCACCACACCATCCCACTTTCATATTGCCATTATACTACTTTTAAAATCAGCAAAAAGTGCCCCATGATCAATTATATTATGTGTGAAAGAAAGAAAATGCATTTTATAAAATCTTTATAACATGGCTGTCTTGGTATATGACACCTTCCAGAGCACCTCTAAATAAGCATTTGGGAAAAGCAATCTGAGTAAATGGTTTTAAAGACAGGTTATTTATTTATTACACAAGACACAACTTCTCACATTATTGCCTCAAGTAAAATGAATGCTGATAATGCTCCCGCCTCTGAAACTGAACACATTTATATTAAAAATGTAGAAAGTACAGTATACACTGAGGTGCAATCTATTGACTATGTCAGTAATGGCAGCTTTCTCATTTTTACCCTTGTAATAGAAGTCATTGCTTGCATTCAGAATGTATTGTCAAGCTTTATTAATCTCAGCACAGAGGCCATCCTGGGCCTCGAAAGCTATTGGGTTTTTTTAAAGAGATGGTATTTTTTTCTATGGCCTACTCGAGATCTATTTCAGATGTCATAAAAAAACAAACTCAAATTGCAGGACAACTTAACACTTAATAATCACTGATGTGTTTAAAGTCTTCCTCAAAAAGCTTGAAAATGAATTACAATATTTTCAATTTAAAATAAGGAGTTTCTTTGCAGGTTGGCTACCGACATTGTCTCATTATTTTCAAAAGAAATTTCATTATTAGACACTGATGGTGATGATCTGAGAAGTGAATGCACGATCTCAAGGAAGAGCTGAAGAGCATTCCACTCTGAGCTCACAGACAGAGCAGTCACTTTGGTGCCTTAATTCCAGAGCTGAAATTCTGACCCCAGCCAGGTCATTGGCATTTTTTTTTTTTTTTTTCACAGGGTTGTTTGGTTAGGTTTTTATTTCTAAATCTGTGAGTGCACAGAGGAAATAGTTATACCACAAGCAACTTAATATGATTTGGGCTGCTCCAGTGTGAAGCTGAAATGCCAGGTAAGCTGTAGGATTGAGAAAGGACAGAGTTTTTATAAAGTATAATATCTGCATTGTATTTATTTTTTTCTCTGAAGGGGCAGAAATCAATGGTATAGGGTACATCAGTAACCCTTCTACAGTTGTAATTTGTGTTCAGACTTGTTGCAAACATAAATCCTCTGCCTATTTTGCAGCCTTAACAGTGTAATATTCTTACAGTGGATATCTGTATTTCTTGTCCAACAATTGCAGAGGGACCAGAGACAAAGGATTTCACAACCATTTCAAACACTGCTGCTCTTCTGACACGCCCCTGACCCACCCACATCCCTGCTTCTGCATCTGGTCCAAAAACTACTTTGTCCTGTGATTTGCATGAAAGATCCTACACAACTTTTATGGCCCTGAACAAGGACCAAATTTCAAACGATATTACTAAAATACAGGATTTTCTACTGCGTGTGATGGTTGAATTCAAACCCATTAATAGTAATATGGAGTGGTAAAGACCCTGAAATTTGAAAACACCAGTTTAATTGTTTTATCAATAATTTGAATTACTTGTCTTTGGCAAGACTGTAAGCTTCCATCTCCTGCTGTCTCTGGAGAAATGGTATAAGTATTTTTTAGCTTTTATTAAGATAGTGAAAAAATTCATGTCAAGGCTTGCAGTTTTCTGGCTTTACATGCAGGTGGCATAGGCAAGGTAATCAACTTGTTCTTGCTACTTGAATATACAATAAAATCACTTCAAACAACCAGGTACCTGCTGCTGAAACCCAGTCCCTGTAAAAGCCTAATGGTTTGTGTGTAGCAAGTTAATAGCAGCACGAAGCAAGATTTCACTCGGCATCTCTCAGTTATCAGGTCATCTTGGAAATTAAAAAAAACAAAAAGAACTCCAATAGCAAAGTGCTAAGATTTAAATATTTAAATCTTGCAAGGGATGAGCACAAGATGAAATGGAAAATCAGATGCAACAAATGAAATAAAAGCCAGCTCAAGTGCCCCATGGTTTACAACTGAAATTTGATAAGCCAGGAAGCATTTATACAACAATTGTTGTCATTTTTTTTTTTTTTTTTTAGGCTTGATTTTAAAGTTCTTTTGAAAAGCTGAAGGCAGTTTCAAAACCTTAATCCAAGGAACTCAGAATCAAAGCAACTTGATAGAAAGTTAATGGTGAGTCTTGGTGTAAAGCTGGCTAATAGCAAGAGCTCTTCACCAGGGAAAATAACTTTATGTCATTACACTAGAAGACAATAAATTATTACTAAGTTGGCACCTTCCCATTTAATAAATTTATCTGCTTTTACTTTGGGGGTGAATGTTACTGACATTCAATCAACACTTTCCAGGAATGGGCTGCAATTTCCTTGCACCATTCCTTGCATATAGGTGGCACTAAAGGTATGCAATGAGTTACTGCAACCTGTTTATTATATTCCAGTTTTTAACTTACTTTATTTAAGGTACACACTATGCATAGCTCAAATATTGCCACAGTTTATTATATTTGGTTTTCCACATTTTGCAAACATGAGAGATTATAAATTCCAGAAATCAGTTCTCCTTCAAGCTGTAATTCTCAAGAAGTACACAGGAGTTTGGGATAGTGTTTTCTTCTTGAAAATAAAAGATATCCTCTACTAAACCTTTAGTCTATGAAAATCAGAGTGCTTTATTTCTGTATGAATTGCAAAATCACACCTTAAATAAATGTGTTGAGCAGCCTTTGAGAATAATTTATATTTTTTTCAAAATGGCCTCAAACTAAAAAAAGCAGCTTTGCTGCAGTTACAGAGTAAGGGCCCTCTGTTTAATACAGGGAATTACTGCTGAACTTAGAAGGAAATTTTATGCCAAAGAATCTTAGAACTGAATAAATTTTGGGTAATCTGACAATTCAAGTAATCAAAGCACTACCATATACTGAATTCCTTCCAAACTCAGTACATGATGACAAGACCCTGTTTTAGTGCATTATGAGATGCTGAGAAAAATTAAGATTCTAGGAAGAACTTGTAGTATTAAATACCACAAACAGCTTTAACACTACACATTGATGGAACAATAAGTTGTTTTCTTAACTTCGGCCACAGCAACTCTTTTTACATTTTAAAATTTCTCTTAATTGATAATTTTTTACCCTTCAATTTTCAGTCTCAGTGTTAGTAAATATGGCATCTATTGACTAAATCTACTCTGAAAGTATCTTTTATTGGAACAATTCACTCATTTGTACATAAAATGTATAATATATATATATATAGGAGTAGCTATATATGTAAGAATAGATGTCTTTTCAACTGAAAATACAACTTCCTCAAGAAATAGGTGTCTAAGACAAGCAAACAGATAATGATTGAACTTAATTTGCCACTTGAGCTTTGCAACAGGTTTAATCAACTTAAAGATGACTCTTCAAAAGCACTGAACACTACAGGGCTATAAATGTCATTCCATGGGCTAAGGGTAGAGCTGATGTTGAAGGCATTGTCTTCTACTGGATGCTGTATAAATGAAACTGCATCTATTTACCAGGAAAAGCAGTGAGACTTCACCATCTGTGAATCCTGCTGAGAATAAAAGTAATTTGCAAAGAGAATAGGGTGGGAAACTGCTATCAGACAGTGCAGTGGAGAGCAAGAGTGCCACACAAACTGCTTCTCTACACAAAGCAAAAGAGAAGGGAATTAAAAACTCCTGATCACTTTCCAAATTACTGGAACATTTGCTGAGGGTGGTGGGGAAGGTGCTTACCTGATACTAGGTTTTATTAGGTGCAGAAATAGGATGTATAATGGGAAAGAATGTGCTCATTTTAAGATAGAGAGATCCTTACAATCACGCGTGAATCAATCGACCCAAAAGGAATAAAGCAAGGACTAATGGTACTTAAAAACTCAAAATGTTTTTATTGTTTGAGAAGCAACTTGGCCTGCTGTGTTTGTCATAGGATCAAGAATTCTGATGATAATTGCTGTCCTCCATAGGTAGCAAGAGTTGCTATCACAGAAAGTTTTGGCAGTCCCAGTGTGTCTGAGGGCTTGTGCCCAGATCTCCAAACCCAATCTTTTGCTGGCAACCTCTGTTCTGGCACTACATTGTCATGGTTGTGGTGGCAGAAATAAAAGGAAAACAAGAAAGGAGAAATAGTTACCACCCAATGCTGGGGCATAACCTATCCATCGTGTGATATTTATTAAATGCAAACTGCGTATTTTTTCACATAGCTAAAGCTTCAGTAAGGCCTATGAATTCAATATTCCTTTTTTTTAAAAAAAGCATCCCAAGAGCTAGGATTACAGTTCTTCCTGCTTTTCTTCCAGCAAGGTAAAAGATGCTAATGTAAAAAGGCAGAACAAATGGGCTCTTTATTTTTGCAGGACAAAGAGCATTTGAACTCCATCAGTGGCTCTTTGACTGCCTTCAAAGCTTGTCTCTGACTAAATTAAAGCCTCTGCTCGCTTCTGATTTGTAGTACACTGTAGGCTTTCCATTGCACTAGCAGCTAGATGCATGTAATAGCTATCTTACAATAACACAGCTAATGAAAAAAATCAGAATTAAGATTTAGGAACGGCTATGTCCTCACTCGATGCAAAGTAGTGTGGCTCCCCTAAGATCAATTTTTATTATGCCACTTTACAGTGGCTCAGAATCTGCCCCCTAATTCAATGAGCTAGCTCAGAGAGAAAAGTCTTAACCTCATCCTGTATAACCAGGGTAGCACATTTTGAGGGCACTAATAACATGAAATAGTTTAACTGGAATTAAAGTGATTTGGTGAAGTTAGAAAAGCACAATTTAGCAGATGAACCAGGAAAATTGGCCCCAAAGTAGGAGACCAGTGATCCTCATCTCACTTAATTTAAAAGGCACTCCTGCAAAATGTGAGGTTATCTGGGTACAAAAACCCCTCACAACAACAAAGAGGAAAGCAGAAAAACACAGGAACCATTTACAGGGCCATGTGCCTGATGCACTGGCATTTCTACATCATAACATTACAGTAACTGGGTAACACCTAAAAATTTACATATGAGTGGGGCTAAGGGCTTAACATGTGCCATTAAAGTAAAAATTTATATTTATTTCCCCTTTCCTCACTGCAAGGCTGCCGCTGCACTCCTGAGTGAGAAGAGTTGTAGCTGTTGGAAATCTTGCTGCAGGAAGAGAAAAAAGTGACCTCTGAGCAACCTCTTTTAGATGTAAGAGGGTCAACAGCGCTGGTTTACCCTGGATTCTTCCTGGATATGAGCATAAAGTTACAGGAATAGATTGGCATCCCTGAACTAAAGCAAATAAATTTGCAGTTTACCACTGAATTGCATTTAGTCTACTCATACCAGCATCACCCCAGTTTTCAAGCAGGTTACACTACAGCTAATAAGTTTTGAAAATGCTTTAAAATCACTCATTGATTTTCATTAAAGAAATCCAAACACCAGCTCATGAGAAACTCCCTAATGATAACTAGAACAATAACCTTGAATTGCTGTAGTGTTTTCTTTTAGGCAGTGCTGTTTACCTTGTCTTCAGTGTTTAGAAAATGAGAAAATATTTCAAGGAGATGAGCCTCAATGGAGACAATATTTCTATAGTAATAACAAGTGCTCTTATGATGAGAATATCCATGAAAGAATTCACTCACAAATGCAAGGCTGCTCCCAAGAATTTGAAGTTGCAAGATGGTGAAGAGAGAAAGCAGAGATGAACTCTCTTTTGGACCCAATGGAAGTAAAGCTAAATTGCTCAAATTGGAACAATAAAAATCAGAAAAGCTCCATACAGGAGTCATGTGCAAGCTTATTTACCATGGGTACCTGTTAAAATCAGGACCAGAGGATCAAAGTAGCAAAGATTCAGTGGAAGCTGCAAGTCAGGAATGGAAAACCTTTACATGCACTTTATAAAGAGAAAGAACAATATGTAGTCAGACCCATTTAAAGCTATATTTTATCATCTGTTTTATTCATTCATTATATTATCATTCAAATGATGAGTTCTAAAGCAACTGATTATTTCATCCCTGTCATTTAGAACTGTGCAGTTTGAAAGAGACTTGAGGACAGCAGTGAGCTGGGAGACAGAAGAACGTATGAATCATAAATAAAAGAGAAAACATACATGCTTAGTGTGTGTCAAAAATTTGAAATAAGTTGCTTTGGCACAGCCATGAGACAAATCCTTCCTGGAGGAAGCAGAAGGGATTAGTAATTACATCAAAATATTAATGTCCCAGTTGACTTCAGTGCCCAGCAGGCAGATGCTTTTCCTAAAGTTTTGAGAACTCACATGCTGCCATATAAAATACATGAGCTGAGCAATGAGGGGTAGGAGGAACTGGATTGCTTCTTTTCTCCACTTCCCACTCCATTACATTGCACACAGTGGAGGATCTGTATAGGCCTCATGGCTCAATTAGTGCATGAAATTAGCAGAAGCACCAGCAGGACAAGGGCCTTATGCATTTACCATACACCTGGAGACTGGGCTAGTTATTTAATGAAAAGGAAATTCGATACCTTCAACTGCCCAAATCCATGGTTTGGCTAGCAAATAAGATTTATCATAATTTTTCCCTTTTCAGAAATTGAGACATTTACTCATTAAAGCATAAACCTTAATTTAAAAATATAGATCCCATTACTACAGTGGGATTGGGATTTCTGAAGGGCATGGTTTGGATGTTTTTCATTTCCTCAGGCTCTGCACTCCTGTGCCTGCAGCTGGAACCTGTTGCAGAGCTCTGCACGTTGGGGTCTGGACCCACTGCAGAGAGGGGGAAAAAGTGGAAGGAGGCATTTCTGCAGTCAGCCTGCCCCCAGAACTTGGTGAACCACACACAATGTCCTGCTTTCAACCACATCCCAGCAGCACAGCAGACACAAATCCTCCCAAACCTCCCTGCCCTGTTCCCCATCTGCCCCCTGCACTCAGTAGTACTTTCAAAATGTTCCAACTTTTGTGTCTTGCTGCTCATAAAGCACAATAAAAGAAATAGCACCTATTACCCAGCAAACACTGTTCCTGCAAAGTACCTTTCAATTTGCTCTTTAAGGGGAATGTTTTTGTTCCTAATGATACCAGGCTAATAATCTTGAAGGTTTATTTTTCAGGTATAGCACTAGAAGTGTAACCAAGATGCCTTTATTAACGCCTTTATGTTGGGATCTTAAAAAAACCCAAGTGTTTCTGTTTTGGAAAGACCAATACACCCACAGCCTCAAGCAGTCTGCATGTCTGAATACTAATAAACAAAATAGCAGATTGGGGTTTTTTTCCCCATTCACTTCAGTATAAGCAAATCCATGAAGGGACAACGAACAGAAGTTTCTTTGGCTCCTAAAAAACTCTGTACTCAAAACATTTCAAATTAAGAATCTCTGCTTCAGCTCAAGTCAGCTCACATCACCTATGAATGCAAGTAAATAAAATGTGTATTTTGATCGAGATGCCAGTCTTTGCTCTGATCACTCACATTTTCTGCTGTCTAAATTGATTAATAGTCTATTTACTGGGAAATTTGCTGCCTAAAAGTTGCAACTGACAGCTTAGAGTTTTCTGAAGGCTGCTGGTTGCCAGTTCTAGGACTTCTTACTGTTACAGGTCATTGCACCAACATGTTGGTACATTCTTCGTGACATTTTGCTGCACAGCACTAAAAAAGCGTCTGTATATTTGTGAACAGCCATATAATCTTGTGTTTCTAAGAGTTCAGAAAAAGTTTTATCTTCTTGGGCTCTGTCAGTCACAGAAGAGAACACAATTTATACTTGAGTGCCCCAAGCATTGCAAATTATTTCACCCCCTCCCATTTTCTCAGCAGATTCTGTGAAATATTGAAGCCGGGCCATAACCACGACTCTGTGTGTGATTGCTGCAGGCTCCTGAGTGCTGTGCATTGAGGGGGCACCTGAACAGTGTAAACCCACTCCAAAAATGCATCATCTGTCAGGATGGGAACTTATCTCTGTAGCCTCCCTGGCTCTTTGCCTTGAACGCTCCACGAGTGATTTGGTGAAATATTTTCTCTGCAGCCACCGAGGCCGCAATTTCCCGGTGATCTTACAGGAAACCAGAGGAGAACAAAGCCAGGCTCTCCAAGGATGCAATCCCTGTTAGTTCAAGTTCAAGCCGCCCTGAGGAGCATTGCCAGGTCTGGGAGCAAGGTTCACAGCACCCTGCAGGATTCAGCTGAAGGTTTTTCCAAGCAATAAGGTGGAATTATGAGGTGTCTCTTTGTCTTACAGCAAGCACACACACACACACATAAAATCTGTGGACAACTGAAAATTAAAGGAACATATTTCACTTGACTTGCAGCTTCAGTTTGCCACTGAAATCCTATGCAATAAGGCTTTTGTTTCAGTAGCCCTCCAATGATAAATCATTTTATATAGTTTCATGTAGTATGCCATTAGTATATTCTGACTTACTTTCTCTGCATTGTTTAGAAGTCCCAGACTGATTAGCTCAATAGCTGGTGCTGTGCAGCCAGATTTTTCCGCAAAGAATTTGAAATCTTGGTTATAATCAACAAGGGAATAAAACAAGGGAGAACAAGACAGACAAACTAAAAAAAAATTTCTAGAAACCTTTCCATAAAGTGCTGACCTCTCACTTGTAGGGTTATTATTTACAAGTCTTTAAAATTATTTTAATTGAGCTTTTGGAGCTTTTTAGAATCAGAATACACTGCTATTCATCTTCACCAGGAAGGAATAGAAATGGATGAAGGAATTCTCTTTTAGATATGATGAATTTAGCTTAAAACTGAACAGTCATGTAAGATCTCTGGCATTGCTGGGGTGTTAGTTTGGACAGATGACAGGATGATGGATAAGGTTTTGATTCAGCAGCACAGAACAGTTTTTTTAAGCTTGTTGCAAATAAAACCAATCAAAGATGACTCATGGTGGGAAAAAAGAACACAAACAGGGCACATAGCTGCAAAAAGCCCTCTCAGAAAGCAGGATGACTTCAAAGAATGGCTTCCTGAAAAGGAGTCTAAAAGAAGAGAAAGAGGAAGAAAAAGAAGGAATCAGCTGTCCTGACAACTGTCAAGTGGTCCAGGCTAAGAACAGAGAATTCATCCTGAGGTTTGCCTAGGAAATGAACATGTTTTCATTAACATAAAGGAAATACAAAATGGGCATTTTGTTCAGAGCTCCAGAGGAGAAGTCCTAGACAATTTTTGGATATACACTGGCCATGAGCTAAAGATGAAAAGGAGGTGGAGAAGCTGTGAGAAATAACTTAGCACACATCCGTGGAATCCTGCAAATTCCACTTGGTCTGTCTTTTCTTGGTGTTCACGTGCCGTCTCCAATCAGCAAGACTGTCAGAAGTAAGTACACAACTCTGAGAAAAGCACCCTCTTACTTAACTATTTTTGCTGTAAATTCAGCAAGAAAATAAGTGCCAAATGATGCCCCTATAATAGCTTCAAGGAAAAGAATGCAATTTCTCAGATGTCTGTGTGGGGTTTTGAAAATATTGCTATTTACAGACTGGGCTGCACTTGAAACTCTAAGAAAAGTCACAATTTGGGTCTTGGATCCTTGAAATGATATTTTAAAAATGTCCTTCCCACCTCTCATAATGCTCTTCTTGGAGACAGCATTAACTGCATGCACATCACATGGCATGTAGGTGCCTTCTCTGTTAGCAAAGTAGTAACCATATATAAAATATTCTAGCCTGGTTTGATAAATTAGAAAACAAAGTAAACTAGACAGGTAATTAAATGTAATAAACCAGGTTTAATTGGTTGAGTAACCACGTAGAAATTCAGTGCCAGCAGCAAAGGTATAAAATACAGCAACTTGGGTTTTGATGTCATAAGTATCCCTAATGCTGGGGAGCCACAGTAATTTCAGATACCGTGGGGAAGCTACTACTTCATTACTATGAATATAGAAATCATTATCACACCTCATTCTATACACTTCAATAAAATATGCAGTGCAGATAAATGACATCCCAGACATATCAGGAAGGTGATTAAATAGCAGGTACTCAAGAAATATTGCCAATGGGGCCCAAAAGGCATTTTTATTTTCCTTCTGGGCAAGTTATTAAGTGGCCTGATGACCCCATCTCACAGCAATACACCATTAAATCTCAATAGGAGTGATGACAAGCTGCCATAAATAAAAACATCCATCTGCAATAGCCCCCCACTAAACAGAGGTTAGGTGAGGCACTTGGCTAGCACGAGTCCTTGCAGCTAAGAGTGCTCTCCTGAAAAACACCACGACAAAGCTCCAGCAGACTTGCACAGGCACAGCCAGCCAGCACTGTCCACAAGAAGTGGATGTTCTTAAAGCTCAGTGATCTCCTGAAGGCCACAGCCAGAGATAGTGAAGGTAAAGCTGTCAAATTCCATTAAATGTAACACCATTCCCTTTTGACTCTCTCAGCAGAAACGCGGTCGGAACAGCGGCACGGACGGGCCGGGCGCGGAGGGTGGGTAACCTGAGGAGCACCAGTGTGATGGGAAAGATAATGAGTAACTCCAAAAGTTATTGGCTCATTAACAATGCCCTACAGGAAGGAATTTTCTGTCTAATAATAGAAGGAGCACAAGCACAGATTCTCAATATGATCTGCAGCCTGTCTAATTCCACTGCTTTGGGAGTAGGGCTCTTGATTTCTCCCTTTCTCTGTCACTTACATAATTTGGGCACTGAAGTGCTAACTCTATTATGTGGTTCAACATGAAAATGGAGACTTTTTTTTCAAGCTTCATTAACATACTATTGCAAAAATTGGCCTCAGCTGAAGCTCAGTCATTTTCCAAGACTCACAATCCCTAGCAGAATTTGTTGCTGAAAATAATAAGATGCATTTTTGAAAAGGAAAAACAAGATTACAAAATATCGCATATGATTTAAAATGGGGAACTCTGAATAGATAAAAGCTCTACAATATAATTCATCTGAACAGTATTCCTTTTGGGCCACTGTGCTAAATTTAATCCTAGCCATAGCACTGCTATGCCAAAAATGGCCTGAGAAAACAGTCCATGTTTTGGCCAGCCAGGTCAGTAACAACATCATACTGTCTCTCCCAAAATATTTACCTAAATTTAAAAGTATAAAGTTCATGTGAAAATAATATTTTTGCATCCTAAAAAATTCCAATTGCATCTGTTTTCACAGAGAGTGAAGAAAACTACGTTTTCCAAACCAAAGGTATTGCAAATCTCAATTTAATAAAAAAACCTGGGAAAATAAATCATCTGCAGTTTCAAAACCCAAAGTCTTCTGATTACTGAACTCAATCAAATGTTTCTGTCATAAAAGCAAGTTTTACTTTAGGTTTCCCTAAATATACATGCAAAGTAGTTTGATTTGGGTACAAATCACATTTTATATAAGATTAAAAAAAAGGAATCAAAAAGCAGTTTTTATTTTCCAGTGATTGTGAGAAAACATTATATGTATTTGACACAATTCAAAGTACATGTATTCATTATTCATTTTTATTCTGAAGATGCTATTTTTGATAGCTTATTTTGTTTTTCATACATGTTCGCACTCTCCAACAGTGAAATAATTGCACTGTCAATAGCAGAGATAACTCACTGAAAGAATGGTGCTGTAATGGGAATAATGACATGATATCTCATGTATCTTAACTGATTGTAATTAGCAAAACATTTACAACATACTAGCAGAAGAGAATTAATACATGGAACTGAAAGCCTTATTACCTGATGCAATGTACATTTTGAGAAGTGAATATAAATAGAAAATATTATTACAGTGCCATATATATTCCTCAATGCAAGTAAGGTTTCCAAACAACCAGCCTTGACCAAGTGTAATTCTGATTTAGAATGAGAATGAGACAAGAAGGTTCTACTTACTCAACAGAACTTTGTCGTATGCGAACGCACAGAGCGACAGGCGATTCCTCACTCCTTCATCTTTACTTTGCTACAGCCTTGTGCTCCTTTCATGCTTTACAGAGTCCAAGCAGTGAAGTCAGAGCAAGCAGGGTGGAACTAACAAAGCCTCTACCTGGATATGCTGGTTTTGTTGGCATAGTCCAGACTCTTAACCCTTGGCAGCCCAACTGGATGCCAAAATGCCGTATTGAAAGTTTCAAAGCGTTTCTAGATAATTAAGACTGCTTGTACCAGATTTGGGTTAAAATGCAAAAAAATCATCAATGCATTTTATCTGCAGGACAGAGTTTGACACTGAAATGAACAGATTTGCAATGGCAATGGCAGGGGAGCAGCAGGCACGAGGTGACACAGTGGCACCAGTGCCCTCCCTGCCCTGAATGGATCTGCAGCTTGGTCTTTATCCAACACTCACATGTTCTGCAGAAGCCTTTTCAGAAAACACAATGCACAAACAGAAGTAGCACCTCTAGGACAAGCAGAATGAGCCTTTGTGCTCTAATAAGCACTGGAAGGCTTTGTCTAGAGAGCTGCCTCTGTTTTTGGACACCACCTTCCCAGAAAGGAATTAAAGGAGAGAGAATTGTTCAGGGAACAGCAGTGGTGACAAGAAACAGTGTGAATTGTTTAAGCTTTAATGCTAAAGAAGACAATACAAAGAGATTTGGTGATCAAATGACTCCTTCATTTAATCTCTCCTTCATGGAAGGCAATATCAGGGATGAGTGAAGCAAGAAAGATTTTGGCTAATAAATAGGAAAAAAGATATCTAAAGGTAAGGATAGTTATATACAATCATCTCTTCCCTAGAAGTGGGCAGCCATCAGGAATGACAGCAGCATGGCTGATCCTGTTTGGTACAAAGGAAGGAATTAGAAAACCTCAAGGAGCCTGACTCTTGAGACTGCACTTGAAATACCTACAAAGTGTGTGCCTTTGAAATAGCATCCAAATGCATAGATATGGCTCAATAGAAACAGACTTCAGGAACTTGACTCTGTCATACAGTTAAGGAAGAGGGGCCATACCAAGATACGAGTTTCTTCCATTTTTGAGAGAAATACTGAGTAAAACTGGGGGTTGGAATTCCAAGTTGTAGACATCGTTTATGATGGCACTTGAGACCAAACAGATAAAAGCCTCCAAAAGGGACAGTTTTAGATTAGCAGAACTGTCTCAAGTTCATAGGATTGGCAGGCAAGTGTTAAAAGAAACCTTCAAGCTGGTGTAAAAAAAAAAAAAAAATCTGTAATTTTCCATTATCGCTTCTTCAATAATGTTTTCTCTATTAAAATAACATCTGTTGATTAATTAAACACCTTAGCATAATAATCAATGCACAAAAGAATAAACCTCCAATATTGATTAAAGCTTCCTTTGAAAACCCCTTTGAGCTCTTTAATCACAGTGTGTAGAGAGATGGTATTTTCTAGAACAAAACAACTGCATAGCAAGTGTGAAAGTGTGACAGAAGAAAGGTACAAAATATGTAACTGTTTAGCTGAGGATGTTGAAACAAAGCATGTTCAGCAATGGAATAATGTGACAGGTAATTTACAGTGATCTGATGGAAGCTGACTGAATGCCAAATAACCTGGTTTAGTCACTTTTTTTTTTTTCTTCCAGATAGTTTGAGTCTCTTCTTTCAAAGCTGGCTATAATTGACAGATTAGATTGGTTACAAGATCACCTGCCAGGAACAAAAACTGTTGAATGTTGATGTTTATGTTTGTTAGGGCCATCCAGGAGCAATGGGCTTGATCCTTCCTCTACCATTCAAGTACAGAAAATTAGGAGCCTCCAATGTGGATAACAGTGAGGATGATAGCAGCTTTTGTACACTCTTCCTCTTTTAGGAACTAATTCCTTACATAATATGTATAAATCAATAAAAGTTTGGATGAAATGCAAAGACTTTGGAGGACAAGCTGGGAACACTGCAGGCTCTGGTCACTGAAAGCCACAGGAAGACTCTTGACTTCTATAGATATTAGATTAGAATTAGAGATATTTGTCTTTTGACTTCCCCCAGCTGAGAATCTTTAACTAAGTAACACAAAATGTCATAGATTGGTCATGCCAGGTTGGTGCCTGTCATGTTAAGGAAACCACTTCCTAGAAAATCAAGTTGATAACATGGCAAACAAGTTATATTTTTTTCTCATATGTAACAAAAATTCTCATTTTATAGTGCAATTGAGTAAAGTCCAGTATGCAAGATATAAAAATACAACCCACAGCCTTTCATATGGCATTTTGTCTATGTCCAGACTGTGACAAATTATACCAGAACTGAATTCAGCTTATCCAGAGAATTGGAAAGAAATATCATTTCATGTAGTTTAGTTACTCCCAATTTTAAAGGCATAGCAATTTCAATTTAGAGTTATTCTTCCATATTATTTATTTTAAGTCAATTAGAATGCAAGGAAGTTCCACAATCTGTTAAATGTTGCTCTGCTGAGCACCTGTACTTGGGGCTGTTTTTCTGAGGAACAGGCAAAGATGAAGTCTGGGGGACTGAAGGACACCTTCCCATGTAAATATGATTCTGGAAGGCCACTGCCCCTTCACATGCTGTGAACCAAAAAGGCAACCTTTATAGTTATTATCACAGCATCCTACATATACATGACATAACCTGCCAACCAAAACCTGCAAACCTACAATTATCTAGTGCAGCAACTCCAATTATTTGCATAAACATTTTTGTTTGGTACAATCCTTCTCTTTCTGTCACCAATACCCTGTTTTTACAGATGAGCCAGATCCAGTTCTGTTTATCTTCTGTCTTTTTACCTACAATGCATTAACTAGTTCCAGTGGCTTTCTTGAAAGCATAATGACTTTTCCTGTACTCCAGTAAAAATATATCCCCACAAATCAAGAAGAAGCAGGCTCAGACTAAGTGGTTGAGAAGATTTACATTCTATTGCTAACTCAGTTATTACTCTGCTGAAAACCCCATAGCATCAATATAATGAATCCCTCAACCTCTGCTGCTAGCACAATTTTTCTTCCCAACCTCATTGGCTCCCAACTTTCTGCTTGACCTTTTACAATCTGTGTGTGGCAGAGCTTCATTACAACCTTTTAATGATGCACAAATGGCACACAACACCAAGGTCACTGCACATCCCCAGTGAGAACTTCTCCAACACCTCCTGAGCAGGCAAAGAGTTTTCATTTAAAGAGACAGTTCAGTGGGGAAACAAAACTTTACGATTCAGCATGAGTCTCATCAGCTACAAATACCCACCAGAAATGTCCATGCCATAAAAGGAGTATCTGCTACCCCAAAAAGTTTTTTCTTATAAAAGTTGAAGTCTCAAGCCATCAGTGACCAAATGAAAATGGCTCTTTGAGGAAACTCAGAAAAATAATAGTGCTTTTCTGTATATAAAAAAAAAAAAGTCTTTAAAAAAAAAAAAATATACAGAGGGCCTAGAAACATTCATCCATCTAGAATGTCAGAATTTTTTCTAATGTCTAAGCAGTTAGATTATGCATCTTACACCAAATAATCACCAGCTTTTTGTTAACAGTTCAATTTCTGTTCTGTAATTTCCCAACAGGGATGTAGGGTTAACAATGTTTAAGCCTATTTCAAAAGTATTTCAGCTTTTTTGTATCGAGAGGCCTATATAAACACAAAGCATCTATATAAATTCAAGCATGTAGACTGTAAAGCACATTATTCAGTATTGGTTAATGCAAAGTCACTGCATACATGAATATACATATATATTATATATATACATATATTGTACCCTAGTCACTGCTGAAGCAGATGTTTCAAGAGAATATTTAATATTACCTTATATGCTCTTTGTACATGGAGCAATTAATGATCAAACCCATAGAATTACATCTAAAGTTACCTACTAGGCAATGGCGTGCTCCTTTACTTTTGGCCTTTTGATCTTCTCTTTATAATACATATATATGTATATATTATAAATATTTCCATTCACTGTGTGCAGGTACCTGCATACAAAGGTACACTCAATGCTTTTTCCTTGCTCAGTTCTCTTACAATGGGGTAAATTAGGAATAAGAAGCAATTCAGGGCAGGCAGACATTCCACTGTGCAGTTAATCTGTGATGAGATTTAGGACCAAACAAACCTGTATCTCACAACTGAAATTACAGAGTTCATGGAATCATAGAACACTTCCAATGATGAGGATCCACAACTTCTCTGGACAACTTGTTCCATCACCATCATTGTAAAAAATATCTTCCTAATGCCCAGTATAAATCTTGCCTCATTCAGCTTAAAGCCATTGCCCCTTGTCCTGTCTGTACTTGGCAAATTCTCTTTCCATGCTTCTTACAAGCTCCTGTTATATATCAAAGGCCACAGTAATGTCTCCCTCTTGTCCAGGCAGAACAATCCAAACTCTCTCAGCCTCTCTCCACAGCAGAGGTGCTCCAGCTCTCAGAGCATTTTCATATCCCTCATCTGACCCTACTTTAATGAGTCCACGTCTTTCTTGCAGAGGGGACCCCAGAACTGGGTGCAGCACTGGAGGTGGGGTCTCACCAGAGCAGAGGGGCAGGGTCACCTCTCTCAACCTGATGATCAATTAACTGAATTAAATAGATCACTTTTTACTCCCCGAGTTGTCACTGACACTTTTGATTCTCTCATTGTACTTCCATTTCTCCAGTTGTAAAAATTACATTAAATTTCTTTCTCACCCATGGAAGAGCATGATGATTGTTGAAGTCATGAAGATATCTGACATCCTAGGACACACAAAAATCTGAAAATGCAGGGCCACGTTTATGACTTTAGGTATTTGGCTGTTATTGAAAAGGAAACATTAGGAGCCAAACACAATTTTTACTATTGGCATACTGCCCTGGATCTGAAATAGTGTGGGGAAAAAACCCAAAGCAACAAAAAACATTGATTGTGGACACTTGAACTCTGCCTCCTTTGGACAAAGACTGCCAGGGTCAAACTCTCCTTTTCTTGACTTTCAAAGAAGTAACTAATAAGTTGTTCTGGATTTACAACAACATAAATAAAAGCAGATATTGGCTGTGATCCTTTAAACAGCTTGCACAAATTCACAGATTTGGTGCAAGAACACAATGCAAGTTTTACTACCCGTGAAAGAGTCTTGAAAAGCAGCATATCTAATGCACTTAAAAAATTACACCAAACAAAACCAACCAAACACTGTGTGTAAAACCAAAAACGTGGTCTCCAAGTCAGGCCAGAGACAAACTCCCAAAGGTCCCTTTGTTACACTGCCCCAAAATCCTCACCCAGCCTCCAGCTCATAAACAGAGTGAGGCAGACTGATGCTAGCAAGTCATTAACAGATCAGTAATCATTAATTTTTCTTCTCACTTCCCTCTTTGGTCCTAAGTTCCACAGACATGGCTCATTTGCTGTTTACAGAAGAGAATTAATTTGAAGTAGTAGGACTGGAATATGCATGTGAAATGTATTATTTTTAAGAAGAAGTCAAGCTCAATATAAATTCAAGGCTGGATTTTGATGTTGCAGTTCTATAACTGGGGTTACATCTGCACAAGTTAATACAGGACATGGGGGCAGTGAGACAACCAGTAGAGGACATAATTCCTTCCAGAAAAAAAACCACAACTAACCAAAAAACCTCCAACAGATTAAGAAAGTTCACTGTGAGTTACCACTTTGCAAAATGTTCTACAAGTTTCTTGCTAGAATGACTACTACAGCTATGGCTTCTAAGGGAAAAATCCAGGATTTTATTTTAGGGACTACAGCTAGACTTTCCATATGCCACTTAGACAGTAGGAGGTTCATACACACTGTATAAAGCAGCCATAGGCAGATGCCTCTATTCACTTTTTGAAGCTTTTCCTCTTCTTTTCCATATTTGGAAAATTGCATTTCACTTTCCTCACATTTTAAAAATATACTTAGTAGCCCCCAGCTGTGCATCCCAATCCAAGGGTGGGAATTGGACACATTTCAGAGGGTACTGCCTGGTCTGCATCTACAGATCTCAAAGCTTCTGAGCTTTGTTATAATGGAAGTACCACGACTTCTCTTTTAATTAATTAGATATAAATTAGCCTTAAATTGCAAATTCTTGAAGGTTTTTTCTTCTTTGTTAACAGCCCATAAATTATAAAAAGATAAGACTCCATGGAAATCAATCCATAGTCCCAAAACTTTCATTAGCATGGTCATGAAATTATAGCAGAATAACAAAGAGACTGTATGTAATTAAGCAGGAGGAGAATAGAAACAACTCAAACTGTCAATCAGCAAATAATGAAGCGTAATGTATGAAAACAGAAAACAGTAAGTGGAGTTTAATGCAATTGTTATTATAAAAAACTAACACCATCAAAACATTTCCTTAAGGACCTGGCATTTCTGAAGTATACTGGAAGCTCATTTCTTATTAATTTTATCAGATTCATATACAGAAGGACAATTTAAAAACCACTTTTCATGAAGCTGAGACTCCCCTATGTGCACAGCATATTGCTGCTCACAATGGTATTATTTTAATACATTAATGTGCTGGGAGAGGCTTCTTTTAAAATAAAAAATGTAACTTTAAGAGATATATTAATATGCACACTCACAGAGAATATAAAGATTTCAGTTTGTGGCTTGACTATTGAAAATTCAGGGCTAAATATTGTTATTTATTTTTTAAGATATGGAGGAGGATGTGCAATATCTGTGAGGGAATGGAAATGTTGGAAGACAGGGCTCTGGACAGGATAGAAAAATGGAGACATTTTCATATGTGTGCAGAAGTGAGGTCCAAACCTTCATGGAAAACAAAGCTCAAATTCAGTCACTGAGAGGAAACTGGAAACCTGCATCTGCTGCATATGATACCAAGTAATGAGATTTATTTAACTTCTTTGTACATTAATGAGCAATGGAGATCACTAACACGATAACCTGTATAAAACTGTACTATGGAAGGATGTGGTTAATTGAATGAATGGCTCAATTCACTGAGAACTTTGCATGCAACATGTACTGTACCTTCTCTAGAGTTTTGTGCTGTCAAAGGCACCCCAAGGGACTTTGAAGAAAACCCAGTCTGCTTTCACAAACACCCAGACAGGAAGCTGAGCAGCCCCAAATTTGATGGCAGCCTGCTATTTTGTCATGACACTGGAAAAAAGAGACCTCTGCAGGTCCCCTCTGTCCCAGAATCATTTCTGTGGCTGGTGGTTTACTCCTAACAATGCACTCATACCAAAGCAGTGAGAATATTTTAAAATTATTTTTAAACAGATTCTGATTTAATTATTGTGGAGCCATCATTAAATTTTTGTTTAAGGTGGTGGGTTTGTCTCCTGGTTTGTTTTTCTTTTATTTTAATTCTCATTTTGGGCAAGTAGTTTTAGCCACATCTTCTGAAGTGAAAATAATACTCTTCAGTCAAATAGTGATTATTTTCTTCAGGGAAAATAATACTCTTGTAAAGACATGGTTGGTATTGAATATCCGTAAACACGAGGAACTAACTGTCTTTTCCTGCAATCTTCATCTTGGAAATTCACTCTGCCATCTCACAGGAGCAAACCTGAACAAAAAATTACTTCAGAGATCTTGCACAAGCAGCAAACATTTACTGGCATGGCTACATTCTCAAACTCAGTGCCTTCTGCCTCTTTCCTCCCATCTAGAGAGTAACTGTGCATTGCCAGAAGCATCTGTATTCCTATACCTCTTGCAATAAAATTGCTTTTCATCTGCTCAAGTGGCTTCTACAGGATTAAAACCTTTTGAAAGCATACAGCTAATATACACATGGATGCAGCCAAACCAATTTACTGAATTAGAATATAGTTTAGTCTGAATTTCACTGTTAGTGTATATAGTAATGGGGGAAAACCCAATAATTAGTACATTGATTTTTACATTACCTTAATTACCAGAATGTGCTTACTGCTTTTCAGATACAGAAGTAAGAAGGCCTTTCCTAACTAAAAGACAGATTTTTCTAGAACAGGAAGTCAACCACATGCAGGATGATATCTAACCTGCATCTGGGATATTTAATTTTATTCTACAGTTAGTCCTCCTGAAGGCAAAAGACTTTTGTAACATGTATAATATATACTTAACTCCATGCTTGCCATAGTCTTAAGGTCATCAAGACTATGTATGTGTACATACACACATATGTAAAATTGATAAAATCTGTAACTTTATATCCACACCAAATCTGTAACACCCTAATAAATCAGATTTTTCATTACTACAGATGCTGCAATAACCACTCAGCCATATCTTGCACGAGGCAGTGCACCATGTTGAAAGGCTGAGCTGTCACATGGCTCTTCAATTTTTTGTTATTCAAACTTATCCCTTACTTCTTCATATTAAAAATTGGTAATGAGGTTCCCCTCTTGCTGCAGAACTGGCAGAAAGAATCCTGTTACTCCCCTAATGAAGTCCCCAGACAGAACTGCCAATTTTCTAAGGAACAAAAGAAAAAATGTTGCTCTAAGCTTCAGAACTGACCCTATTGACTGCAAGCTGTGTCTTACCTTGTTGCAAATTAGTGCATTGAGCAAATTATCTCATGCCAAAAAGACAAGAGAAAAGGCTTTGCAGCATTCATGCCCCACTTTTCCCAGTTGGTATTGTCAGCAGTTGTTTTGTAGCATAACCAAGTAACATCTTAATAAGAGCATACAGCTGGAAATAAGAGACCAAATTGCCATCTTATGGCAGGGCTGCCTGGGATCATTTTGAAAAACTGTCTAGCACAGGTGGTGCTCTCCAGAAAGGGAAGGAAACCATTTTGTAGAGGTGTGGGAAAATTAAAATTGTAAATCTGGGCTTTCTTAGTGTCTGTTCCTTTTAAATTGTCTCTGTTCTGGCCCCATACAAGAGGTTTGCATTTTCTTACTCTATGAAGTCAGAACTGATTTCAGTAATAGAAACTCCTCTCATGAATTAATGGTCAGGTCTGTTTTCATATTTTATCCTTCTGGTTCACGTTTTCTTTTCATTCTTTCTTTCCTTAGCATCAATAGTGCAGTGCTCCCTCTGTTACCTTGCCTGTCTGCCATTCCTCCTGGCTCTGAGGAATGCAATATAATCTGACCTCCCAGCTTTCAAATTTCAATTCTCCCACTCCATTTAATAGCTTCATTTCTTTTAGCTGTTGCTTTGTCACCACTCTACCTCTTAAGCTGTTTCCTGTTTCCACCTTCCTCTCTCACAAAGACAATCCACTAACACGATGTCTCAATGTTATGGTCATTTATTTTTATATTGCAATTGTTTGAGACTTTTAGCACAATAAACACTTCAAAAACTGAAGCACAGAAAAAAAATGTTGAGTGCATTAGCCAAAAAGAATTCTTCAAATGCAACTGGT
Organism: Poecile atricapillus; assembly: GCF_030490865.1. Classification (NCBI taxonomy): domain Eukaryota; kingdom Metazoa; phylum Chordata; class Aves; order Passeriformes; family Paridae; genus Poecile; species Poecile atricapillus. The sequence continues at coordinate 22,024,541 of NC_081256.1, forward strand.
TGGCATGGATTAAACAAAAGTGGTCTTGGTTACAGAAGACATCCAAACTAAACCAGTTTCTTTAATTTGATGAGTTAAATTTGTTTAATTATGATTCTTAGCCTCACTTTTTAACCATCCCCTTCTGTGTCACTTTTACTTGGGGGCTGGTTTTGTTTATATTGTGCAAGCAGGATCAGCTGGGGTTTAGGAGCACAACCTGAGCTCAACCTTACTTTGAGTCACAGCCTATTTGTGTCAGGAAAACTTTTCAGCATTTTTCTTGTATTTATTATTAGAGAGCTAAAAGTTTATACTTTCTCTAAGTATTGAATTTCAGGAGACAAAACAGGCTTTCTGCTTGCTTCATTTGTTAAAATCAATTTGAAATCAGCATTTTATATTGTGGGACCAAGCCAATCTCATAACATTGCCACAGTATAATAACAAACTGTTGAAATTTTCTATCGCAATTCCTTCCTTGTAGTAATTAGTAACTAGTGTTTTGCATTATAGCATTACTTAAATTCAATTGCTTGACAGACTTGCTGCATTATTAAACTTTTTGCTCTTGGGGCTTCAATTTCAATTTCTGGTTGTGGGGGTAGAATGTCAAGTGGCAATTTTCTGAAGTTCATTCTTGCTGGTAAGGACCAGAACCCCCTCACTGATAACTGCCAGGAAAGAAGCAAATGATTATGGTTAATTCCCTCTGGCCTTCATTAGGGAACAGATAGGACATATCAAGTTGGTAACTTCCACTCTTTAAACATATTTAACTTCAGCAATAGAAGGCAAACAGCTTAAAAAGCATGATGATGATTTGTGTCCCTGCTGCATGTGCTGTCTAGAGCTGGGCTGTCAAAGAAGAGTGGAAGAGTACTTTAAAGAACTGCTTTTATTCATCTGCAGTGAGGCATTTGGAAATAAAAGTCTGAGTCAGTCAGTGGCAAGATCCCCAAGGTGGTGCTAATGAAGGACTTCCAGGCCTAATGACAACAGGAGACAAACCCAGCCTTCATCCACAGAAACCCCAGTGTGTGCTGAGCAGAGACCACCAGGCTTCTGCTAAACACCTCACTGCTAGCATTTATAGTATGAAATAGAAAGTAGAAAATCTACTACAATAATGTGTAGTATAAAAATCAAATTGTGGTATATAATGCACTAAATATTTGCTCATACATTATATTTTTATACAGAACACATATGCATTCTTACACCAACACTCTTCTGAAGGACACACCAGTAATTCCTAGGGAAGAGTCCCAGCACAGGCCAGGATATGTCTGGGAATTCCCAGGTGGCTGGGAATGCCAGTGAGCCTCCCTGCTGTGACAATGATCCATCTCATCATCTTGGGGATAGCAAGGCACAGAGAAAAGATGCACTTTCATTAAATACAGCAAATCATTTAATGGGAGTAAAATTGTTCATCCCAGAATAGTTTCCTTTAAAATATCTGTATGGCTGTGAAGCAAACTGCAAATCCTACCTTGTCTTATAAGAAGGAAGCCAACAAGACTAAAATCTGATTTCCAGAGGATGTTTATCATTCAGTGATTCATTATTCTCTATTCTTTTCATTAAGGGAAAAAAGACAAAGCTCAAACTGTACATTGTCATTATGTCTTTGTCTGTTCATGGAGCAATCCAGGTGCAAGAAGAGTACTGACTACACCACAAAACCACAGACAAATTCCTAAAAAATATGTGCTTTAAGAGCATCTCTCAAGTTGTGACTGTACATGTAGAGATGTACAGGAGAACAAAACTAGCAGATATTCTGGGTAAGAGAAAAGAAAAAAGATTGCTTTGATCCTTCAACCGTAAGGCTCTAAGATGAAGCTTTTTGTTAAAATGAGCAAGTAATTTTCAGCTTTTATAGTAAATATCTATGATCAACTTTGAGATATCCCCAGGTATCTTCTCTCAAGGCCCTGCAGTGATGCTGCAGAGGATGAGATGTACATGCAGCTTTCCCCTGTTCACTTCCCCTTGTTGCTGTTTAAAGATATTTCTACCCTTCACAAACTTGCATTATTTTTTTAAAATGCTTGCAGGGATGTGGGTTTGTTTTATTTTGTTTTTTTTTTTCCAAAGGTGATACATTACAGACAATTTTATTATGTAAAATCTTCCTTTTGCTGATCCCTGACTACACATGCTACTCCCCCTTTCCCCCAGGCATTCTGCTGGATATTCAAGGCTTTGCTACATCAGGAAATCAGTACAGGAACAGTAAGACTGAAAACCAGGAGATTCTGAGGAGATAAACTAATCCCTCACCCAGCCTCTTCACAGACTCATTGAGAAATAAACACCACCTTCAAAATAAAGAATTCTATTGTTGTTATGCTGTTACAGAGAAGAAAGATGCCTTTGAACATGAAGCATAGAATACCACTAATCCTATGCTGAATGAAGGAGAATTGCCCACTCAGGTGCAGCAGATATTGTCACCAAATATCACCAAACTTCCAAATGAAACTGATACAGACACCCAGACCCCTTCACCAGCAGGGATTGATGCCTCTTGAAACACCTGTCAGAGCAGTGGGAATAGCACTTCTGCCTGTGTTGTCCATCTTTTACCTGGAAATTATTTCAGTTTCCAAATATATTCATTTAATATTTTCCTAAGTGGCAAATTAACTTTAAGAATATATAAATTGAGTCATAATAAATGTAGAAAAACCAAAATAAGGAATGTTCATGTTTAACACAAACCAAAATGAAAAAAAAAAAACAAACTAAAATTTTGGTTTTGAGAGTGGGGATGGCCAGATGTGAGTTGCTGGGATTTTGCTCCTGATCTGATTTTCACACTGTGTGTTTTAATTTGAAAGAAACCCATGATGATATTTCCAATCTGTCTCTTGCTCTTAAATTGATCATATCCTCCCACATGCCACTTTCAGGAGAGCCTGTTTCAATTACACTGATTGGACATGGGCAGGATAAGAAAATACACATAGAAAGGGGTGTTTTAATATCTAATGAGCTATACAAGTGATTAAATTATTAGCTGTGTCTTTCCAACTTCAAATTTAGAAGCCCCAAAATTACCCCTGAACAGGGCAAAGGTGTGGCACTCATACAGTTTATGAAGAGGAAGGTTTGGGAGTGGGGAAACACATAAATTACTGAGAGAACTTGAGAGTTCACAGATACAAGGCTGCTCTCTGTGGGTTATATCAGGGAAACTTGTTATTCCAAAGCCATAAAGGAAAATATTCCCTCATCTGAGACCTTCTGCAGAATTTAAAAGAAAACTGTTTTTCTTGAACAAATCAAAGAAAATATAAAACCAAGAAGCTTTCCTGCAAGAAAACAAAGAAATGAGGAAAAAGCTTCAGCACTGACACGGTTTCCTGTCAAGCTATGGATCTGAAGCAGAAGGGTTCTTACTGGGATGTGTGCCACAGAGGAATTAGAGCATATCTAGACCTTGCAGCATGGTGCATCGCTGTTTCCTGCACAATGTCATGGTAAATTTGAAGTAAGAAGCTTCACTAAGATTTTATAATATTAATTGTGTCACTGGTTCTGTCTTCCAGAGTGAAATAACCAAATATTCAGTTACTGGAAGGGAGACTTTCCCTGTTTGGAGGTCCTGTGCTGTTATTGCAATTTGCAGTTTATCAATCTGTTCCATAATCTATACAGGACATTTTCTTAAAAATTGCCAGTGACCTATTTTATAAATATAACACACTGTGGGTTGAAGACAGGAAGAAAGGAATAAATACTGGCGGGGGAAGTGAAAAACTAAAGCACAAGAATAAGTAGTCTTTAATAAACACCAGCTGGCAATAAAATCAGGGGTCTGAATGAAGTTCTAGGAGCTTTTCTGTAAGTGATGGAGCTAAGGAAAGGCAAGTCATTTCAAAACTCGGTTGGCTGCACCACTGCAGACCATAAACTTCATGAGTCATGGTGCCACCTTCACTGCATTTATCCTAAAATCAACTATTTCACTGGAAAAATAACCTTTACACTTGATGTAACATGAAGCATGTTTCTTCTTGGTTTGGGTGTTGTTAGAAATTTATACACATGTTGGTACTTGCTAAACAACAGAATAATTTGTCCTAGGTGTCAGCTCTTAGAAAAAATAAAAAGACAAAAATAAAAAAGACAGAAAAATAAAAACAAAGACAAAAAGAAAGAAACTCAACCCCAAACCTCTCCACTCTTGCAACATTATCTTGCTGAAACCTTACAGCAAAATTTAAAAACACAGCAGCTGTCATTTACTAGATTCTCCAGCACTCTTCTAAAGCCAGATAAGATGAATACCAAAATCTCTAAGGACAGTATATAAACTGCAGTATAAATGGAAAAATGTGAAACAGAATTCATTAAAATACATCAGTAGCTCTACTACCAGCTTAGAATGGATTGATTCAGGAGAAAATCCTGTGCACAACTCACTGAAGTGCTGCTGGCAGGCAGCAGAGGCTGAACATGTGCAGAAGTGATAACTGGGGAGACTGCAGAAGGCCTCGTGGCCATTTAAATGCAAAGGCTGCAGACAGCCCAGGCTGATTCTCCACAACCATTTTCAATGTTTTATTTCATTACTTTCCACAGCAAATGGCCAGGAACAGAAAGGTAGCTGCATTCTTTCAGAAAGCTTCAGTGCCATCGCTGCCTGCTCAAAAAGTTTGTCTGAGTCAACTCTTGATTGAAGCTGTGTCCTTGCAAGGGGGAAACCTCTGTGATGGTGATGAGCTCTGCCAAGGTGGCTGGTGCTAAGGGAGACCCTCAGGTGAGGGACACAACTACAAAGGTGCTGAGGATCTCTTTAGCTTTGCATACAATGAACCTTTCTGTCTAAATTCTCAGGCACACTGAGGCAAAATTAAATTATGAGTTATTCAACCAAATACCATTCAAGGAACTAATAGTAAAACTAGATTTAATACCGTGGAACCCTGAATCATTATCCCATGCCCTTGAAACCTGTGCCTTCACAATAATATTGGACTCTGGTACTTTTCCTTGACATATAAATACCTAGACTCTGAGTTTAAATACTTGCAAAACACATTTTACATTGTATTTTATCCCAGTCATCTAAACTTGTTAAGATACCCTAGAAAATTTACTTGGAGGAGGGGAGGGGAGCTGGCTGTGGGCTGTGTAAATTGTATCCAGTCTGTCTGGATTTGCTCATTTTATACCTTGCCAATAAGCAAACAGATAAATAAATCACATCCACAGCTGATCCAAATGACCACATCTTCAAAAGTCCTTAGGGAAGAGCAGAAGAACAACAGATGTTTTGGAAATAAAGCTATGTTAGCATAGCTGTATCAACAGAACCTTCAAATGAAAACTCTGAGCTTAAATTACATACTTAAATCACAAGAGATGCTTTTTGAAAAAGGCAAAAATGGATTTGGATACCCAAGGCAGTTTGTCCAAGTATCCAGACAAGAACACCAAACTCACAATTGCCACTGGCAGCAACGTTCCTGAGACTTTTTACCTATGGAACATTACCTCTGACAAAATCCAGACCATCTTCTGGATTTTCTTTTCCAACCAACTAGGAATTATACTTGGGAACATAATTCATTACTGTTGCTTTCCTTAGCCATGCTGGTTTTGCTTGCCTGATATTTTGATATTTACTCTTTACATTTTATTTACTTAGATTCTTCCTCTAATTACCATAAGATGTTTTCATCCATCATGGACTCATTAGCGCTGTCACAAGACCAGTCCTCCCATGTAAAAGTAGATATTTTTGTAAATTAGACATGCAAATGTCCATGGCCTATTTAATAGTTCCTAATTCTGCATGCACAGAAGTAATGCAGGGACAGCCAACTAAACTCATCTCTGCTTCATGGTGTTCTTCCTGTAACAAAAGCACAAAATATGATAAAGGGCTGAAATCAAGGCAACAGAGCTATGCTTTAGCTAATTATGGTTAGGGAAAAAATACAACTTCATGACTGCCATTTGTCACAGCCTTAACTTTGAATTATGGGAGGGGTGACACAACACCAGGGCCACTCAGCCGTATACCAACACACACCATGTTTCAGTCCCTTCTCGGAAATTCTTCTGGAGATAATACTTCTGGGAATGACACTAATTAGTCACCAATCAACATTAGCAGCTCTGTAACCCTGTTCCCAGAAACAGCATCTTTCTGGAGTGGTTTTTCCAGGAACAGTCCATGATATGTTTGTACAGGGAGGAAAAAGATGCAATGGATACTTAAATATACACGAAGCAAACAAGACCCAGGCTCTTAAAAGGGCTTTGCTAAGGCCTGTTCTTTCAAAACAATACCTATGAGCATGTTTTAGTCAGAGAAAACATTACTATTGATTAAACTGATACAATTTTTATCAAACTGGGCTCCTTTGCAGCACAAAGTGTACACCATCTTTTGTGTTGTGTAGCATATAAAAATCAGGAAACTGTGACTGATCTGTTTGCTTTGGCACAATGGAAGCTTTTGCAGCTGATCTGGAGCAGCAATCCAAGTCCTTTAGCAATGTGAACAGACACCTTCCACAGTTTCCTTAACTGCATTACAGGATTTGGACCCCAAAAACTACTTCAAAGGTAAACAGGAAGGAATTGGAGCACTTAAAAGGCAGCTGAACAGGTTACAGACATTGATTTTATAGGGAATTAGGTCCCTAAATTGGTTAGATGCCTTATGAAAATCCAAGCTCCTGCACGGTTAGATGCTCAGGCAGCAGTGAATCTGGCTCTTGTTTTCAATAATTAAATCTATTGCATAAATTACCAATCCTTTTATCATTTCAATAGAACTCCAACTCCCTGCACAAACGAAGATGCTACTTCCAAGTCACCACATTCGAATCCATTTTCCAAACCAGATTTCTGCAGCTGCTTTTTCTGCCCCTTAGAATCAGGCTCAAGCAGTGACTGGATGGGGGAGCAGTGCTTAAATAGCAACAAATTTAATTTGACCACTAAAATTAAGGTGAAAGTCACTCTACTGTGTAGCATATTCACGGTCACTTAAAATCAGCTGAAGCATTCCAATTAGCATTTATGTCAGAATATGGCATGGATGCTAATGTAGAATGAATCCTTTACAACTTTGTATGGATTTCCTCACATAGCTATTGTAATAGGTTTCCTTGTTAAATTAGATCTAATTGCAACTTTGGAAAGAAGAATACACCATGAAATAAATATCTATATTGAAAAAAATTAGTCAGAATTACGGTATTAAGTATCTCACCAGACAGATTGAAGAGAAGGGCTGTTTTTAAGCAGCCTGCAAAGGTAAAAACTGATTTATACAATTTATCATCCTTTATAAGAGAAACAAAAAATCTCTTTGGCCTACTTTTCTTTTTCAGTGGATATTAGAAGTGCTTTCAACAAAATAGAGGCAACACTTTTTTTTTCCTTTCACTAAAAAGCTTAAACTTTGATAAAAATATAAAAATATGTAAATTTTGCTTCAGCCACAATTTTTTTATGGAGGGAATCAGAAATAAAAATAATTTTGAATGATAAAATTGCTAATTGACTTGATCAGTGCAAAAGGGAACCTTAAAACCTTTCCTTGATTCCAAGGGCAGATTGTAGCAGGGATAACTTCAGGAACCCTGTGCCAGAAGAACGCTGAAGAATTCACTTGGAATGAAACCTGCAGAATGCATGTGCTAATTTTCATGAAGGCAATGTGAATTTACTCATTTGAATCTTGGCTTTAGTTTAAGGCTTATTGGAAGATCAAAATATTTTGGGTAATGTGCCTGGCTGTGGTTCAGAAGGCATCCTTTCCACATCAGCGCTTCCCTCGCTGACCAGACTCCTGCAGAAACCACAGCAACCAAAAGAATGTGGAAGCAATCAAAGCTATCAGGATTTTACTTCTTAGCCCAATTAAAGAACAAGAAGAATATTTTATCAAACTTCTGTTGTTGTTATTGGCAGTGACCATGAAGAGGCCAAAATGTTTTGGCAGTCATTAGACAATAAAATATTGCCAAAATATTACATCTAGAGGACCCATCAAGCGTTGGAGTTAACGCAATACATGCTCAATGCTCTTTTTTTCCCCCCCTGCCATTTGGAATTTCTGCTGTATTTTCCCTTTGTGCTTGTTAGGGAGACAGGAAGAACCAAAATAATTTAATAATTACTAGCTCAGACAATTTTAAAAGAGGGTTTCTTTGACACAGGTAGACAGCACTGAGTGCTTATGTTCCAAAATTTTATTCCTGCCTCATCAAGGAGACCTTTATATAGGAATGTCCCTTGGTTCATTTGGTGAGAGCAAACTTTGACCACACTTAGCAAAATAAACCCACAAACAAAGGAAAAAATCTCCACAAACTGTAAATATTTTATCAAAGACATTATGGCCCTTGTGCATCAAGAAACCTCACCACACTTTTACCTTCACAAACACTCTCAAGTGTCCACCCATCAATGAATATAAACAGGCCTTTAAGTCAATCTTTCTCTTATTTTGTGCTAGATGATACAAAATACTGAAAATGACAAAGACATTGAGTATTGTGAAACTTTGTTCTTCTGGTTATTCTATTTTTCTCCCTAGATCTTTCTGTTTTCCTAATTCTATTCCTTCCTTCCATTCCTTCCATGCCCTACAAGGAAATACAAGGTGAAGAAAAGCACATGTGCCACTTTTCTAATCCTTCAGAAGGGCTTATTCATTGAAATAGTCTTTAAAATGTAAAGTAATATATGTATCAACTACTAGTAGAATTTTCTAACAAGACTTTAAATGTGAAAAGAAATCTATTCATATCAAATTCTATTATCTATGCAAGATGGCTTAAGAACATATATATTCAGATGAGCCGTATACAGCATCAGAAACTAGTAAAATACCAGATAATGATGAAGAAGCAGCCTGCAGATTTGATTATAGATGTGAAACCTCTCAAGATTTTTACACTTATTTTAAGCAGTGTTGGATTATGTGTCTCTACTGTTATTTCCAGAGCTGAAGGAGAATGAACACAATATTTTTTTTTGTACTGCTCTCTGTGAGATTGCTATTTCACATTTCCAGCTCGAGCTCCACTAAAATGCTAATGAGGAATTGTTATTAGGTGTTGAGAAGGGGGGGGACATCTGCCAGGCAGAAGGATCATAGCAACCTTCACATCCCCTAGACCTGGACCTGCATCAGGATCTGGTGTGAGGCCAGGAACAGCAATTCAGCCATGCCCAGAGGAGAGGTTTCTGCCTGAAACTCCCCACAAAAACCCAGCAAAACCAGAAGAAGGAGCATGAGCAGAAGGATGCTTGAGCAGAGCTGAGTGGTGATGAGCTGGGCCAGCTCTCTGTGCCTCCACAGGTGAGTGGCAGCTCTTACCCACAGCACACCTACAGTCTCCAGAACACATCACTGGTGGTTTTTAAAACCAATATTTTCTTTGATTGGCCTAACCTTCTCCTAGAAATTTGAACCTATTTTAAAGTGGGAAAGACCATTTCAATAATTGCATTCGTTACAATTTATTCCCATGCTTTCCTTCAAGGGAATGAAAATACAGTAATTTATGTCAGGATCCTAAGATGACAATGACAACAAAACAAGATTAATGACTGCTAGAAACACCTTGCCAAAGAAAGTCATTCAGTTAATGCTACAGAGAGTGCTCCTGCCAACCCACCAAAGAAAAAAAGCACAATTCAGAGATTGCTTCGTTTACTCTGTGTAAGTATATTTAGCAGAGGTCCTGGATCAGAAACAGAGATGATAAATGTTGGTGTAAATTACAAAGTAGGAAATGGGACAAAGGCAGAGAAAATGGACATAAATTGAAAAAAATGAGTAAATTAGACTCTGACTCCTAAAAATGGCTATGACATGGAATGTGAGACCAGTGATGACCCTCTGGAATTTTGCTGAGAAAATTTTAAACTGATGAAACAATTCTTATTCATGCTTCCCTCTACTTGGAAACTGAGATATTTCCATGATTTCTAAGTGCACATTCAGAGATTTGTGGAAGTACTTACCAAAGACTCATATTGCTCAACAGCCACACAATTTATTAGATCAGAATTGCAAACATGAAAACTTCTCAGCAGAATGTAAATATGCAGGGTAAGGGCAACAGGGAAAAAAAAAATGGCTAAAATTGTACTAATAGCACTATAAAATTTACAGCACCTTTTTTTCAGTATAGACTCATACTTTAAGGAGACAGACATGTCACTTTGACAACATAAGCACACACATTTTAACCAAAACTTAATAAAAAATAAAAGCTATTCAGTGAATAATAATGGGAAAGTATTACATTTATTTAAACCCTCACACAATGGAGCCAATGTGCCTACCAATTGGGCTATTCACACATAAATTGTATTTAATGGCTTCCTGTTAATAAGCTGTAGTTATAGAATGAAACCCCAGCAATTTTGCAGCTCAAGCATCTGCGTTCCTCCACTGCCATCAAACTGAGCAGTAACTGAGTCAGGAAAGGACATTTGACCTTGGAGCTTTAAATTTTGATTATTCCACCATGCCACAAAAAGAGATGTAAAGTCACCTGTAATTTTCTTTTTCTTAAAAGGGGGTAGGCAAGTAATAGACCTCACATTTTAGTAGTTTAGAAGTGATGCAATTTCACAGGAATCAATTAGAAAATTGAGGTTCATTTCAATACAAACTGGATCTGGTGATTTCTGCACTGGTCTTTTGACCCAAAATTGATTACCTGAAGGAAGAAGATAATAACTCATCAATAAATTCATAAATTTTCATTCAGAAAACTAGAAAAAATGGATGAAGCAATGCCTTAGCTCACACAGATTCAATTTTTTAATTGTGTGTTTCACTAACCATAAGCCATTTAACTAATAAGCCATTCAGAGACCTGTCAGAGGAGAATTTGTTGCTGTATTGTATTACAGGAAACATCATTTCAGAAACATGTCCAACATGCAGCAGGTAGGTTCATTGACACACACCTTATTCCTACACTTTTTAAAGAGGGCAGGTCTGGACCACAGGATACTTTCAGGGGATTTTCAGAGCTTTGTGCTTTATATTGACTACACAGAATGCACAGCACATGGAACAGTGAATCCTTGGCTCGATTGTGTTGATTGTTATTTTAGATGTTACACAGGAACGATTATTTCTCTTGGCCCAAAGGTCTATCATGCAAATTTGTCTAGCAAAAAAAGCTTCCTCTGAGCCAAAACTATTACAAAAAAAGAAAAAAAAAAGAAGGCCCCCTGCCAAGTGATGTTCCATGTCCATGTGTACCTCTCTGCAGAGAGGAATCAAATGCCTCCACATCCCAGAGTGGTGTCTTCAGCAGAAAGCTGTCCTGGGGTCACATCACAGCCTGTGACAGCTCAGACAAGGAAAATTCCAACTCCACTGAGTACATCACACGTCTTACAGGCAGCACTGCTCCCCTGCACTGAGGAGATGAAAAGCTGGCTCAGTACAGATGTGGCTGGTGGAGAACAAAGCTTTAATTAACAAGGCAGAGACGCTGAACTTCAGTAGATTCTAAATGATGTGTTTGAGTCTTAAATACCAAACTGACTTGCAAGTTCTTGAGTTCATGCTTGAGTACACCACAAGGGCCTTTTCATGTAATTTAAGATTCAATCAAGCAGCAGCATCTCTCTGCAGTGCTCTTCAACACACAATCATAGGATGGCTTGGGTTGGTGTTGGGTAACAGATTAACTAACTTCCTTTTTTCCAGGGCTCACCAGTGTAAATGATTGACAGGGCTGTACGTATAGGAGGAAATAAACTGAAGTCATTTTGGTATAACTCCCTGCAGAGCTGATACAATTCATGCCAGTAGCAATGGTTGCTAATCCAAGTTTTTTCTAGAAGAAGAATGGCTCTCCAGAGAAAGTTAACAAATCCATTTTCTGTATATCAGTAAAGTTTTATCTATCCACTTTATTGGACATTCTCATTCACTTTATCCATGTTTTCTTATGATGCTGTGTATTTCTAATTTATGTCCAATGCTACTCTTAGGCATTATTTATGAATTTTGAAAAGAGCTCATCATACTTAAAGCCTAATGAATTTCATCTGAATTTACTAATATAAATGAAACACGTCCTTACAATAACTTTATATTATTGACTTGAATACTGGTCAAAATTATGTCACATAGGAAAATCAACATGTTTGTAACCTGCTGCACCATCTACTGACCAAAAGATACTACAACAGACTCCAGAAAAAACACTACACAAGCCAAAGAACACACTTAAAGAATAATAGGTTTATATGTGATATAGTGGTTTCTCCAAGGGGCAGTGCTGCTGACCCTGATACTTTGGACTTTGTTGCAGTGATATTGTAGAGAGGACATATATGTGGGGCAGAATTCCTGAAGTTCTCTATGACAATAGGTATAGTTTGGGTTTTGTTTTTTTTTTGCTGTTTTGATATGACTAAGCTTCACAATGGCTAACTACCCATAAACACTTTTTATAGGAGTTATTCATTGGATCTTGAAGGTATAGCTGTTACACAGCTCAAGCTTTCCAGGGAGAATAGCTGAAATGTCACCTTTTCATTGTATATAGGTCACACATCATAAAAATGTTGATATTTCCTTGGTGACACCAAAAGCTATCAAAAGCAGCTGCAAGATGTCTCCTACTTATTTACATATTAAAAAAAAAAACCCAAGAAAAAAGAAAAAGACCATTAAATCCATTGATCCTGGAGAGTCTCTTTCTATTAAGCTTTACAATTATTCATTGTAATTGCCTCACTTATTTTAGAAAAAGCATAGAAAAATAAGTCAAGACACTTTTCTCACTGGGGAGAAAGATATGTACTGCAAACTCTAACTGTCCATAATGATATTCTGTAACTACAGATGAGAATTTTCCCTTTCCAAATGATTGCTGGAAAGATGCAGCAGCACATGACACATTAAAAGTACTATTCCCTCTTTACAGAGCAGCAATATAATTGCAACACAAAAAGAGCTCTTATTTCCAGCTATGTATATACAAGGAAGAGATGAGAAAATTGTAAGGCAAAAGGAGAACTGAAAAATAAATTATTATGAAAATGGAAAGAATAGTCTATGAAGTAAGAGTATAAGAAATAATGTGCAGAGCTTGGCTGTTCAATTATTAAATGGACTCATTGTACTGTGTACAAGTGTTTCAAGGATGGAAACATGAATGAATTTCAAGGGGTCCTTGCCAACATTAATGGACTGAATGAAAGAAGAAGAAAGTTTCATACCTTATATTCTTCATTTGTAAGCAATCCTAGGCCCTCTAATTCCATTCTATATTCACCAGTCTCATTGGTGACTTTTCATAAAGGTTTTCAAACACCAGAACTAAGCAGAATTTTTCTCTTTTAAAACACCTCCTTGCAATACTACAGGTGGAATGTTATGACTGCAAGTTTGTTAGATATTTTAATTAAAATTCAGGGGGAGAAAAGTCCAGCACTTTCATTCAGAGTTTCCAATCTTTTAAATAGGAAAATGAAGGCAAATGAGGAGAGCAATGCTATAAATTATTGAAAAACTATAACATGATGGATCTTGACTAGTAACTTTTTGATCCAATCCCAAATTCATAACACTTCCATCAGTAAAGTGAAAAGGAAAATCTTTTTAAGCACTTGGCAAGGGCATGCACCCTTCCTAGAGCTGATGGGAGCCCATGAGTGTACTGCTGCACACAGAGCTACAGGAGAGGTTAACAAAGCTGAGCAAAACAAATCCTGCACCAAAACCCATCAGCTGATGCTTAAATGGGTTTGTTAATAACTAGGTGAGAACAATTAATTTGTTCCACAACATAGAAACTACCAATAACTGGACAGATGTCAGCAAATGCAGTTTCTCTGTCTAGAGACAGGGACAAACTCTGTCTGGTAGGGACAGAATCCTGTTCTGTGCAGTTGGAATAAGGGACAAGGGATCACCATTTAAGTCACACAAACCACAGACAAGCTGAGGAACTTGCAGACAGGCTGCTCTAGATAACAAAATTATTATTAAAAGGCTACTGAAAAATTCTACAAGAGTGCCATCAGGAGCTGTCATGTATCAACACAACACACCCTGAAGTGCATCAGGAGCATAAAGTAAGTCATGAAAGGACTTTCTTATTCAGGTTTGAATTTGTGCCAGCCTGCAAACCCAAATCAATAAACAGCTAGTTGGGTAGGGATTTGCCTTATGCTCTTCAGAGGTATAAGATGTACAGTCCATATGGTGACCTAACTTGAGAGCTCATGGTGGCCAAAAACTTCTTAAAAAGTGTAAAAGATGCTCCAATTTAGGCATATTACTCCTCCTTTCCACTTGCTTCCCTCTTCTAGGAGCTTTTATATAAATCTAACTATTCAAGCTGGTTTCTTTTCTTCTATACCCTTTGAAAACTTTCAGGATTTTATAGACTTCAGTGAAGCCTGACCTATATCCTCAGTATGAAATGCAAAATTCCTCTATCAAATTATTGTGATTTAAAAACAAAAATCTAATTCCTTCCAGGACAGGATCCTTAGTTCTGCTAGATAAGTGAGCACTAAGCAGAAACATCTTAAGGAAAGTCTTTCTTTCTTTTCAAGTTCACTGGAGTTGCCCTAAATGAAATTAGTACCAAAACCAGTATCAAAGAAGCCCTCATGATCCGCATAACAGCTTCTGCTTATTGACCACCCAACAAAATCTAGTTATATCTAAATTAAATTTATTGATATAATGGTCCTGTTCCCCCTCAGGGCTGATACAGCACTGAATAAAACCTTAAAGGTGATGCTGTTCACATCAAGCTCCCCAGGAAAAGTAGAATAAAACCCATAATCTCAGCTGTATAACTATGCCAGATCAACAATTCATTTAAGTCAAGGGTTCCAAATGTTCCTTAGCTGCCACTTGAGAGAAAACACACAGTGAGAACCTAATTGGATCCACATCCTCTGGGTACCTGTGGAAGAAAGGTAAAGTTACTGAACACCAAGTGTTCAGTAAATATAAACTTTTTCAAGAAAGCAGAACACGTGAACCATTGACTTTAGGCTGCTCCCCTTTACTGATTTTTAAGTAATTAAAATTATAAAACTACCTACAAGTACTTGAAAGATGACAGTGAGCCAGGTTATTTCAATTCAAAAGTCAGTCATATCTTGCAGGTGAGAAGGGAAGTTTTAATTTCATGTTCTGGCTTCAGAAATTATCTTTACACAATCACGCTTTACACTTTCAGAACCAAAATGAAGAAATGCTGTTAAAGTCTGAGAGAAGGCAACAACAGAACACAATTCCAGAAGAAGCCATAAATTTGTACACTTTCAGCAAAAATAACCACCTGCACACACGCAAGATACCAAAGGGATGGTTGGGCCTCCATTGTCACAAAAAATCAAATTAAAAAGGCCCCCAAATGTCAGAACTACAATGAATCCTAAGTGCAACACACCTCAGGTGTATCAGACAAAACCATCATAATGGGTTATGTGGGTAAGACTGTAGGAAAAACAAGCTCAGGTTTCCATCCCATTAATTCCAGTGCTGCAGAACAGCCCACACAACCCAACCTGAGCACTCCACAAAAGGCACAGTTGATCCACAGGCTTGGAAAACATCCTCTAAACAAACAGACTCCAAGAAAATATTTATTGTTAAAATGGGACCAGAACAAGAGGAGCCAGAGCAGCACCATCTAAATGTGCTGAAAAGATGAAAGGTTAAAAAAAACAAAAAAATCCATATTTTACACATACATGAGGCAAATAGCTGACAGTTTAAGTAATACAGTTTAAATTTTGGTACAAAAGAATGATCTACATTTGCATGTCCTGGAAATCATATGGTCTAACTGCCCCAGAAGAGGATGGATCAGATTATATCTTATAAATTTATACATTAGGAAAGAAAATCTGTTTCGTGGTATGGCTGTAAGAATAGAATTGAAATTGAAAGAAATTGAATAATTGAAAGAAATAAAAATTGCTTCCAGCTACTGGTATCTCCACTGAAACCAAGAACAGACTCCATGGGAAGAGTCTAGAAGCTTCTGCTATGTTTGGGAAGAGAAATGAAGCCCTTGGGGACCTATCCTACAGTTTGTGACCCTGGTTCTTTAGCCCCTCCATACCGAGCACAAAATGAAAAAACTTTTGCCTCAATGATATTTAAAGATTCTGCAAAGAGGCTTTTTGTGATGTTTAGTGACAAAGTAAATGTAGGGAGATTCATACATCACTGACACCAGCCATGAAAAACAAACTGCATTATTTGCCAAACATCAAGTTATAAGCTATCATTTAGTTGTTTGTCTGCAAAAAATCAGATTAATAAGCATTAATGTATGAAATATTCATGAATATGCATTACTATACAAAAATTTTGCACAACAGCTGTGAGTTGTTTACTAATTCCTGGTTTAAATCATAATGACATTATTTAGAAGAGGTGAATATCAGTGTAACTATGATTAAAATGAGGCTTAATCAAGTAGCCAATGGAGTAAACAACTGCATTAACACCACCAGTATCGCAGGATTTTGGAAGACACAAAAATTGTAATTAAAGTTAGAATTCAAACTGCTATAGAAGCAAAAATTTTCCTATTTTATTATCCTCTAATTTTATTTTTTTTTTTGGTGTGGATATCACAACAAGTAGAAACAAAACTGTTCTCAACTGTCTCAAGGAATATTTTTTTCCAGACACGTTTCAATGCAGACTCTGAGAACAGAATGAAATTTACAGCAGGAAGATATGATGGGAGCATGAAAAATGAAGGACCTGTGGTTTTCACCTTGTTGAGATCTTAAATATAAAAATAAAAGAAACTATGCACTTAATGTAAGGCAGTGCACAGCTCTAAAGAGCACAGCTGTTTAGTAAAGTCAATTATTATTTTAATTTTGTTGATCCCTACATTAGAACACGATTGCCTCTGCCTAATGAGATCCACCACCAGAATTTGATTTGTGTATACCCTTCCATGAAAACAAGACTGTTCCTGTGTCAAATTACAAGAAGAGCACAAGTTCAGTGTGATTTTTACATTCTAAGTTTCCTTTTCTCTTTTTTTTTTAATTTTTCCTATGTCTGTTCATTTGTACTTGAACATTTAGGAGATTTCGTACAGGAACTATTCCTGTACAATGGATTCTGTTTGGAGATCCTTGAATTCTGTATCTTTGTACTTGACCACTTCAAGAGCATTAAAACCTCAGCAGAGCTACAGGACAGTCCTGTGATGAGACTGTGACATTGTCACACCAGGGATCATCCACAGCCTGGCACAGGAAAACTCAATCTTTAGGACATGGTGATGACAAAGTGCCCCAAGAAGAAGTCAGAAAAACCTGAGATGCAGCATTCTTGCAGGACTGAATTCTGGGTCTCACATTCCCAGAATTTTGCATATAATTAAAGGCTAGGATATATTTGGAAGCTAAAGACTCGTATTCCTTAAGATTATGGGAATCTAAATGATGCTGAAGGTAGGCTTAGGATCATTTGCATCTCTTTCTGAAAGCTTCAGCAGGCCAGTTCCAGTCCCAACTGCATTACAGAAATGACATTAAAGCCTTTATGGCTCACGTCAGTAAAAGAATTTCTCAGGAGTAGCTACAGGACCTTGCTCTACACCTGAGTCTAAATACATGGAAACTCAAACAAGACACCAATCCTACACTTTCCCCTGGATAGCCCTTGCACAAACACTCAATACCATGTTTTAGCACAGGGATACCTCAGACAAATTCTTTTTTTTTTTTGTTTTCCAGCCACAGAAACTTCAAAAGAAAAGAAATTACCTATTTTTTCCTAAATAAATTTGGAGAATAACTAACAGCAATTTATCTGCTGTTAAAATGGGAACTCTTCAGTCATTGTATCCCTTTCCCCTTGATTTTCTCTCTCACCATTTCAGGGCAAAGCTGTCTATATATGAA
This sequence comes from Poecile atricapillus, assembly GCF_030490865.1. Classification (NCBI taxonomy): domain Eukaryota; kingdom Metazoa; phylum Chordata; class Aves; order Passeriformes; family Paridae; genus Poecile; species Poecile atricapillus. Next base: position 22,042,451 of record NC_081256.1, read on the forward strand.
AAAAAAATAATATATATATACACAAACACACAATTCTGCATATCTTCCACAATACTTCTAAATGGGTTGTGAGCCTCTACTTTTTACTGGAGGAATGGAAATATTGGAGGCAGATCTGATCTTCCCAAAACATTGGCTCTTCAGAACCACTTTTCCTCAGGAACTGCATTTTTAATTTTATGTGGTAATTTTATAGGTATTTCCTATTTCTATTTTGTCACATGCTACTTTTTTAAATCTGTTGCAAAATGCAGGTTTTCATATCCATAAAGTTATTTTTTTTCACTTCCATTATTAACATACCAGTATTTTACCAGCTGTTACACGAATATTCATTAATAACACACATATTAGGGAAAGTGATTAATATAATGCAATAAAGGGCACAAAATTAATCTTTTATGGACTATTAATGACAAGCATACATAAACTTTGATCTTCTGCCATGAAGCATTCTGCAGGAATTGATTTGAATTTTTTGTTATCACAAACAATGTTCTTACATGTCATGCATATTTTAGGCAGGAAACTTCCAATAAGTCTTTCATTTAACACACATCTGTAACTATGCACAGCAACCCTATACATACAGGATGATTTTTATCAACTCTAATTATTCATTGATAACACATCTGATTATGTGCCCCAAGGCAACACTATAAATCCTAAGCTGTTTTTTCACAGTTGTAATTACCATATGTTCCCATTAATCTGATTCTATTAGCTCAATCTTTGCCTACCGATCTTGGTGTCAATCAATTGTTCTTCCAGCTCATGCATCAAACCAATAAGAATGGATTTTGGAAGATGGAAATGTAATTATTTTTTTGGATCAGGGGAATTGTTCCAACAATCTGAGTCACAAAACCTGATTTTTAAACAAAAGTGACAATACAGCTCCTGTGTTTCCAAAGGGGCTGTAATTTATTTATCTGTACAACATCCAGAATCTTTGTGTCCATTCCCTAAAAAATCCAGCAGGGACACAGACACCTATTGAAAATATTGGTAAAACCCAGAACCTTTTAAATTTTGAAGATGGCAGGAAGGGTGAAGGAGGAGCTGCTCTGGAGCAGCTGCACACTTCATGGTGTTCCTTAGCAACAACTTCTCAGGCAAAGTTTGCAGGGAGCTGGAAATAGGATTCTGGCAGTACTTTTTATTTCGGGAATTCAGTTCCTTATTCCTAACTAAAATGACCCTCAATCTCCTCTGTTTATGAATAGCATGTTTAATACAGAATCTAGGCACCAAAGATAAATTTATAGTCAATAAATATGTGCTAAATAACACTTGTAACTTTGGTTGGGTAAAATAATCCCAGCAAAAGCAAAAAAATTCTGTACACAGCATTTCAAGCAATTTAAACAACATTGACTGTCATTAAAAAGCAATTTTTAACATTCTTTAAGGAATGCCTATGAATAATTTATTTCTAAAATATGTTAAAAAAATTTACATTACCTTTCTTTGGTGTAGTCACTTAATTTTTTTCTTTCATTATAGTAATTTACCCACAGAGCTTTAGTCTAGAGGGTCTAAATTACTGGCCATAAAATAGATCCTATGTATAACACACTGAATATTTCATTACTGTTAATCTACTGTGTCTAAGAAATCAAGCATTTTAAAAAGGATCCCCCTAAGTGCATCTGCTGTGATCCAGAGATGACAAACACATATTGCCAAGGCACAGTTGATATAGAGCAAGATAATATGAATCAATGCTGAAAATAAAAATCAACAGACAAATAGTGTCACTGTTCATTCATTTCATCAAATCTAACTCAAGGAAAATATTTTTCATTGGGAAATCACCTTATCTTGATAGTATTAATCAGAAATTATATGGAATGATCTGTCTTCAGTGAAAGGACATTAATGAGATGATCGTGAGGGAGGACATAGACCTTGGATTGCAAAAGTTTTGGTAAATATCTCAGTTCTTGGTATCTTTCTGGATCATGACCAGAACCATCCACACTCCTACCTCTCCTGTAACTGAGAAAAAGAAGCACTTTTCAAAACTCTGCGCCCTGGGGGCATTTCTGAAGCCTCTGGAGTAGCTGAGGGGCTGCTCCAGTCTGATAAATCTGAATAATGGCAGCACAAAATGAGTGCCTGATGCAGCTGCACACCTTCCTTTGGGGCAGCACTGCTGCTCCCTTGGGCAAAGGCGACAGCTCCGAGCACCTCTCCATCTCCTACAGCCAGCCAAGGGCCTCTGTGCTCTGCTAGATGAGAAACATTTCAGTATTTCCTTCCCAGGTGAATAGAAACTGAACAGAAATCCAGTGTCCTCCTGCCAGCAAACAGCAACTTTTGATTAGGTGAAAAAAGTGCTTCATGCTTTGAGAGCAGCAGAAGCTCTCCTAAATTGAGTTGATCCAGAGATAATAAATTAAAAAAAATTGAGGATATGCTGTAAGGAGGAGTAGACACCTCTCAAATGGTCTTCATTAAACTTAAGTCTTAAATTAGCCAAGTTAATTCTGACACTTTTTGTCTGAATTCATAAATGGAGACACAACTCTTGCCAAACTTATTTATGTGATCTGCAAAATAACAAATATTAGAAATCAAGCCTCCTAATACTTTTTAAAAAAAACCAGAATGCATCTCAAATGATTAGAAATATAATCTCCATGCTAAACAGTGAACATTAGTAACCATTATTTATATTTCTACATTAGCAAAAGCCCTTCTTTGCATTCCTGACTTCAGCACAGACCATAAGTACATTTATAATTACAGCTTCTGTTCATGCAAATGACAGTTATGCCTCAGCATTTATCAGTGGGAACACTAGAGAATTCTAAGTGGAGCATGACACATCCAAGATCATTAAAAAAACTCTCTATCAACAATTGACATACAGTAACACATTGAACAGAGTTAAATACTTGTCTTTGGAGATTCTGGCATTAGCTAAACAGTGATTGATAATTCCAGAATTCATGATGGATTTGTCTGTGGTTTGCTGTCACCTGTTTATCTGAGATGCATTACTGGAAATAATCTCTCAATATAAAACCAGGCTTAATTAGAAACTCAATGCAAGCAAGCCACTTACCAAAGCCAAAACAAAACCGGGAAAATTTTGGGTTTTTGTCAAAAAGAATCCTGCAGGATTGCCTTGTACAGAGATAAATGCTTGTGTGTCAGACTATGCAGTTTGTCTGTTAACCCAACACACATTTTTCCACGTAAACATTAACACAGAAAAGACACATAGTCACTGCCCTTCAAACAATTGCTTGAGCTAGGGGAAAACATGTCAAAAGCCTGAAATAAAAAAATGAAAATCAAAGTTCCCATGGGGCTATCACTTTATTTTAGACAGCAAGAGCCCTCGTCTATGGGATGTGCACGTGCCTCTGAGAGGTTCAACCCCAAAAAATTCTTTAAACTATTCCTATGTAGTAATTCATGCCAGGTGTTTAGAGATTTAAAGCTAGAGCACAGCCTGTTTGGGACAGAGTGCCAGAGGTTGAAAATCTTTGTCAGAGTTCTGTCTGATCCCCTCAGGGGGTGCATATCCTTATCTACAGCACACGTGTGAGAAGGACAAGTGGCTTGGGCAGCAGCAGCAGCGTGGCACAGGCATCCCCAGAGGAGCAGAGATGTACCTGCCACCCCCAGGCAGAAGTGCTGGGCTTTAATTGGTGTTTTCACAGCAGCTGCTATTGTAAATTAAACAAAAATGTGACGAAACAACAATCAACTTTTAAAATACAATCATGACTTCATGATGTCTGTTGCTTGTTCTAATCTGTTCCAGCCCTGTTCCCCTCCTGCCAGGCTGATCCCCCTGCAGAGGCTCTTTGGAGGTGTCTCTCCCACCCCCTTTTATGGTTATAATTGGATAATGTCATATACAAATGAAATTTTGTCTTACCAAGATTTTGAATTCTTCTCAGAACCTCCTTCTGAGAATTCTCAAGGACATGTGAGTTAAGGCACACAAACCTGAACCCTTAATAGAGCTCCCTTAGGTGGCAATTCAGTGATGATGATGATGATGTAGCAGAGATTGGCCAAATAATTCATAAACTACAAAATTCTTTTCCCACAACTTTACACGAAACTTCAGTTGTTCCACCATTAGTCCCATCACTCAAATAATGCAGAAGTACATCTAAATGTGCTACAGTCACATCTCCAATGATATTCAAATATGTCCTGGCACACCTGCTGTCTTAGAGCTGAGGTTCTTTATCATAGTGGGGTCTTGATTCATATTTAGGTCTTGGTGTTTTGATGAGTGAAATCAGGGAGCATTACTCAAAATAACTGGAAATTTCAATTTAACCTAGTTCTCTTCGTTCCATTTCTACATTTATATTCTTTTAAGCAGCGCTGTGCCCTCCAAAATTTCAAGATTTAGGTATAAAGAGAAATATTTTTCTTTCTTTGACAACATTCTTGGAAATTTCAGTGTTTAAGGGGCTTCCTAAGTGGGGTGGGGGAGGGCTTATGGCTTTTTTTTCACCCCAGAAACTATAGAAGAGCTGACTAGGAATTCAAAAATCCTCTAACAAATATGCATAAGCATAGCATACAAAAGGCATAATAGCATCTCTGTGGAGCAAACAAAGTTAACTTGGGTCTTCCACATGATACTGCAGAAAAAGCAGGGTATATAAATATCTCGGAAGCAAACACACTCATGGTTCTTTCAAACCTGCAGATAGAGACTAGCTCAGCTGAGCAGATCACCTACACTGAAACAGAAAAAGAAAACTTGAAATTAATTTGGTCTGCACCTATCACTCCAAAAGACCTAATTTCAACATTAAAGTGACTCAATAGTTTTCCCCTAAAAAATTAATGTTTTTAACTTTGTATTTATAAATATGGTACAAAATTTGAATCTTTTACTTGTACAGTAGTAGAATAAATATAAAGAAATGAAATCCTGAAATGTATGTATGAGATTTAATCTGCATCTTTTTTGAGGAAGATATTTAGAAAATCATATTATCCCCTCTTTATTAGCATCATCATCATCTAGACCCACATCTACAGGCTAGCAATAGCTTTTTACAATGTTCTGATTTTAGAGTTGCTTTCAATTGTTCCTCCCATTAAAATGAGAGTTAAAAATATTAATTTACGCAATCTGAGCCATGGAATGACTTCAACCAGACTAATTAGCATAACCTTCTCAGATGTCATCCATATTCATTTTGCAGACTGGGGCGATGCTTAATGGCAGAACTAGAACTGATGGAGCCTTGAGCTGTGTCAGCGCCACACTTCACAAACCTGTGAGTTCAGCAAATCCTACTGTTGCCACCTACAGCAAGCTCTGTGTATAATGTGCTGTAAACCTCATTAAAGCCATGGCAGGATTTGTGCAATTAGTCACAGCAAAGAGCAGGAATAACACCGGGCTGGCCGTGTGTCACCTCTCCTCAGATCCTCTGGGCTGCTGCAGCTGCGGTGGCTGCATCCTCAGGAGCTGAGGGATCGTGGCCAGCAAGGACAGCTCTGAACCTTTGGTCACACAGGAACTTCAGCAGTCACCAGGAAGCAGCATCTCCCTGACCTGTCCAAAATTTTAAGTGCCACCCCCTGAAGCAGCTTCCTGGGCTCACACTCCTAATGCTGTGCTAGCCAAGCCGTGCTGGGCATTGAGAGGTTTGGTAGCTGCCAAAGTAGCAGTGGTTCCTTTTGGAAAATTAGTTTTCATCAACATTCCCATCCTGTCTTGGGACCAGTAAATAAGGGGCCATTCAGACCTTCTATTTGTGGGAAAACAAATAATATAATCACAGAATGGCCTGGGTTGGAAGGGACATTAAAGATCGTATAGTTCCCAATCCTTGCCATGGACAGGGACACCTTTTACTAGACCAGGCTGCTCCAACTTGTCCTTGAACACCTCCAGGGATGAAGCATCCACATCATCCCTGGGCAACCTGTGCCAGTGTTTCACCACCATCACAGGTAAGTTATTTTTCCTAATATCTGATCCAAACTTGCTCCCTTTCAGTTTGAACCCACTCCCCCTTGTCCTGGCACTTGATTCCCCCATAAAGAGTCCCCTTACAACTGGGAGGAAGACATTCTATTCCTGTCCTAAGGTAAATCTTCGTGGGTGGTGCTAGACAACAATTTGAGTTTCCATGTGAAATGCTGTATCCTCATTAAACAAAACCCAGGAATTAGGAGTTTAACATTCCTTACGATTAATAGCATACAAATATTCTGATGAGCAAATTCTACAGGGCTACAATCCTACTACTCATCACTTTGGTTCTGAGGACATTACATTGGAAAGAAATTCCTGGTATTGCTACTTAGAATGAGAGTTTTTCTCTGAGCAGCCTCTCCTACATTTCTCTCCAGCCAGCATTGGGCAGACCTTTGTGAGCAGCATCCACTGGCTACAAGTCTTTTTATCTATTATTATCTATTATTTACACCCTTAAAAGTTACAGGCACACTGCTTCTCCAGGACAGTACCTCACAGTCCACTTCCACAACTATCAACTTTGCATGAATCTCAAGAAAATATAACCTGGCTTCATTAATGTTTATAGGATCATTCAAAGTGAGAATATTCTTTACAAACAATTCAAGTACATGTGAAATGGTCACCAAAATATAAGGTTTACTCTTATCTACAGGCAAAAGTTTCACTCTTTTATTTATTTTAATCCTTTTCCAAGGCCAAAAATTCCTATTAAATATGTTAACCTGCCCTGTATACCCATAGTCCAAATACCATTACAGAAAACAACAATTTATCCAGGAGCCCTCCAGCCCTAATCCTGCTTCTATACCTTCCTATACATTAATGCTACAAAATGTGCATACAATTAACAAGCAAAAAAACCTTTCTACTGGACAGAGATGCCTGTGGCTCCAAGGACAAGTGGCACAAACAGCAGCCTTCTTCTTGGTGAATTTTAATTGGAATTTTAATAAAGGCTTTACCACACTGGAGAAAACTGCCGGTAGCATAGCTCTGGCTCTTTTAATCAAATTCTTTGGTGATTGTTCCTGGGACTGAATGGAATTCAGAAAGTTATTTTAGCAGTATTTATATTTTTCTCTGATTTATAATTAAAACTTTTACTCAAGTGAAAGGATTAGAAAATGTAACCTCCTTACATACATTATTTTGGATGGCTCAGGCTAGGGGGTCAGATCAGGTTTTTGTCATATTTCCATTCCAGCACAGCAATACACTAAAAACCTGATTTCCCAGACAAGTGTCAAAAGAGACTCATTCTGAGCCATTCCAGTACATATTTTGCTCTTTACATGGAGCTACAAATTCCTAGAGAACTTCAGTGCATAAATATCTTTCCATAAAAGAATTGTCCCTTATCATACAATGATTCTATGATAACAGTGGGTTACAGTTAATTCAAATATCTAAACATCACTCTTTGAAAGCCTCCTCCTCAGTTTACCAATTTCATTTTATTTTTAAAAAAAGACATGCAGTAGCCACTACACTCATATTTTAAAGTGAACACTTTGTATTTCCTCTCCCAACCTGAATCCAGGAGGCAGAGGAAAGAAAATCTTACATGCTTAGTTGTAGATTTTAGAATGTGTATATAGATTTCTCATCCTGTGAATCAAACTAGGGGCACCAAATGACTGCACTGAAGGTTTTTTTCTGAAAAGACTTTTGAAAACTGCAGTTAGATTATGCATATATTTGTCATTGGTTTGTATTCAACGAGCACTTGGGTCAAACAGCATTTCATCTCTCTGCAAATTAAAACCCCTAGCAAATGGATGGTTAATATGCTTCAACAGAAAGAGATTGAATTTGTTAGATCCCATTCTTCACTGGCACAGTGAATCAGGAAATGGATGAATGGAAAACATTATTAATGCCATCCCCTCTCCTATTTGTAAAGCAGTCTTTGAAACCCACTGTGGCAATTTCTGTTACTTCCACCACCCACTCTTGTTGTCTTGCTTCAGATTTCTGCATCATAAACTCCCTCACAAAATTTTGTGACACTTAAGTCAATGAAGACAAACGTGTAAATTCTGGAATACACCAGTCAAAGGTTTTCAAAATTAAGGAAGAAGATGGAAACTTAACTCCAAGTTATATATCCCTGGTCCATTACTTTAATTATAACTTAGTTAAAGTTATTATTTTTGCACCTAAAATTCTATTATATAATTAAGATATATAGCTTACAAGTCCAAACTAATTGCCCAAGGACAGCCCCTCAAAATAATTTTTTCCTAAAGGAAGTTTTTTAAAGGCTTTGCATTAGGCAAATATTGCTTAACCAGCATCACTTTGCTAGCAAAACATTTTGAAACAATTGTTTTTAAAGGGGTAAAAAGAGAAGTTGACCAGGCATTATCTGTTTCTGATCATCTGAATGCAGGGCTCGAGGCTGCCATGAGATGGGCACAGTTGAGCAGAGTGAGATGCCCTGCAGCAGGAGCCTGGGCACGACTGTGGGGCAGCAGCAGCCACTGGCTGGGTTCACCCCGATCCTGCAGTGATTTCCCTCTCCAGTTTTGCAAGGAGAGATGGAGCAGATGTGCTGCATGGCTTCAAGGAGGTGCAGAGCAGCTCGTGGGAGGGAAGCAGGTCCAGAGGAACGTTGTGTGTTTGATTTTTCAGGACGGCAATTGTAAAACTGGTCTCGGCTCTGCTGCCCACAGAGCACTCAAACGTGTCCCAGCTTCATCACTCCGACATCAGTGCAGCAAGGGAGGTTAAAAATAACACAACAAACCAAAATAACATGCACAGAAAGACTTGATTTATAAAATCTATATTCAAAGACCATAAGAAAGATCTTCAGGACATTGTGGCTCGGATGGGTGCCTGGAGTGTCTCAAACTCTGGAATAATAAATTAATAATTAACTGCATCTGTCCCCCTTTATCTTCTCCTTGTGCAAGACAAATGGACACTTAAACCAGTAACCAGATTGTGTTGACTTTGGGATTGCAAGTGCTACTCTTTCAAGATTTAGCCACTTTAGGCTTGACAATTTGATCATCTGGTCTTATTCTTTTACTGATTTCCAGTCCCCTCTCAGAGGCCCACATCTGTCCTCCCTATGAAGTGGAAATAATACAGATAAGAAGTGTCTGACTTGCCCAGCACTTCCTTGGTAGATGCTCAATCAGAAGTGATTTGGTTCGTCCCTACACTCTGAAAATGAAATAATCTTCCCTAAGGACTAACTGGCACACTGAGAGCAATGCAAGCAAGAGCAGAGGCTGGAAACAAAAATCCCCAGAACAAACATCTGATTAACTACTTTAAATAATACTTTATTTGTGGTTTGAATCTTTGAATATTTCTTACCCTTAACAAGTCACAGAATTGTCCTTCCATTTTTTAAAAATCCATTATTTATGGATAAAAGGACAAGGAGGAATCACATTGCTTCAACTGAGCTTTCTCTAGAGTAAATGCCTTTTTTATTTTTAAAAAAAGACTGTTTGATTTGGCAATATTAATATTTTAACACCAACTTCATGCATCTGAGCAGTTGTTTATTATCACATATACTTGGCTCTATAGATGGAAATTCTGTAAGAATTGGTGTTCAAAATGAAGAACAAGCAATGGAAATGGTTTTCATGGTCATTAAAGATGCATGCATTGTTATTATGGGAAACATTTTAATTAAATGCTGTTAAATAACTTCATTTTCCCCCCTTAGTTTGCTACAGTGCATCACATCCTTCAGACCTTGTTTAACTGGCCTTGGTAGTAGCAGGGGTTTTGTTCTTGATGTGATTTCTCAGGGGCTGCTGTAACTTTAACTCTAAGGTTGCCATTCTCATCTTCAGCCCTGATATTCACTTAACCAGCCTGGGTGGTGAAAAGTAACCGAGAACACCCATTTCAGACAGGCTACAGCCTAAGCCATGAGCATGTTTAACACCTTCCTGATGATCTCCTTGACCTTTTCCAGTTCCCAGATGTGTAAGCAGAAGAGAGGAGATGTCTTGCAGTCACTAGCAGATCCTGCCCCTGCAACAAACACAACCTGGGGCCGTGCATTTACACATCCTTGTAACACACTTCCATCAGATCAATAACCAGAATCTGCTGGTTACATGAAGAACCCACCTAACCTGAGGGGCAGAAGATAAAACATCTAAGTGTTCACCATACTCCATCTACACTTCATTACTAGAAATGGTAATTTTCTTCCATCTCTTTAATTAACATTAAAAAAACACAGAACCAAACTTCATAAAACGCCCACTAAATGCCACAAGGAAGTCTCAAAACTAATACTGAGGGTCTAACACCTCTAGCCAACTGTGAGGTGAGACAAGGCATGCTTGTGATCACCACAGCTCAGCAGAATTCAAGATGCAATTGATGCAGCTCACCAATGCCTGTGTTACACACATGAACCACCTCTCTGACACCTGAGCAATCACAGCTTCTAACAGAACCACAATCTCCAATGCAGAGAAATTCTGGCTAAGGGATGATGGGAAAACAAAATAAACCCCAAGCTACTGTACCCCATTCTGTTTCATCTCTATCCATGGAACTCTACAAAATCATTTGGAAGCTGTTCAAATATGGTTTGGAATAACAAAAAGCAGAGCTTCATTTCAAAGCTAATGTTGACCATTATTTTCCACAGGTCAGCACATTAAGCACTCTCAAACCTTGAAAAAGCGTGAGCAGAATTTAATTTCTTCCCTTTTTTCCTCTTTTTTTTTTTTTTTTTTGACAAAATCAAGAAATATCCATCCCACAATACTTCCACCTCCATTTACTTTCTCACGTGGGATTCTGGATCAGCCTGTGAAGTCAGAAAGGGAAAAAATGCTCTTTGTGGTGAAAAGAACAGAAGGCAGGCAGGATGGGGACTGCAGAGCAAGTTCCTCTGCTGGCAAAAATGCTCCCTCCTCCAGATGGTGGGAGAAGGGAGCTGATTACATTCCTGTGGGAAGAGCTGCATAGCCAAATATTTGCCAGGTGCTTCAAGTCTCCTGCTCTGTACAATTGTCCTGCCCTCTACTACTCCCTGTTGCTTAGCACAGAAGCTCCACTTCCAGGACAAATTGACAATTTAGAGATTGGAAGAAAACATCCCCACTGAGGCCAAGACTGGCAGACATATTTAGGAGTATGACTTTAACACACTTAGGTGTGTACAACTCAGAAACTCAAGTAAATATTCTAAGGGGAGGTTTACATTAGCACATCTCCTGTCTGACATCCAAGAGTGCTAAAAGGCCGAAAGAAAACTCAAGACAGCGCTGGAGACCCCAGTGCTCATGGCTGATTAAGTTGTCATCAAGTTCTCTATTTTCCCTTAAAAAGTTGAGCTGCATATAGCACCAGGTAGAGGGAAAAGGGCTCCTCATCAGAGCTTTGCTGGATTGGGGGCATAAAGAACCACTCCATGACTCCTGCACTAGTACCACTTGAAAAATGACAAGTGCATTAACAGAGCCGCAGTGTGAAACTCCAAAATCACCCTTTTAATCACATGCCACTCAAGATGGTATAAAAATCCTAATAAACATCAGGCTGACCACTTTGGAGTGCCCACTACTGCTCCGAAGCGTGTCATTTACACTGCTGAGATGCAGCAAAAACAAACCACTTTTAGCAGAGTATTTCTGGTGAATAAAGGAAAGCTACAAATACAGTCAAATCCAGTCTTTCCCTGCCTCCAAAAAGTCAGACAGGGGAGCTTATGTAAGCAGGTGTGAAATTTTCCATGATAAAAGAAATATTCCTGAATGATAGCTGTGCAAATTTCAACTTCTTTATTTCACAGGCCTGAGAGAAATAAAGAAGTTAATGCTAACATATAATCCTAGGCATTTTTCATGTACAAAGGGAAAAAAAAAAAAGCCTGAAATTTGCAGAGTAGCAAATTCTCAAAGATTTAGGGTATGAAAACACACACAGGACCCAGCCCTGCCCTGCTGCTGGAAATCAAAGGAATGAGATGAGGACAACTCTTCACCAGACAGCAGCACATGGACTGAATTGGCATTCACTACTGATCAGCCAAGTTGTGCCTCATTAGCTGCAGTTCTCATAATTTCATTATGAAAAAATATTTTTAAGAAGCAGTTTTCTCATCACCAACAATATATGTAGGAATGTGTGTCCGTGTGCCAGTAGCTGCATAATGAGTAAATGTTTTTAGTCGCTATTAAATCTGAAATGTAAGTAAAAACCACATTTTTCTCCTGACACAAACATGTCTCTTAGACATACCAAGGCTCTCTAAGCTATTTGATATAAAAGAAAAAGCTTTGTCTTAATCTGTAATGATATTTCAGAAATTACTTTTACAGTACAGTAATTCTGAAACGATGAGAAATGAAGACTAGCAGTGACAACTGAGTTTAGAGTTAAGCCAAGGTTCCTCTGGGGAGAGCACAGATACCAGCATAAAAATATCCTTGTCCTGAAAGAATCCAGCCTTCCCAAAATAGGCTGTTATCAGTTTACAATAATTCACTTTAATAGTAAGAGGAAACCAGATACAGTCCAGAATGGTCGGAACAGATATGAAGGAAAAGATCAACCTGGAATGCAGAAAAGTTGCTTATTTCTGGTGTATTAATGCCCTGGCAAGGTGGTAAAGACCACAGTAGGAGCAACAGGAATAGCCAAAGTTCACACAAAACACATGAGGAAAGTCACAGAAAGGTTTATGGAAAGCTCAGGATAGTAGAACAAATTTTGAGATATCTCCTCAACTTAATCCTAAACACAATCACATTGTTTGATCAAAGTTCTGGCTCCTTCAGGTGTAGAAACCACATCCATTTATACTCTGCAATGTGAATTTAAGGAAATCTGAGACTCAGAGTCAGGAGACTCATGGAAAAAAAAAAGGAAAGGAAAAAAAATATTTTGCAGAGCTGATGGTGGAAAAAAAAAAAAAATATTACCTTATTTCTCCTTTCAGATACTTGAGGGCAATTTCATTCTTTCTCCCTCTCTTTGCACATAAAAAAGAAATACATGAAATAGGTCTAAACTTGTCCTCCTTCCTTGGCAAATTATCCCAGTAACTCCATTGGGAGTTAAATGCCAGTAGGAGCAAAGATGATGAAGCATAGCTGAACCTGACAAAGTCCAGAAAATATCAACAAAGAATTGAAATGTCTTTATTGAAAGCTTCAAAACATATCACAGAGCAAGGGGTCAGCACCACTGTGATCATCTGATCAATGCCCAGAACTCAAGTATAGTTTGACTGCCACATAGATTTAGGATTTTAGAGTCCGAATTCAACAAAGCTTTAATAGCTTTTCCATGAGTACAACTTTATGTAATATTTTCTGGATAGCCAACTTTTCTCTAGTTATTGTTAAAACTATGTAGGGATAGGAGAAATGCAAAGATTTTAAACTTATTTTACCATTCTATGGGTCTAATAATGCTCCTGTTACATCACCACAGTCCAGAAATTACCATGAGGAAACTGGTGTAACTAATTACAAGGCTTCACTTCAATGAGGAGAATCTAGACACTTTTAACATCCCTAAGTATTATTATTCTTCTCATTTTTCTCCCCTTTCTCTAGGAGACAGATAATGTCTGTTAATGCCTTTTAGCCAAATATTTGGGACTCAAATCCTTATTTTCACACTGGGACACCTTTACCTCAGCATAATCCAGGAAGATAATTATTTGAAGAATGCCTGGGTAAGGTACCTACTGCTTTCAAATCTTAGTGGAAGGAGGCAGAGTTTTTTAATTAAACCCTCCAATTTATATGGCCTCCAAAGTGTTTGTTGGAGATGTCCACAACCTATTTGAAGCCTATTTGATTTCTTGTGTGTCAGATAGTTTAATTTTTCCAAGTACTAACCAAAAACATTATGTTGACACTCAAACCAAAGTATATTCCTACAGCAAGACACTAATCTCAGATCTGAAGAGACTCCACAGCAGGAAACATGCCTTTATTTATCTTTGATTTGGTGGGTTGTGTCAGTCTTTGGGATTGCTCTTGCAGATGAAGCATTGTCATGTGTTTAATTTGGTGTAAAGGTGTGAAAGTTATGTTAGCCAGCTTCCCTAATGAAAACTGTTAGATTTCAGGCTGCAATTGATAGGGAGTTTGGGGGAGGACACCAAATGATCTAACCTGTCAGTCACAGACATTTTGAGATGCTTGATACTAATTAAGCCTATCAGCTCTAATGCCAGACTTCTCTAAGACAAAGGGTTCCATCAAATTGATAAGACTCTGCTAAGCAGGGTTTAAAATTAATTCATAATTTCTTTTATGTTTGTCATGTTTTGTGAAAATGAACTGCCATTCAATTTTTCATAAGCTCGGCACAAGCAGGAGAAGCTTAATTTCAGGCACTGTGCTGACAGGCCTGGGTAGTTTTATGAACAAATTATGATTACACACAGTGATCAAGCTTCAGATAATTGAAGCAGCAAACCAAACTATCCAGCATGCAAATATTAATGGCTGTCCCCAAAGTCTCATTGAATCTGCATAATATAAGAACTTTGAGCTTCCTGTTGCACTTGGAATATTTTCAGCATAAGTAATTAAAAAGAATTAACTAAAGGATCTTCCAGTGAAGAACATTCCATCTTAGATTTCTTACTTTTAGAGGTGGAACAGAGCGAGCTGCAGCCTGACATTCAGAGCACATGCCTGGGGAAGGCTATTTCTGCATCCCATTTCTGATTGCAAAAATGAACGTTCTCTGAAGTCAAAACTTTACCCATCTATTTTTAGGGGTGCTGAATGCACGGTTCTCTAATAAACCAGCAGATCTTTGAGAACACAGCACCTCCAAAAATACCAGAGCGAGTGTTTCTGAAGCTCTAAGGGAGAACCATGGCATGATAAACTAGAAAAGATGTAGGCCAATGACATTAACTCTGCCTAAATGTCTAATATCTGACATATGTTTATTTTAGGCTACCATGGAACCCTAGAATTAAGGTATGGCTTGGTGCAAAATACTGGTGTTATTAAGAATAATCCAAAGGCTATTTTGAAGATTTACTTCTACATCTCATCTACTGGTGAATATCAAGCTTGTGAATTAACCAATCATAGTGAAAACCAGTAAAGAAACCTGTATTTTATATTAAAGTCTAAAGCCACAATTTGTTTCAACCTGGCAAAGAAAATGGTGAGACTCCTTGCTTTAGGCATTGGGGAAAAAAAATAGCATTAATATTGTCAAGGCAACAATGAAAATACTATTATTAGGTGGAAAATTGAAGGTGCAGAAATCCTTCACTTGCTTTGTAATAGCTTGTTTAATAAAGGGGGACCGGAATAATCGTTTTTCAACTTTAATATTATTAGAGAGAAAGAGAAAAATGGTGCCTGCGATCTAATGCTGAAAACCAGTTTCCTGCTGGATGCAAAGAGCTCTGTCTGGTTTGAAAAATCTATCGCTGCAGTAAACAAAAAAAAAAAACAACCCTTTCACTATTACCTCATTAGGAGAGTCACAAGTGGTTTTCATTGATTAGCTCCTATTATAGCAATAATCCTCAATATGCTGCATGCTGCATACGAGCACTGTTTTGTGTAAACAACTGCCAGTGATTAGTGATCAATGAATAATTTTAGCCAAATGTAATTGGATGAGAACACATTAAGAGCTACTTCATTTCATCCTACTGATACTAAAAGGAGGAGGAGAGGTGCAGAGAGTTATCCCACCTTGCTAATTAGTATTTCCTTCTGAACACAAACATTAGATTTATATTAGGCATTACATCTGAGCTGCATCCCTGCAAATAAATTTGAAATAATCAAAACTAAGTCCTGTATTGTTGGGTTTTTGCCCAGATTTCTAAAAGATTTCTGCTTATTAGTTCTGTATATTCTCCTATTTTTCAGAACAATTTCACAGAGAATGCCTGTAAGAGGCAGAGTTAATAGTTGTAACAGCTCCAGCTTCCACATTGGTGAGTGGCGACATTAGGAATGAAAGAGGGCTGGAAATGCAGCATCTCCTGGTCAGGTTCTTCCCCCAGAGACCTCCCATACTGCAGCATCAGACAATCCCATGTGGGGGCTGACTTCAGGTCCTGAATCACTTTTCATTCAAGGTTTGATAGCTCGGGCAGGTGCCTTCCTACACACACACACACAAAGTATCACTTCTAAGATCAGTGAGATGCACAAAGTCTTTTCTTCCCACATCTGGTTTCCAAACAAATCACAACTGGAACAATGTTGAGCAAAACACAAATGTTTTACCCTTTTGTGAGAAACTACAGAGCACAAAGTTCATCCTTCTTTTACCCAAAGGAGTTTCCAATCCTTTTTAATGGATGGTCCAACTTTCCAATGGCGTTCTTATTCTCTTGTGGAAATCAAAATATCATGACTGTCAGTGGCATATCCTCCCTGACTTTTGTCTATTACTAGAGGTACTTGTCCGTGTTTTTCTCCCGTCACTCTCCCATTTTTAAGGTGACTCACTCTTTGTTCATTTTTCCTTTTGCTTGAAAGCAAATCACAATGCTGCTGATGCCCACACAGTCACATAGTGTGCTCTCAAACTAAGGAACATCTACATTTCAGATTCAAGTAAACACACCAGGAATGTCACCAGCAGTCTAACTGTCCTCAAATTAGCTTTAAATGTAAATAAGACTGTTCTTTGATGTTTCTGACTGCTTTTCACTGCTCGGTCTCTGTGATGAATCCATAGGTGTACTTTATTCTTAGTCTCTCTCTTCCTTCAGGCTCAAAGATTACGTAAATTACTGTGAAAAAAAAAGTCACTGCAAAGTGAAAGAACCAACTTTTCCCTTTCAGAAACACAGGAGCTCAAATCTTGTGATATACAAGTCGTGAGCTACAAAATTTGATGTAAACTCACCGAAACACCTCACAAGTTTTGATTTAAATTAGGACTCCAGCAAGTCAGCTGCAGGGATGGTAAGAGGTGATTGGTACAACAGGGATCTCTAAGAGGGAGTGAGTTTTAGAAACCTACATAGCTGGAGCTATAACAACTCCTGCAGCACACCCAAAGTGCAGAAGTATAGTTATTACAAAGATAATGAGAATTTGTATAAGCTGGGCTGTGTAACTGCAGTGGGGCAAGGGAATGGTTGGCCTACCCACACGTGGCTTCCACCCTGAGGACACCGAGATGGGCACCCTGCAGGTACTGAGAGCAGCTCTCCTTGTTTTCTGGGACATTTTTACCACTCCTCTTCACAAAGCCCAGCAACAGCCTCTGTCTTCAAAAGTGTGATCTCACCCTTTTGTGCTGCCCGTAGTGACAGAGGATGAGCCGTCACCATCTGAACTAATGCCCAGAATGGATCAGTGCCTTCAAATTTGTTTCAGCTGGTCATTTATGACAAGCACCAATGCAGTATTTCTAGTTTGTCTTCCCAATGGTCAGACCTTGAAGCGTTCTGTCACTTCCCTTCCCCTCAAAATTAGTCCAGACTTTAATGGTGCTTTCCCAGATGAAAACAACATAAGTGAAAACTTCAGCCAATATCCATTTCAGTATTCCTTGCCAGGTTCACAGCTCTACTAAGGAACAACTGACAGCCACAAGGCTGCCAATATCATCCTGGGGTTGTGTACCTTAATTAACTTACAAGATCAATCTACACAAACTAACATTTTCATTTGTGAATGCTAAATACTCTTCACTTGAAAATTAGAAGCCTAAATCAGACACTTTGAAGTTCGCATTGTGAATCATCATTTTCTCTTACTCTATACATTGTAAACTGCTGCAGATAAAAGCCTTGTCTTTCATTTACAAGTACTTAGTAAACTAAATTCCTTTTTATTAGCTACAGCATGTAAAGTTTTGTGAGCATGTTATTAAAAACACCTAATTGTTCTTTGAAACGAGTACGTATTTCCCTTTCCAACTGAGAGTTAAATTTCTAGAGCACCAAAATATCCTGTTGTGTACAGCAGTTTATAGAGTGCTTTAATTATTTGCACAGAGCCTCAGAGTAAGTTCTCAAGCCTTTAGCTATCTTGCTTAATCTAAACAAAAGATTATTCACAGGGTAACAAGCAGGGTAAGAACGAACTTTGGCAGAAAAAAATAGTAAAAATTGGGTCACTTTCAGTTCAAAAATACATTTTGTTATTTGATCACCTACATAACACATGGTGGTAATAATAATGCTGAAACAAGAGTACCAATTTCAGTGGTAGCTACGCTGAAGGGAGAAGTGTCTCTCTCCAGGCTGTAACATTATTACAGGAATGGCACTACACAACCAGGCACACACCTCAAGGCCTGCAGGAGTGATAGATGCAGCACACTAATTCCTGACGGCTAAAGGATGTTATTACACTCTAAAGGTCGTTTGTTCCATCTTGTGATACATCTTCAGCTGAGAATGGCAATTTGGAAAGTTTAGTTAGGATGCTACAGTCACCAGGCAAGCTGAAATGGCAGCTCTGCAGGTAAACAGATCACTGAGGAGGACTTCAAAATTCAGTAATACTCTCAAATGAAGACTTCAAAAATCAATAAAACTCTCATTTTGGGGGGCAGGAAAAGGATGAGCTACCTGCATTAATTTATTCTCATAATTACAACATCTGTGATTCAAAATGATGGCATCAAAGTTCCAAAGGGCAGTGGAAACTGACACAGCGTAGAGTAATAATTAAGGATGCAAAACACTGCATCTGTTACTCTTTGTGTCCCAAGAGTATATATCCTCATGGGTTCCCCAGCCCCCCTTTGTATTTTCTGCAGGTGATATTTACAGAGAGAAAAAGAGAATTTGGCACAGCCTGTGTAACATTTAAAGGAAGAGAAACTTGTCAGGACTATTTAGCAATGTGAGTTTGCACAGAATGCTAAGGGACAGGGAGAGAACAAAACACTTAAGAGTTTACAGAAATTGAAGTTTAGTTCTGTTATGTAGATACTGATGTGGAATAAGAGGGAAAACACAGCAATACAAAAAGTCTTTCTCTGTGACACTGCCAAGCCAGCTGCCATCAGGTCTCAAAGATATTTTGTTAAACCCTACAAGGAGCAACCCCTCCATGACCTCAGGTTTTCTCCTACCCCTTCCATGCTGCTTGTGAGAGCTACTGCAGACAGGAGGTGTCTACAAAACACCAAGAAACCACCAAGAGCTGCCATCAGGGACATGCTGTGTCTGCACCTCATTTGTAGCCCTCACCTTGCTGGGATTGGGCAGCAAAAAAATCAGTGAGATTTACATAGGGGGTGATTTTTCTTTTTTTTGAAAAAAATTTAATTCTCTAGCAATTTTTTTAAAATAACAGAGCAAATTCAGTAACAGAAATTTTGCTGAAATATAGCCCACAGTAAAATTTTTAATATTTTTTTTTGTTAAATAAATAAGAATCACTTTGTCTTGAAACATTTAATTAGATTTACCTAGAATTTTTAGCCAAGGCAGCATCTTAAATAATTAAAGTTCCATGGTATGCAAATATATATTATTTACTCATAGTTTGTGTCAAAGATGAGCAGCATTGGTTTAATATACACAAAATCCTGTATGTTTTCATTATATGGAAGATGAACATTTCCTTTGCTCCAGACATCATGACAATATGTGCATCCTTTATCTGAACACAGACTAAACCAGCCATGAAGGCATCAGGAGGGATTAAATACAACACTTCAGCAATGCCAGCTCTATGGGATGTTAGGGGAGGCACTGACTCCACCTGTTCTTCCAGCAGACAGCTTTTCACTTGAGACAAGCAGGGAAAAATTCCTCAGTTCAACCATGGAGATGCCACACATTTGTCCAAAAGTATTTCCTTCAAGATTCAGCTGCCTCACACTATCCTTTCCCAAGCAGGGTGAGAGTACCCATCAGGTTGATTTGGCAGCAGAAGATCCTCAATCCCAGTCAGCCCAGGCTTTTCCAAGTGTCCAAGCTCTTTGAGGAGCTGCTCTGACACCTATTCTGTCTGCTTCTCAAGAGGCACTGGCTGCAATTTAGGAGAGTCTGCCCTGAGCAAGTTCAATGTCAAATTGTGTTAAAAGCCTGCCCTTTCCATCTTCTTTGAGGTTATTGCAGTCAAATGGACAGGGGATTTCTCATCTTGGAGACATTCTGGAACACAAATTCAGGAAAAGCAATGGAGGCACCAGTAACTCAAGGCCCTGGGATGCCCAAGACAAGAAGGGAGCAGAACTAGTGTCAGCTCTTGGGGGACAAATAGCAGTATGTTCACCTGGGAACCCAAATTTTCCAAAGGTTCTCCAACACACGGAGCCATTGAAAACTGCTGGATGTGAGCAAGAAAATATTTACCTTGCTCTTTTTCTATTAGAATTCATCTCAGTCTGCAAAGTCCTCCCTATTTCAAAAGCCACCCCTTTCTAAGCAAACCAGTCCCTGGAGATCAGCAGCCCAGCAGTACCTGACAGCCTCCTTATTTTAAGAGCTGGCACTTACAGTTCAAAGCTATGGCTTTCTCAGGATCCTGTCAAAACTTCCAAAAATACAGCACAACCTGAGACACAAATACAAAAATTATACTCTTTCTGGGGGTCTTAATAAAAAATAAATAAACAAAGTAAACAAAACCTTGCTGTTTTGAGTGTGGACAACCTTGCTGATGAGCTTCACAATGATCCTGTGTTATACACAATCACATGTACCATAATTCCATGGAAGGATGTAACTGAACACAGGTCCAAAGAGACAGAAAATCTACAGTATTTCCATCAAAAGCTAATGTGGCTTCACTAACAGTAGGACAAGGTATTTCACTGCCATTAACTCTATAGTGCTTTTAACATCTTTCAAAAAGCAAGTCAAACTTCATGCTACTTTACTTTTCTCTTTCCTATCCTGATTTTGAACATGCCTAAGAGAGCTTCTCAACTACTTTTATTCCATTACCTTAAGTACTTAAGTTTCATTTTCAGCAAGGCTCTGTTTAATGAATATTTATGAGCAATTCCTGCAGTGTTCATTGAAACTGTAGAACATCCCTTCACAGCAGGCTACAGATTTACATTTTGGGCTTTATTACTAAAATGTTAGCCACACAAATCGATGTCACTCAGAAAATACGATGACAGTTCTTCCTGCAACCCCTGCCACTTCATCCAAGTAATGCTATGTATCACATTATTCCTTGGCTCTGGAGAAATATAATTTATATCTTTGATATGCAATATTTAATTAAAAATACATAATTATAAAACATCCAGCAGCCATAATTTACACACAGCAGCCTCAAGCCGGCAAACCACTGTGAGCAGTCTCCCCAAAGTCACGGGGTTCACTGGTGTGAATGAAATTACTCACTTGCATAAGTGATCAGAAGACAAGATCCTCATTACAGCTGTACACAACCTGATAAACAGTGTTAAACTCTGAGGATTTTCCTTCTCTAGGCACTGGTTAGAAGCTGTTGAGATGAACAGTGGTGATGCAGGGCAGTGCAAGTGTTTGCCAGGCTCAGAAATGCCAAACCTTTCTCCCAGCTGGCAATGACCACTTAAAAATGTTCCATTGCAACAAACACGGAGAACAAAAATTGTCTGAATCCCTCTCTTTATTAACTTCACCTTTGCACACAGTAAGCTGATCTAATTTTATTTAAAAGTGTACCCACATTCAGAGAACAGAGTCCATTTATTCTAAAAACAGGTGAGTGACACAAACATTTCACACAAGCTTATGTAGCTAAAGAGAAAATAAGCAACAAGTTCTTCTCTATAATCAGCAGTCCAAGATGAACTTAAACAAGATCAATTCAAGTAAAGAAGCACAGGAAATGGGGAGAAAAAAAAAAAAGACAAATGATCATAAAACCAGACTCTAGTGTTCCTCAATTTCCTTAATGCTGTTGTTAAATTGAGTTTCTCTTTTTTTTTTAGAGTAGTAAAAGATGTGAATAAAGTAACAAAATTTCTGTGGTGTCAAACAGAGCTTCAAACATATATACTTTATAGTGTTTGCTTAGAAGTGTTTGTTTCCTTTGACTAAAACCATCCCTCTGGGCTATGAACAGGTTGCAGCTGCCTGTAATGCAGAATTTCTATGGAAGATGTTAAAAATATGCTTTTGTTTATTTATTTAGACAAGCTTAGCTGTCTTAAGCTATATCCATATATACAAACATCATTTCTGAAGGGCGAGATGCACATTACACCCGGGGTTTCAGTAGGGAAGAGGCAGCATTTCCATTGCATAATCTCCTGGGTAGAAAGTTCACAGAAATGAGAGTAAGGAACGTTCACTAGAAATAAAAAACAACTGGGCATTGTTATTTGCCAGTTGTAGAAATACTGCTGATACAAACAATACAATATAATCTGACTTTCAAATTGCAATCAATGTTTGGTTGGTAAGCTCACCACAATAGTTTAACTCTTGCTACTCCAGTATTTTCTATCATATGGGGAAAGCTTTCTTTTTTCTTGAAGCTGAGACTGAGGAGAAGTCTGTTATCCATCTTCTCCAGCTGGAAACTGTAGACATCATTCCCTTGACAGTGTGTGTAACAACAGGGCTTCACAATAACCTGGACAGTTATTCATGGAAGAATTATAAATGCTTATCATACAACTGTAATTATACAGTTAAAGCCAACTACCTCTAATTGCTCCTGAAATTTCTATTAAAATGCATCCTTCCTCTCTAACGTGAGATAATTTTTTTGGACATGAACATGGCTTTGGATGACAAACATCAGACAGGAGTTCCAGATGCCACTTGAGCCAGAGAGCAATTGGCTATGGGCCCATCCTTGGTCTATTGCTGATCCAGAGTAAAATGAGCACAACTGAGAACCAGGAGATGAAACTCACTGAAGTCATTAAAACATTAATTAAAGTGATTCCTCAGTTAAGCTCAACTCTTGTGTAATGGACAAGGGAACTGCAGGTCATTGAAACTGATAAAACTGGGAGTGCACTTTGATGTTAATGTCTACATTAAGAAAAAACAAACCCCAAACTTTTCCCCTGCCCCAAACAACAAAGACAACAAAGATAAAGAGCTCCTGTATTTCTCTTTCAACCATCTCATGTGCTTTCCTTTTGTTGGACTACCTCTACAAAAATGGGTCTCAAAACTGTGAGCTAAGTGTTGTGGGATCTGGCTACCAATCTAGTTATACACAAAGTGCTGGTTCTTAACATACAAACTCTAAGATACAATCTTGTTTCCAAGTAACAAAGGAAGGATTTTCTATGTATTTTCTATACATAATAATATCTAAGCAGCCAATGTGCTTTCCCCTCATGTACACTAATTTATTAAGGAGCTAGGAGACCTCTAGTTCCCAAACTTGGTGGTATTTCCCTAACCCTTAACACAAAGTACAGGTATAATATCTTACTGATGAAGCCTATGGGATGCTGCAGGAAGAACAAGGCTGTAAATTTACTTACAGGCACAACCAGATCCTATGGCAGACTCCCTTTTCATAATCAGAAAGATAGAAATAATGCAAATGCCAAAAAAAAAAACCAACAAACACACACCAGAGGTTTATATTAACACACGATTTTACAGCATTGATCTTCTGCCATCAACAGATGGAGAGATTAAACTGGTATTGTTACACCTCAGATTTGAAAGGAGCACAGCATGAGATACCAAAGGATTTTCCAGGGAGCATTGTAACAGAAGAGTCTCAATGGGAATTCTGCAGATAAACACAGGAAAAAAGCTGAACACAAAGCATGGTGCTCGTAAGGTTTCTCCTTGTTGGAATTCAAACAGCCAAATTGCCTACATAGAACAAAACCAGATTTTCAAACAGAATCAGCCTCACCTGGAGATACACAGCTGTCATCTGCACTTGTATTTTAGCAGCCTGCCTGGAAGAGCCTGGCAAAACCTTTGAACAATTACTACAGTCACATTTCACTTTGTCCTGCTGCCAGATTTGCACTTTTTTCATTTCTGAGCCTTCTGCAAGAACAACTAATTTCTTGCCAAATTGCTTACTTCCATTCAAAGTTCATGAAAATCAGGCACTCTAACAAAGACTAAAAAGCTCTCAAAACATCCAGGGCATTTGTTGGCATCAGATAAAAACAAACAGCTCATTCCCAAGATTCTTGCTCTTTCTACCAAACCATAAAACTTCAGTGATAACTCACTTTTTCTATATTATCTTAAAATTCTTATGGGATAGAAAGTCAATCAAAAGTCCATCCAACATTAATTTCTATAAGAGGTATGTATCATGAGCATAAAAGTAATAATTCACTTATGAATTATGTGAATTATGATGTTTCATTAACATCCATCTTTACAAAAATCTTCTTTGAGATACCAAAATATAAATCAGAAATGCCTATAGAGCACAACAGTATGGAAATGACCACACTGTTGCACTTGCAAAGGAGCTGAAAACTTCAAGTAAATTGCTACAGGTAAACTTTTATGGATCTATCTGTTACAAAGGTGAGCATCACCTTTACTGATTTTTGTATCTTCTATACAGAGAAGCAAAAACAGGGTTGATGGAAGAATACCATCAAATAAAACTCTCCCACAACACAAACCAAACAAAAATCAAGTCAGAGAACTGGCTGAAAACAAACAAGACTTTGCATTAAATCCAAACAAGCACCTGTTGATATTGCAATCATTAAATATGAGATTTGTATGTGGCACTGTATTGATGTCAAAAACTATGACAGAGTGAGAACAAATAGTTTTCAACAGCCATGATATCCCCTGGGCTGTCAGGGATAATAATTACTTTTTTCCCCTCTTACAGATCAATGATGTAAGGACCAGATTTAGCCTCCTTATTCACATCCAGTAACGCATTAACTCGGAGCAAATCTCACTGCAGTAAACAGATGCAAGCAATAAGGGTATCAGACTCCATCTGACAGAGACAAATTCAAGTTATTATGTTTGTTAAGAGAATTGGATTGGCCCTATAAATAAATAATTTCCCCCAAATACACAATATGAAGGCAAAAAGTAGCTAAAGATGACAACATTTTCATTCCTTAGTCAGGATCACTTCAACATTGTAAAGATAACCAGAGAGAGGGCAGGGGGGGAAAAAACAAGCCAATTTGAAGCACTTGCTGTCAGCAAGCCAGGATTAAGCACCTTGTTGTATGAGGCATAAAAAATAATTTTAAAAAATTCCTTTTTCAGAACACCACTCTCTAGACATTTGATTTAATGGATTACACCATTAAGTGCTGTTACTAAAGAGGGACCTTCCAGCCTACTGCTACTTCTCCCACTGCAAACACGAAGTATTTGATTGCACAGAGGTGTGTTTCCTCCTGTGATAACTCCCCATGAAATATCTTGAAGTCCTCTTCTGCATCTCACTGTACCTTTTACACCAAAACACGTCCAAGGAGCCCGACTACGACTCTAACAACTCTGCTGGGGTTCCTGGTTCCTTGTTAAAACTGGAACAGAATCATGTTTCTCCCTCAGGCACTGCCTTAAAAAAACTTTAGGCCATACGTTCTTGAATTATTTATCAGAAGTTATTATGCAAACAAGGATTAAATAATTCTCTTTGAGCTGCTGGTGGTAAGCACAGCAGCTAGAGGCAGAATGCCTATGTGATATCTGCATTTTATCCAGCCTTCCTGGCAAACCAACTGCATTTTGCTAGGTAGATCCAAGACCTGCTTTTCCTTTTTACTCACATTGATGTAATTGAGAGAACCTCCTCAAAATTTGATGCAATTATATCAGCATAATACTGCCTAAGTAAATCAGGGCACTATTTGTTTCCAAATGCATTTGATTAATGACTGTTGGACAAAAATAGTACAGACTTCAATTTTATACTGCCCTCTTGCTCAATTCATCTGGCCTTGCTTTATAAAAACAGCTACCCTGATAATGAACACAGGAAATAAACAATTACCACAGAATAATTTTAACTTTTTAAAAACAGCTAGCTGTGACATCCACCATATGCAGTAAAGTTCTCAGTGTTTTCCAAAACAGGCATCATCACTTTTTAAATACACTTATAAAAAAGTATTTGGAATCTATATACACTTAAGAAAGTGCTGGTGCTTCTGTATCATCTGTATCATCTCAGTTCAAGAAAGTTACAGTTTCAAGCCTGTTTCAAAATGTGGATTTGCCCAGTTAAGCAGTAAAAGTAATTAAAGTATAATAAAAGCTATGAGCTTTATCCAAGTGTGTTATGTGGCAGAAAAGAGCTGGACTAAGATATAAAGCCATTGTCGCAGCTGCCTAGGATAAATACTACTTTACTGGGTTTTTTTTCCTACAGGTAAAATTAAGGGTGTATTTGAAATGCCCACTCCCTTTATTAAATTCCCTTTGAGCACAGATTACTTTGCTCACATCTCAAAACAAACTTATTTACACACGCACTCAAATATGCACATGAGGCTTCCAGCTCCTCATCTTGGCAAGGCAAACATTCCACCTGCCCCTGACAAAGGGAGGGACACTCAAAAACCACCCACAAAACCACTGTGCCCATGCCAGCAGCCTCTGAAGGCTGCACCCTTAAATGCTGAGGCAGGAAAGAACACCCCAAGCACAGCACACATTGATGTGGAGCCAGAGCCACAAAAGGCTCAGATGAACTTTCACCACCTCCACCAAATAAGTCAATGAATAAAAATCCCTGGTTACTTACCCTGGAGGCAGTAACTTCAGTTCTTCTGTGCCAAACTGCTCCATCTCCACCAGCGATTCACAAACTCCACTCCCCATCACTAGGTTTCCTTTTTTTATTTATCCAGTGGCTTTTTAGCCCATAGTAGCTACAATAAGCTCAGACTAAAACTTAGTCTGATCTTACTCAGGTAAAGGCCTTAACTGTTAAACCAGGCTCCCCTTGCACACCTTCTGGTTCACATGAGACATTTCCTACCTGTGCTCAGGCCCTGAGCATCCTCCCCTGCAGCCACAGGAGCACAACAGATCCCTGCAAGGTCAGAGAGCACCTGAGAGAGGAGAAGCAGCTGGGGGACAGTCAGCAAATATTTACAGTGCATCCCTCAAAGTGAACCCCACAGACTGGAAGGGCTGAGGCAACATACCCCTAAAACTCCTCAGCAGCCTCTGGCCACCTTTTTAAAGATGCTTCTCATCAGAGCAGGCTCAGGTGCTGCAGATGAAGGCAGACCAGGCTCTGAGTAGAGCAGCTGTCTTTGCAAGGCAGGTAGAAGTTGAGGCTCACCTTCCTGGCTTCAGATATTTCAGTGGGGAACTCAGTAATGCTTCCCCTGGGTGAATCTGGCCCCAAGCAAATGCAGTGACTGATAGCTAAAAGCCAATAGAACATCTTAATTAATGTCAGTGGGTACAGAATGAAGTCCTTAAAGAAGTTAATTAAAATTGAGGGGTTTGGTGCAATGTAAGGATGAATAATGTGCTTCATGTATTAATACAGAATTAAAAAGAAACCCCAAAACAGTAGCTTCAACATGATTCAGGATTACTACAAAGCTCCAGAGGCGAAAGAATGAAAATCCAGAGTGCTCTTTACTGCATCTTAACAGTAAATATTCAAAGGAAAATAATATCTCTAAAAATAAAGTTTTAGGCCTACAGAATTTCATCATTTGGAGAGGAACAGTGGGAATTGTCAAAAACCTTTTACAGTTCAGACCAACATACAGCTGTTTGCTGATTCAGGCTGACCCCTTAATCTGTAGCAGCAAAGAAAACCAGATTCAGCAGAGACACAAAGCAGAGCAAACACCTCCAATATCAGGTCCCACATGTGCTGCCAGCACTTGCATCTCAGGCCATGGAACCTGCCCCTGGATGCCACCCTACTCCACTGCATCTGCTTTCTGCTGGAAATTTCAAAGAAACATTAGTAGCAACATTTCTTTTTGATTTTTGTCCTTGAAAATTAATGCTCTGCGAGCCACTGAGACACACGGGCTGGTCTTGCCAGATATTAAGTGCTCGCTTTTTCTATGCACTAAGTGCCTCTCAAAACCAAGATAGGAATCAAAATAAAGCACACAATCAGATGCTATTCAAGTAGATTATTTTCTTTTCCCATATTTAAGTTGTTGATAGACAGATGCAAAAGACTGCATCTCTTCACACCTCATTAATTTTTATCTTTGGCATCTTAAATTTAAAAAAGTCCCCAGAAGATTAACTGTTGTTACAATTTCTGTCTTTGAAGGGAAAAAAAAAAAGTGTCATGTGTTTTGGAGTTTTTTAAGTCCTGGATGAATGATGATTTTAAAAAAAATGGTGTGG
Organism: Poecile atricapillus; assembly: GCF_030490865.1. Lineage (NCBI taxonomy): Eukaryota > Metazoa > Chordata > Aves > Passeriformes > Paridae > Poecile > Poecile atricapillus. The sequence continues at coordinate 22,070,617 of NC_081256.1, forward strand.
TGTAAATACCAAATATACCAAATATGTGAATAAGTAAGTGATCTCAGCATTCTCTGGGAATTACTGCTTCCCACAACCTGTTGTTACTGAGCACTGAGGGGAGATAAATTCCTCCAGCTGCTGAATTAGAGGTTATCAAAGTATGGGGCGGGCTGTTTGCCTTGTGAGCAGGTTCCTGTGTGGTCTGAGGGGCTGTGGGGCCGTGTTGGAAGACACATTACAGGAGAGGTTAATGCAGATTTGGTTCGGGTCTAGTCAGGTCTATGTTGCCTGATAATTAAGATAAACTGCTCAATTTAGAGCTGGGCAGGGGCAGGAGAGACTGTTGGTGGTTGTAATGGCCCAGACAATTATTTCTCGTAGACTAATGCCTTCTTGCTGTGTTATTTAAGATAACTTTCATAAGAGTCACCAAATTTGGTCTTAATTTGGGCTTGTTTTTGTAAGTGAAGCCTTTTCCATTTTTCTTTGTATCTGCAGCTTTTTAGGTAAACATCTGTACATTAATCCAGAGAAAGCAAGAGATAACCTTGCTATTGCAGTTACGAGCTTCCCAGAAGAGCAACCTTTCCAGTATAAAAGAAATGAAATCTAATTATTCCGCTCATATTGCTACTTGCATATTAACTAACACTTGTTCCATTTGATCCTGCAGCACACCAAGTAATTTATACACCCAGCACCTCATGAGACCTTTGGGGCATCCCATATGGTCCACCTTCAAGACCTGGAGAGCACCTGGGAATTGTTATTGCTTTTTTTGGAGGCCAGAGCAAAATTTGTCAGACCAGCTATCCCTTTGCAGGCACACAATTCCATGATAAAAAACAACTTCTCCTTATCAGCTTAGTTATGTAAGCTCTGAGGAGGATAGGAGGTCCTCTGAACCCAGTGGTTTAATCTTCTCTGAAGTGAATGGTTCATCAGTTTTTAGTCCAAATCCAGTACGCACTGGTGGGAGCAATTTCCAAAGATAGGGTAGGCTCCCTGTATGAATGCTTTTCCCCTCTTACATAAAAAGGTATCTAGTCATTTGGATTGGTGAGCTGAATGCATGAGAACGCAATATTAGCCATAAAATCAAAGGAATTCTACTCTGAATTGGTTTGAATTGAACTGAAAAGAACTGGTTTTTCCCCTCATGTGGAGTTAAAATTGTCACTACTGCCATTTCATGCAGGAGGAAATACAGGTAGATACTCCCTCTCTTCAAACCAGACAATTTAAAAAGAGATCTTAATTAATACATAGGAGATTTGTTTGGGAATCCTGAGGCTTACAACTCTTCCTCATGTGAGTCTCAGAACATTTTAAGTAGCACACATTTTACACAAAAAATTGTCCTAGCAGGTAACATGGGCACCACTTAGTTACTCAGTATCCACCACAAAATACCAAAGATGAAATGCTAAAAGTTAGTTATTAAATTGCTACCCAGCTTTTAGGACTCGTGTCTTAACATGTACTGCACTTCCCACTTTTTAAAGTAGAGCTGAAACTTGTAAGTGAAGGCATACTTCCTTCAATACACAGCTTATGGTAAAGAGAATTAAGTTTTGGCTCACATGTGTCCATAGGGACTGGTGACTTCTCCAGTCAGTCCATGTTTGTATTACAAAGCCATTTGTCACGACTTGAAAAATATTGGCATCTGGGTGTTGTTTGAATATGTGGAGTAATTCTACTTTTATTCAACCCATTCTTTAAAATGACACTCATAAAAAATCCATGTTCGTATTTTACACAAACCTGTTGCACCACAAATTCAGATTATTTGCAAGACTAGTTGTGTTTGCATTCTTCAGAAAACTTCATCCGATGTTAAAGCAGTTCTGTCTCTCTAATTAAAATTTAGGAATGCACACAATCAAGACTTCATCTGATCCAAGCCACCCTCTTGATAATTTAATCTCATTTCCCCTTACCCCAGGTAGATCCCATTCTTTCTCTTTCCTATGCCTTCCACATAATTTCTCATTTCATTTTCTTCTCTCTTTAGAGAAAAAATTTTCAAAGCATAAAAGCCCATCACTTTGGAACAAATGTGATACTAAATCTTTTTCATCTTTCAAGTTTTATGTCTTAAAAACAGCACACCTTCATTGAGAAGAACCTCTTTAGCACTGTGTCCACACAATAAAGGCTCCATGAGATAATAAGCACAAAATCTTTATAGCAATTAATGTCTTTAATAAACCTTTTTCTAACTTTCCTGTAATAACTTGAAGTAACCAGAGCTTTGTCATAAAGTTATCTGATACCACTTTGCTTTCATTTAACAGACTGCTGAGTACATAGCTGTAGAAAAGCAAACTCAATATATTATCCATGTTATACATGTGTGTGCCCTCGAAAAGAACATTCTGCTGAAGACTCAAAATGAAGAGCTCCTGTGCCTCAGAGCAGGCTCCTGAGCACATCCCAGCCAATCTGGGTGAAACAGGGTGGTCAGAGAAGGGAAAACAGGGAGCTCAGCTGCAAAACTGCAATGTGTTGGCATCTCCAGCAGGCTGGACACACTGGCCATCGTGCTGGGCTGAGGGATCCATCCTCCCAAGCTGTTGGAGAGCCAGAGAGCCCAGCCCCAGAGCCAACATCTGTGCAGGGCTGGGGGATGGATGCTCTCCCTCTGCCACAGCTGGGGCAGCGCTCCCAGGAGGGATCCAGCCTTCGGAGCAGGTGCCGAGCTCCAAAGGCCAGAAACACAACACAGCTCACACAGAAACAGGTGAAAAGACCACTTTGAGTCCTGGCAGAGCAAGACACAAGATTTTTTTTTCACACAATTTCCTTTTTGTGTCAGAAGCAGTGCTGTGTTCAGCTCTGTTCAGTTTGTTGTTTAACTTCATATAATTGACAAACTGTCCTATAAATCTTGTTGCCAACATCTTGGTGCTTTATAGGTCATCAATCTCAGTCTCCTTGGATGTTTCTATTCCACAAATGTAAGCCAGTACAACAAAAAGAGGAGAGAGGGTGTGGAAAGTCAAGTCTCATCTACTCCATTTTAGCTTTGCCAGGGCTGGTAAATGCAGGATCTGGTTGCCCCAGGAAGAAGCCCCAAATCTCAGCATGACAGGGTACTTGAATTTGTGGTTGCAGGCAGTTGTGAAGATCCTTGCCAGACATCATTATGCTCTCTAGGAAAATCTTTCTAGCACAGATGAAAAATGAGCAACAAAGCAATGCTTAGCTCTGGAAAATCAGCTCTGCCTGTGCCAAATGAGGGTTGAGGTGAACAGGGCAAAGATTTCTGTGAGACTGCAGGAATCCCTTTGCAAATTAGCTTCTCTGGACTCTCCAGAGCAGCAAGCTCAGCTCACTAGCCTTTGCTATGAGGGAAGATGGTGATGATGAGGGGATTCTCACCCTCAGACAGGCAAAAATGGCTCCACCTGTTCTGTAGTGAGTGTATTCATCCAGAGATTACAAATCAAATCCTGCTCTGCTTCACTGCAGGTGTATAAAGCCCTTACCTCCCATTTCTTTTTGAACCTGGATATTCCAAGGGGCGAGGCTACAGCTGTGGACTACTGTGGACATTTAATGGTGTAATTGAGAGTTATAGGACCAGTTCTCAAAGATGACGTGCTCCTTGAGCAATCTATTTAGTGGGAATATGACTCACACCTTGCTCTGTCTGACAGGATCTAGCCCTTGGCTCCTGGTAATGGAGATGGATATGCAAATCCACCAGTGGCTCTTGTACTGCTCAGTGCCTTGGGGCTCTCAAGTTTCCAATGCATGCACTTGGAATAAGAGCCCTTGCTGCAAGCATGGTGTGTAGTCAGCTGAAACGTGAGAGATCACTCCATTTTCAGAGCACTGTGCAGCCCCCTGTATTTTTCACTACCATCAGACATTAAACCACAGAACAAGAACTTTTATGAATGTAAATCTGATTGCCTGGGATAGCTCAATCCAGTCCATGCCAGAGCACCACCCCACTTGTATTGATTCCGAGTTTGAGCGGTCCGTGCACCACAAAACAAATCTATTGCCACACTTGTAGTATGAAATCCCTCAAGCTTATACAGGTCAGTAAACACAACTTCCCTGCTGTAAAATTTTTATTGCATATCCTGCCTTCCTCATCCACAATAGTGCTGAGATACACCTTATACATTTACCAGTGTATCACAGTGTGGTAACATATTTACTCTATTAAATGGGGTTGTGATTTCTTTCCTGAGTAAAGGAAACATAAATAATGAAAGCACCAGCGTGAACAGTAGAGAATGGGGATTAAAAGCTTCAAGTCAACGAAGGAAAATTTCTGGATAGACCAAAAATATGTAGAATCATAGAATTATTTGGGTGGGAAAGATGTTTAAGATCATTGAGTTCCACAATCAAACTACATCCCCAAGTGCTGCCTTCACACGTCTTGTAAATACCTGCAAGGCTGGAGACTCCACCACTTCCCTGGGAAGCCTGTTCCTATTCTTAACAACCTTTTTGACGAAGAAACTTTTTTCCTCATAGCCCATCTAAAACTCCCCTTGGTGCAATTGGAGGCTGTTTCCTCTTGTCCAGTCACTTGGAAGAGTGTCAGAGTTATAGAGAGTGAGAAGATCCCCTCTGAGCCTCCTTTTCTCCAGGCTGAGCCCCCTCAGCTCCCTCCAGCTCTTATGAGACTTGTGCTCCTGACCCTTCATCAGCTTCACTGCTCTTGTAAGTAGAAATAGATTAAAGCAGAAAACAGGTGCTAAAGTTAAAAAAACAAACAAACAAACAAACCAGTAAAAACATACTTCAAAAACAATTTGTCAGCCATGCCAGCATGATTGTCCTGGCAAAGCTCTGCCTACATGTTATTTTTCTTCCTTTGCTCTTTCACACTTGCTGCAAGGCTTTTATATCTACATGCTGCCAATTACAGCTTTTTTTCTATCAAATATTTTCAGGGATAATTCCTATGTTGAGAGAGATTTTCTCTTCTTCCTCAAATAACTTAATAGGAGAGCACTGCTGAGGGAGAAAGAGGGACATCCACAGCTTGTTAATAGAAATCCTTCAGCAAGTGGTACCATCATAACAATTAGCAGGGTGAGCTGAGTGCCAGACTCTGGTGTGCTCAAGAAGCAATTTTAACCAGTGAGGCACAAGGAGAGAATTTCTGCATCTCTATCTCTATTAGCATTTTGATGTCGTTTTTGTTATCACCATTATGTCAGTATTTCCATCACAACTCCATCACAAAGATGCTTTAAAATAGAGAAGTCCTTTTAAGTGTAGGCATTCATAGAAGTTCAGCCTTTGAACACTTCTTTAAAATACAGAAGTTTTTGGAAAAACAACACTCTCTTAAGACAGCTAATTTCAGAATAGGAAAGGAACTGAACAGTGTTTGTTTCTTTCGCGTACCATCCTGATTTTTCAAACACTGAAATACAGAAGTGAAAAACATTTTCTAGTGCCACTGAGCACACTAAGAACCCAAACAAAGAGCTGAAACATTAGTAAGCCTCTTAAATTTTTACATTTTATGCCAGACAGAACACCAAACCTGCATTTATAATAGCAGAAATTCAGAAAGTAGAAGAATAACCCTTCGCAGACCACAGCCCAGCATCCAAGCACCTGTGATTTAACTCATGGGAAGAGTGAGAATCAGGATTTCCCCTTGTGCTGAGCCTACCTCAGAACAGCTGGGACTGAAATTTGCCTCAAGCATAAGCATTTATATCAGTATCTCATGTTGGTAAACTGGTTTTTCTGCAGACAGTCTGATGGAGGTTTTTTCTATTCTCAGAAGTTACAGTTATCCCATAAATCATGTGACCTTCTCCAGTTTACCCTCCAATTATTGCCTCTAACATATTTTATTACAATCCAAACTATAAAACGCTCCAGCAGAAAGGATCTACCGTTCTATATTGGAGCACAAGGGCAAGAAGTGATACTAATTTGCAGCTAAAGATGAAACTACTACAGGTCCCAATTTAAGCTTAATTAAATGTAATCCTTTAACCATTTAACAGATGTAGCCCAAGCTTACAAAATATCAGCAAAGGAGCCTCATCTCACACAACATTCCCACACCAGATTTACATTTTCTTGGGAGATGCATTTTACAGATAATGTTCAGGCAGTGTTTAACATCAGCAAGTGCCCTTGTAAAGACAGAGCCAGAGGTGCTCCTTTCAAATGACCCCTCTCTCCCTGCTAATCCTATACCTGCTACAGCTGTAGTGATCAATCACCCCTTTTCCAGCATTTTTCTAACTCCTTTTCATGGGATGCTTTTTGGCCTTTAACACTGCAACCTGATTATATGGCAAAGAAATGTACAGAGTTCATTTAAATCTTTCTGAGGTTCTCATATAGTTTGTGAACACCGATTTTTAATCATTTAGCTTTGACCTGTGGTGCTTCACTGTAAGTATATGCACATTACACAAATACCTTTCTCAAGGTTGCTATGGAGCTCAGTTAATATGGAATTGTGTTTTTAGCTGCTTAGATGGACTGTGGTGAAAAAGAAGCAAAAGAAGCACCATTTTCCAATGTTATATGCAACTGGAATCAACACTGTACTGAGAAAATAAAAATGTGCTTTCCCACACTAGTACAATCCTTTCAGTAATCACCCTGCTGCTGCTGCAAATTTCTTTCTGCCTTCCCTGCTCATGCTGCTGGTTTGCCCTGGAATTTCTCAGCTCCCTCTAAAGAAGGCAGAAGTCTCCCCCCACAGATGTCCACAGAAATAGAAATGTTTGTTGTGGACCACGTTGTGTTCACGCGGCTGAGGCCAGGGAGGAGAGGTGGCTGCTAAGCTAGGTTGGCTCATCTTGTCACATTGCCCAGACACAGAACTCCTGGCTGCTGTTCTGGCCTCTAAATTATGCCAGATGTAAATTAACTGTTATTACTGCCACATTCCATGAGCTCCCCATTAGAAAGGAACTGTTTTATAGAGAATATCTTTAACGTCTTTTCTTGATCTATTGTTGCTGTGCATCTGTTATTCAGCTGTGTAAAGTAATTAAGGAATGATCTCATGGAAAGAAGAGCAGAGTTATCTCTTAGGAACGTGTATGTGCATACGAAAAATCACTATCAAAAAGTACTTTAGTAAAAAAATTAGACCTGCTACCACCTTATGTCAATTCTGCAGTTAATTGCAAATGCAGATTTTAAGAGGGGAACTACTGTGCACAGTAGACTTGTCTATTCAAAAGAATAAGTAGGTCTTAGTTGTGAGATGACAGCAAGAATTCTAATTTCTGAATAAAACCGTGCTTGATTTTCCACAGAAAGTTTTTACTTCCAGCTTGATTGCCAGCACTCTCTGCCATGTAATAAAATCTCACCACATCTGAAGAGCTCTGCCATGCAGCACAGGACAATGAACTATAAATAAAATACATTTTATTGTTATTTTTGTTTCGAGAACATTTTTTAAAACCAAGCAAGGAAAGTGAATTAGACAAGCATGCACATAGCAGGGCTGGTTCATGTATGTGTGTGGAACACCACGGGGTGTCTCTGGAGAGACTCTTCAATTACTAAAAGCTTCATTTTTAAGCCAACAATTCTCCACTTTAACCATCTGTAACAAAGTAACTATAGTTTCTTTTTAGCTTTTTCCTCCTTTCAAGCTTAACTTCACATTTATTAAAAGATCCTTTGAAGCAAAGACTTGCTTGGGTGAAGTCTGTTATTAAACAAGCCGAAATTGCTGCTTTCATTGTGGCTCTTAATTGGGATGTTGTGCATCAGGAGCCATTAGAGCTCTCCCGTGCTGCCTTTGGTAATGCCATGGTGTGCCATATGCCAAGGCTAAAGCTTGGAAATCATTTTGGGGACGTTTGATTTCTGTGTCAGTGGAGCCTGATATGAAAAATGAGGCGAAGCTGAGCTCCAGGGACTGAATGCACAGGTTGAGAAACTCTTGGGTGGCCCCTGGAGCCTGACAGGATCCATGGGGTTTAAAAGTGTCTCCTGTTAGTCACAGATTTAATTGTGTAATGGGCAGATGCAACCAGGTAATTAACATTGCTTCTCCCTAGAGGATTATCTTGAATTATTATGTTAGGCAGGAGAACTTTCCTGTGGCAGAGAGTGAAAGGGAAAACTGGAAAAGACCTGCAAAAGTTGCTGAAAAGATGATTTAAATTTAACATTTCCATCATGCAACAACAATTGGAGTAGGTTTACAACTGCTGTTGATATTAGGAGGCTGTTAAAAAGCTAGGGATATATGATTTATGTATGTTTTTATCATTAACATTACTAAAAATATGCAGCATAGTTTTTTAAAAAAGTGGTGCCATCCTTGTTTTTTGAATAGAGTCACAAATTTATGGGGGATTTGACACTGGAAGATTTTTAATACTTTTTATGACTAATTAAAATGAATTCTGTATCCAGACAACATACTGGGCTATAAGAATCATGGATTGGAAGCTCATTCTATCTTTTAAATTAAATTTCATTAATTGGAAATAAATAGACTGTTCAGAACTTGTTTATATTGCTACTTTAATTTCCTGCAGAAAATATCTTCATTTTTCCCTCTCAGTTATTTCTGACTTAATTAATAAACTGCTTCAAAAATAAACTAGTTTTGCTAGGTGTAATAGTCTGGATGCCAGAGCTGGGTTATGTCTCCCTCTTTAAGAATAATAGCTGCAGGCTGGATTGCATTTTTAGTGCAGCTCTTCGATGAACCCCTCCATCTCTGCCTCTGATTCCTGCAGCAGATTTTTACAACTGAAGCTCCATTACATTCATAAACCATTGCCTGACCTTCTAGTTGATAGATTTTGGGCCAGAGCTTGCTCGAGCTCACAGCAGAGCATCCAAAAATAATTTTACCTTCAACATTGTTGCAGTATTTGTAAATCCCCTTATGCAGCAAGAAACAACAATTACTGGAATGTTGACTATATTTTCCTCTTTCTGCATGAAGATTTACCAATTCTGAAAAGTGATTGCTATGAAATAGTGAGCAGCCAGACTGGCATGTAACGAGGTGCAGAACCTTATTGCAAAATACACTGTCAGTATTCAGACTCATGAAACATTCAGTCTACTTTACTGAACTGATATAGCGAGTCCTGTTCAAAATTTAAACCAATTTTTGAGGTAAAAAGGCTAGAAACAGCACCTAGGGTAAATATTGCCTCTGCCCAAGGAAAATCCTTTGGATTCAGCTCTGGTAAAAGCAATTCAGAGTATATTCATGGTGTCATGGTTGTATAGATTTATAGGCAGGCCACGAGTATAGCAGAGCAGGTATGCAAAAATGACAATGCTGAGGCTTCTCAGAGACCCCAGCAAAGAATAAAGTCAGGCTGGAACTGAAACTTCGGTGCTGGCAAGATCAGCCTGTTTATAATATGAGTAATTTTTGGCATGATCAGTTTGGGGTAAGGTCAAGGTTGAAATTTGCAGTAGAGAAAGCTTCTATAATTAATTATTTTTCTGCTCCACCTTTATAATCATGATCATTTCTTTTTTTGCTGGTTTTTTTTTTTTTGACTGATGTGTGAATATTTTCGATTGAGGTTATTTTTGATTGACAACTTTTAAAACCACCCCACAGGAAAAGGCAGGCATCACTTCAGAGTCTGTGGGACTTCCCAGCTCCAATGGCAATGCACACATCATCGAAGGCCCAGCAGGAACAGAAAAAAAACTGGAGCTGCAGGAGGTGTTCAAAAAGTGAAAAAAACCCAAAAACCTAGAGGTTGCCCAAGGCTTTAGCACTGGCCACCAGTAAACACAGAGAAAACACAGCAGAAGAAAATTATTTCTGGTAGATGCTTTTACTGGGGGCATCTTGGAAAAACCAAAGTCTTTCCTCAGCTGGAAATTTACTCTAGGCTCCTGTCCACTACATGAAGACAAACTCTTGGAGCAGCAAGCAGAGAAGGCAATCTTCCTAACTAAAGGCGTTTATTTGTCTGTTTGCTTATTTAATGGACATCCTTTTGAAGGAATTAAGGGCTTCTGCAGTTCTCATGTTGAGTGGGGCACATCCTGAAATTTTTCTGACACCACTGCCTCCATCAGTCAGGGGAGGTGGAAGGTGTATTTGTGCAAATGAACTGGCAGCTTCCCAGGTGAAATCAGTCCAGTGGGAGGAGGGGAAACATCTCTTTCTTCTTTTCTGAGAGAGCTATAAAGGCATTGCCATTTCTTTTAATAGATTTGCCCTTTGAATCTTGTATTTGTAGCCAAGAGCTCAAAAAGCAGAGCATGAGTGGGGAGACAATGGGGGTAAAAAGTAGAGTTGACTAAATAATAATGAGAAAGAATGAAAGAAAAGGGAATGAATGGAGGGAATCTAGACAGCTAATAACAAAAACAATTGAAAACATCCAGGAAATACTGTTGTCATAGGAAAAAAAGCAGATACTTTTACCAATCTTATGGATAAAATTGAAATAAAAAGAAGAGATGTAGGAGGAAATGGTATTGCTTTAGTTGTCTGACTGTTAACAGATTGTTTTCTGGTTTTTATATTTATATGTGTGAGCGCATATATGTGTAAATCCATTTAAGGACAGTGGCTTCAGTCAGTTCCAGCTCAAACTCGATCACTTTCCTCAGGGAAGTGCATCCCTGCACCACCCCCAAGAAATGCATTGAACAGATCTTACTTCACAAAGTTATCATTCAACACTTTCCTCCCTTTAACACTCTCAAAGCATTATCTTGTATATTCATCATTAAATCTGTCTCTCCAGAATTGTTCCAGTATAATTTATTTTCTTTAACGTTTAATCTCCTAAATGTACCTTCAAGAATTACTCCTGAAGAAGCACATCTCAGCAATAGCTGCTGTGTCCCTATCAAAACACCCCCAGAAGCATTTTAAAAGTTACATCTGTGCTGCTAAAGTTGGGGAAAACAAAAGCAGACACGTTGTCTGTGCTTTGTGCAAGCTTGGCAGTACAAGTAAATAGTTTTGAAGACTTTTTTATTATCTCTATCATTAAAAAAATCCCTTTTTTTAAACAAGCTCTTCTGGCAATGCAGGAATAAGAGTGGCAGGACTGCAAGACACACAACTGTTATCATCATCTGCTTCAGTGAAACCAATATCAATTAATTTAGTTAATTAGTTCTTAAAGGCCCTCGAAATTGAATTTTGTTAAAGAAAGTAAGTTTTCTCTGTTTGACTCAATTCACATCAAATCACAAGTTTTCTAAAAGCTTTCTAAGCTGTTAAGACTTTGGAATATTTCGCTTTCCACAGTGAACATCCTACTTAATTAAGCAATCAAGAAAAATAAATCCCTTTGCTTATGTGGGATTCACAAAGTGAAAATTGAAAGCAATCTGATTTTCAGCTGTTAAAACATTAAAAACACACATGCAGAGAAGCAAACACAAATCCTTGCCATGATCATACACCTGTGTTTGGGATTTGAGCAGAAGCTGCAGTAAGAACCATTTCTCCCTCAAAATGAACACACTGCTCATTGGAAGATTTCTCATATCGAGGGTGAAACATAAAGGCTTCAACACTTTCCCAGGTGTGCAAAAAAGGATTGTACAGGAAACAATACAGAAAAAAGAAAATAACTGAGAAACATTTTGAATGGCTTTCATAACCACAGATTATCTAGATCCATGGAGAAATCTGTGCCCTCCTGCCACGTGAGCAGTTGTTCTGGAATGTGGAGGAGAAAATAGTCCAGGCAAAAATAAAAGCCACCATCCTGCTCTGAAATGTATGCATACAACTCTCGAAAAATTGTAACAGACTGCAAATGAGCACAAATGAAAGGATTCTTAAAAGCATGGGATAAAGATATGTGCTTTTTGGATTCAGAAAATGAATTCAGGCTCCTATTCATATATTTCTGGGCTAAGAAAAATGTAGATTAGAAGCCTGTAAAAGCCTGTCATTGCATGATATGTACCTTCACACATATACATACATAATAGACATCAGCTAAAAGTGGTGCCCTTGGGCCTGGGTTCATCACTTTGTATTTTATTCTGTACAATGCTATCTGGATGCTTTAGCTGGGGAAAAAAACGTGGTTTCATCCATGAATGGGTCACTGACCTTAGAATTGAAAGATTTATCAGGGTATGTTTGCATGACAAAATACAGCACTACACAGAAATATACGAGCTCTAAATGTGACATCTCCAAAATGGAAAAGGATTTAACTGAATTAGCACAGTCCTCTGATCAGCCTCCTCTGCCCTGCTGTTCAGCAAAGCTACTTAACTCAGACAGAGCTGTACTAACACAGTTATACTTGTCCTGGTTTCTGTGCCAGCCCAGCATGACTCTCACTGAATTTAACTCTAAAGGAATTTACATGATGCTTTCCCAAAAGGACAAAGCTCCCAAAACCTTCTAATTTCAACCTAAATAAGATCTGTAACAGTAAAAGTAAAAAAAAAAAAAAAAGAAACAGAACGAAACAAAACAAGACAGCAAAGTAAAAATATTTTACTTATTACCATAGCTCCTGAGAAGGAATTGGGGGCAATAAACTTTTCAAATCCTCACTATGGAAGAAGTGGAAATATATAGGACACATGCACAGCACCAGCACATCCTAAAAACACCTGGACTCCCAAATGGCAGCAACAGAGCAGTAAGTGAGACCTGCAAGGAAAAGTGCTCAGGGGAAAGTGAGAGGTTGACTGCAGCCAGAAGCTTCTCTGGAAACATAACATATGGGAAAATGAAAAATAATTAAAAAAAAAGCAAAAGGAGCATTAATTTTGGTCTAAATGAGATCTTGAGAACAGAATATATCCAGGACACTGGAATGTGGAAAGACAATCTCCCCACTGAGATGCCTGAGAAATGAAGGAGCACCATTGGAATTGCCTCTTCGTGAACACAACTGTAACCTGGCCAACACCACTGAAACTCAGTGGGAAGAATATAATTGCTAAAGTGATGCTAAAATAAGTCTTTAGAGAGGGCTGTGGGACAACAGGGAGGTATAATAATTACTTTGTCAAGTAATTCTGTGATTGTAGTAACTAATGGAGCTTGGGCTCTTAGAGATCTTCCTGTGAATGACTGATACCATCTAAGATAACATCAGCTGGGCTGAAAGCTTTTTCACAGGCCACCAATTATTAAAAAACTCGTCCATGGGGATTCTTTGGCATCCCATAACATAGGCTCTCCTAGACTCCTTCTTGGGCAACTGTTTTCTGACCAAACATGAGCCCAAATTATAGAAAACCAATTGTTTTGAGGCTGCCACTTCAATGATAAATCTGTTTGGAAAGAGTCCAGAGGAGAAGGAGGCAGTCAGAAGATCCCATAGCACTGTGTGATCCCATTGTATTTTTCCATGGGAGAACTGTTTGAAAAAAAAGGTTCTGTTTGACTAATGGACCCTAAATAAGAGAAACAGAAGATCTGGAGTGCTTGTGGGTACAAACTACAGCTGAACAAAGGATAAGGTCCCTGGTATCCTCTGCCAGATAACATCAAAAACCTCAAGGGAGGTGATGAAGGGGCACATCAACACCTGGCTGTGACTGCACAGGGGCTGTTCTGTAATTGCTGGGAGAGGTCAAGGTCTGCAAATCCCCCACTGCTGGAAATAAAGTGCAACTTTGGAAATTACAGGAGAAGGTCTCCAACCTCAAAAATATGTATTAGGGCTGTGGTTAGTGGCAGGTTAGAATCCTGAGGAAAACACTTTGATTGGAGAAGTTACCATCTCCTTCCTTCGTTTCCTTTCTTTCCCAGCCTGAACTACATTCAGACCTTTCTGGAAAAGATTGCTGCTCCTGAGTAAGGGCAAGTCACCTGGTCTTTTTTGTTAAAATCACTAATTGCATAAACATGAAAAACATTATGAATCAAATCACTTAGGAGAAAGAGCTAAGCAGGAAAAAAAATAAAGAGAATATCTTAGTAGATGCTCAATTTAAATGGAAATTATGAATTATAATTGTGAACTGCTTAAGAGCATTTTCCTCTGTGCTGAAAATAAGACACTAAGAATGGCAAAACTCAGCTTTCTAAAAACTGATGACAAACCCAAAACAATGTGTTTCAAAACAAAAGTGAATGCAGCTATTTAGGCAATGTAAAAGAATATTATTACAGCAAATGTGGGTAAAAGGGATAAATAGGAATAGATATAAAATATAAGTAGGGCCTGAAGGAAACTAGCAATAGAAACTAAAGAATATAAATTCAAGGGCTGGCAGATTTGATTAAGATGGGAGAAAACTATGAAGTATGTGAGGGAGGAAGAGATTCTTAAAATTGATCTAAATAATTAGAGCAGTTACCATAATAAAGATGAAAATGGAGAAAAACTCAAGTATTTTTTTCCCAGATTTTGAACCAACTTGTTGCCCTATAGGAGCATGATGGAAAATATCTATTCCAGCATAAACAAGCAGAAATTCAGTGGGACAGCTTTCATACAGGATGTCTAAAACCATCACCCCAGAACCTCAGTGGGCCATATATTAAATATGTTATCAAAATATATTATCAAAATATATTAAGTACATTTTGGATATTGAGAAAATTGAAGACAGCTAGTAAAAAGTTAAAATTGTGCTAATGCTAGTGTAGAGAGAGATACAAAAAAGCATTTGTATTTAGCTTCTCTTGGCAACTTTTAGATAAATTAAGTTTGGCTTCTAAAGTATTGACATATTATACAGCTAGAGTACCACAAGAGATTTTTATTAATAAAGTGGAATGATTCAAAACTCGGTGTAATAAATATTTAATATTAGTTGCAAGCTGGTTGACTTCTTGAAACTGGAATTAAAAAAGGAACCACCAAGCACCATTAACACTCCAATTGCACTGGGGTGTGGCAATCCATGGGCATCAGGAATAAAATGCTGACATGCCAATAGCCAGGGTGAGCAGTACCCACACAGGGACATTTCCACAGAGCCCTCAGCTGTGAAGTGGAAGGTCTTAAAAGCCCAGTCAGGGCTCTCCTTTAGGCTTGCTCCTGTTTTTCCACTCAAACCATAATCTGCTGGCAGGAGAGTAGATCATTTTTTCATGAACTGCAATGTACTTTATTAGTAGTGTGGTTTCCTAAAAGCTCTTTGTTATATTTCAATTTAGTCAAGAAAGTACAAAAAAATCTCTGTGAAAAAGCAGGATGAACCTGCAACCAGAGACCAGAACTTACTTTAATAATATGCTGTAGAGCACCATAAAGTAATAAAGGTTACAAAGGAAGCCCAGGTGCCATAAACCAGAATATTACACCTGCTGATTTTTCTATTTTCTCCACACTTTGACTACATCTATATTTATGAGGGGGAAAAAAATGATGAAATATTTAAACAGTAAGCAGCTTGAAGACCTTCTATTGGTTTGCTAAAATTTAGCACATGCTGCAGTAAAAGGCCAGAGTCCTGGAAGCGAGCTGCAGGGGACAGGAGCTGGCTTGGCACATGCCCTGCAACCACAAGAGCTCACCCCGAGTGTTTGGGGCTCTGCACTAAGGGCTCCCAGCCTCAGGGAACTCATGGGTACATTTTGGAGAAGGAAAAAAATAGGATAGAATCTCCTTTTTGTCTTTAGGAAAGGATCTGAGCTGGAATAAAGAATGAAGCAAACATCCCTGACTTGTTTGTAATATGATATAAAGGTGAGCAGTTGTGTTTCTGTTTGCAAGAGGGGTTCTCAGTTTTGTGTGAAGAGAACTAGGAATGACCCACACTTTTCCTTTTTTTCATATTGGCCATAAATGTTTCATACTATCTTAGGAGAAAAAAAGGCAGAGGTCAGGAATTCTAAAAAGTTTTAAAACTCTTGCTTCTGGATAAGGCCATTACATGAGATATATTTGTGGCAAGAGCAAAGTAAATGAGACAGAAATGAACTCAAATCTTCTGTGTTTACTCTGTGGCCTCAGTCACTATCTAACTGTGGCTAAATGGACTGTACTAGTGAACCTGCCCTTCAAAACATGAATATTCCGGGTATGAGAACCACAGATTTGAAAATTGAAATACTCTTAACCCTTTAAAAGTTCCTAGATCTTTTCCACCAAATCTTCCAGGCTGCAAATGGGGAGAAATAATCAGTTTCAAATATAACCAATCAATTAATCTGGGTATGATATTAGCCTACATTAATTTAATTAACTACAATTTACTTAAGTGTTTCTAGGCAGGGAGATGTGGGCAGGAACCTGTTCTCATTCAACAGAGAAAGCACACAAAGCCTTTGAAGCTATATTCTCAAATTGCTCCTGCAATCCATCATTGCAAGAGATTGGTTTGACTGGGGAGGTACTAATTTACACTGAGAAGTGCAAACATGCACATAAACACTGGAAATCCCAAGCAGTGATTTACAAAGTTTTGTAAAAATAAAAACCTCAGCAAAAGAGATGATAAGACTGGATTTAAAGGCACACCCTGGACCTCTGTCTATGAAATGACCCCAAAAAGATACCTAGGCCTTCCTCTGCAAATAAATTTGGGCTTTATGAACTATTAATAAAATCAGAAAGATCACGTTAGGATACTGCCAAAGTGAGACAAATCTCTTAGTCTGAACAAGGTGAACAGGGTAGAGTTTATCCTTATCCAGTGCTGTAAAATATGGACAGTTTCCTCACTAACTTAATAAAAAGATGAGCTATTTAAAGGAAATAGCACATATCCAAGCCAAGAGAGAGCAAACCTTGAAAGGAAATAGTAGAACAACAAACCACCTAACAAAGAACATATAGAAATAAAAACAAATCTAGCAATTCATTTCTTAATTTATTTGCTTTGCATTTTCTATAATGAATTTTTATTTGCATGTTTAAAGCCATGCATACAGAGATGAATGGAGGAGGTAATTAAAATAGAACATTTTGTTATGAATATTAATATCAAGAAATAGTAGCATAAAAGGTTAAAAAATGGAAAATTAAACCTAAAAAGACATAGAATGCACTAATTCTCAATCTTAATTAAAATGCATGTCTTAATTCAGAAAAGCATGGAAATAACTCCTTTATTAATAAAAAATCTGATAAAAACTGTGAAGTACAACAAATTACTTATTCTGATGGACTGTTACAGGATATGAAGAAAACCACTTAGGACAGAATGGAGCAGGGAAATTTGTAAGAAAGATTAGAATTTCTGTTTCAATTGGCCACATTCTCCGTAGCAGAATTTGGGGACCCAATAGTTCCCTGATGATTTTTGCCTTCTTTGAAGGGCATGGTGCCAAACACCCAACAGGGAGAAGCTCTCACAGTTCAGTTGTCAGAAATGTGAAGCCTTTCTCCAGGGAATATTCTTCACCCTGGCAATGTCACCTTGTTCCCATCAAGTCCCACCCCACCTCTGCCCTGTGTTCAAACCTCACCGGGGCAGCCGCTGGCTCGATGCAGAAACAAAGTTGAATATTCCCACGTACACCGTGACAACACTAAGCAGAAGAGGGGGAGTCAAATAATTAAAACATTAACTAGATTGAAAATGAAATGGCACGGATCGTTGGGTAGCTCTGTGTTGGCTTATTGGGTGTTGATAGGTTACCTCAATTATTTGCAATTTCTCCTGCAGAGCATTAAGGGCCCCGGTGAGCCCGGACTGTGTGTACAGACCTGCTCTAAATGACTCAGACTAAAAGGACAACACATGGGAAACGACACAGAGCCATAAAGAGGTTAATGGACTTAACCAAGGTTACAAGACGAGATAATAGGAGGGATGAGAATGAAATAAAACAAGCAAAGACTACAAGCCACTCCACCTCTCCCGCTGTCATGCTTAAAGAAACTCCTTCATTTAGATAAATGAGCTTCACAGCAGTGAGTTTGCACAGCCTCGATATTGTGCATCTCAAGGTCACCTGAGGATTTCTGCTGGGGGTAGTGGCAAGATGTGTCTGTTGAAAGAGGTCAACTTTGGTTGCACCCTCTGCCAAATGTTTGTGTAGTCAAGAACAAGCTGCAGAAAGCTGATGTGGAACGTCCTGCCTCTCAAAGTGCTGTGATGACACACTAATGTGACAGCAACAGGGCCAAGGAAAGGTATTTAGACCCAAAGCACTCTGATTCTGGGGATTTTCTAAGTAAAAGTGACCTCAATCATAGTGGACTAAAATTCAGAATTTAAACTCTTGTCCCCAGTTTGGATTTTTGAGTTTCTTCTGTTGTAAGTCCTAGCACAGTAACAGCTGATTTCCAGCACTGATTCAGTTACAATGGTTACATGATTTCCTGATGTTAGCATAATTAAATTAGACACGTTCATGAAAATATAATAATGCTTATCAAAGCAAGGCTTTGGCTTATTTAAACATGCTGATAAAGCTCAGCTTAATTTCTTAGAAGAAACCAAAGTATCAGTTTGTGTCTGCTTCTTATGGTTTCCCCTTGGCTATTAATAGGTCTAGTTCAAATAGATTTTTGAGACACTGAATTTAGTGCTAGTCATAAAAAATAAGACTAAACCTCAACAGATGCACCAATATTTTAAATTAAGTGTTACATTGTTGAAAGTCATCATTATGTGTGTTAAAAGCTGAAAGTTTCATTGTTAATATATATAGATATGAATATGAAAAATGAGATTGGAATACAGAACAAATCGTTTCTTGTTCCTGTTCTCTGATTCTGCAAGATGTCCACAGTTTCTAGAAACAGATTCTCTGAGACAGCACATACCCCCTGCTGAGGGACAAGGAGTTGTTTTTCTTGTTTCAGTCAAGGGAAGTTTATATATTTCATACTTTCCTCTTTTAGAATGATTTTACTGTGTTCTATAATGTTGAATTAGGTATGATTTTGACAAAAGATTTAACATTTGCAGGACTTTTTTGTTAAAGAAAAGGCAAATATTTCACATCAAATAAAACCTTTCTGAGATGTTACTTTTACTATCTGGTGCTCAGAGTTGGTTCACTTAAAAACAGGCCAATGGAGGAAAATTTAAGAAAAGCACTGCCCTTTTCATTAAGAAAATATTTCCTTTTGCTTTCCATGACCTTTGGGGACAGCTCTGCTTCCCCTTTCACGTCATAGAAAACATCTCTAGGAAGGAAACAGAGGATTGTGGCATAGCTTTTCCATCTACATTGAAGTCCCAGATGACATTTCTTCAAATGATTTTATCTTCTCTAATACACTGTCTTAACAAAGCACATCCCTTCCAGCCTATTCCAGCTGGAGTCTAAGTCAAACAAAGTGAGAATATCACTTCTTTTCCACTTGTTTTCTAAACGCTTTCTTTGTGAAGAAATGGAATATTTCTTCCTCTAGCTTAGAGCATCCCATTGGAGGTAAAACACACTCTGCTTCATGCCATTTTAAAGCTGGTGGTGTGATCTGAACTAATGAGGGCAAACTGCTCTAGTGATCTCTTCTGTTTCCAACTGCCCAAGTACTAAATACGAAAACAGAATGGATGGACAAACATTTGGCTGGGGAATTTTTTGATTGGTTGGTTGGGGTTTTTCTGTTCGTAATTATATTTTCTCTTTAAATAAAATCTCTCAAAATCAGTTCTATTCCATGACAGAAGATGCTTCATGGAAGGTTTTACTGTGATTTCTTGATCAGGACCCAGTCTTGGAATAAATAACCGATCTCCAGGGTTGGAAACTTGAGACCTTTCATCAGCAGTTTATTCAAACTGATAGAGAAAACTCATGAAGTCAGTGTGATCTCTAACAATCAGTATTTTACAAACCACACTGGTCTGTCCCCAAAGTTCCAGCCAAAGTTTTGTCAAAGAGCCTTTCTTAACCTTAACCATTTCTAAATTACTATTAGAGCAATGACCAAGCAAGATGGGAGAATTTTTTTTCCAGAGCTGTTGTTGTAGAGAAATGTCCAGCACTACATAAATGTCTCATTCTAGATAATTTACTCCATGTGATGAATAAGGAGCCCAGATAAAATATTCATTCTGACTCAAGGGTTTAAAATTGACACCTTAAAGGAAATGAAAACCAATATTGTGCAGGTTGAGGATTACCATAGGAGTCACCAAGGAAGATGCTCCTGGAAATTAAAGTTGTGTGTTTACAGTAGGACAGCCCATGATAAAAAACATCACCTATTTTAGAAAACAGCAAGAAGGAAAAAGGAAAGTGCAATACCCTGAATGCCTGTCTACACAGCAGTATTTAAAAAAAAATCTCTGTATGACGAGGCTAAGTTTTTGTAAGAGCTGTAGTGGTTAAATCCAAGGGTATTGTAATTTCACATAATAAAAAATCCTAGGAGGAGAAATAAATATTTTTTTCACTTTTTTGAATTTGTGGATGTGCCCTGAGAAATGAAATTGCAAGCACTATTGCTTTAGGCAGCCTTTAGAATGCAAAGATGAAAACTGATTTTTGTTTTTTTTTGTTTTCTTTTTTTAATGAAAAAGAACACATACTACTCCAATTAAGGTGATCAAGGAAATTTAAAAATAGTATTAATAATTATTAATAATTTTTGGTTGTAGAGGGAGTGAAAATTTCTGGTAGAGGATACAGCTCTCTGGGGATCTCAAACCACTTTATAAATAGTAATGAATGATGACAGCTTTATAAAAAATTATTGTAAGTAACAATTTTCTATTCTACAGAAGAAGAAATTATGTCACAATCTTTTTTAAACAAGAAGTGGATAGGAAGCAAAAAGAAACCAACTCTTATTCTTTCTCTTGCATTACAAGGAATGTTCTTCCTTTTGTGTTTGATATGGAACCATTTATTGCCCCCATAGTGAGGATTGTGTGCCTGGATCATTCTTAAAAGTCATTCTGAAGGAAGTGAAGAACAAAATTACAGAGATCTTTTTTTAAAAAATTATATCCTGTGTCTTATATTCAAGACTCCTTATTGGAGATGTTTCATGATGAGTAGATAGAAAAAAAAGGAAGGTGGCCTTGGCTACTCAAAAGTCCATCAAAATTTAGTAATTTCTTGTAATCCATATTTTTATATTAAAATCATATGCATAAAAAATGATGAAATCACCTTGTTTGCAAGTCACCTCAATGCAAATTCATATTTCATTTTAACCATATTCTCAAGTGCTAGTTACATCACATTTCTTTCAGAAATTATGCCTTTTAGATGTAATTTTGGGACAGAAGGTTCTTTTGACAAAAAAAAAAAAAAAAAACAGCTTAGATTGAGCTATTCACAAGCCATGATTGAGCATCTAGGGTTTGATTTTGGGAGTTTGTGAGGGAGCAGTACTAATCTGTAGGGGGAAAAATAACTGTCCATGATCTTAATATGCTTTAAGGAAGGGAATAATACCTTTTTTGATTTTTAGCACAATTTCTGTGATATTTCCTAGCTATATATATATATATATAGATATAGATATATATATATATCCAACTATGAAAGACCATTTTTGCTTTAGGCCTTTCATACCACACTGTAATTTAAGACAGTAAGTGCAGTAAAATTTCCTGACCAGAAAAAGGATGAAGAGCTGTGAAACATCTTGAAAAAGCCCAGTCTGATATGAGAAATTTTTTGTATGTCCTTCAGGTAAAAGAGAGATAGATCTCTCAAAATAATAAAAACTGGGTATGAGGAACATATTTTCAGACTAGGAGAGGGGGATGAATGTACAATTAAATGGTCCTGCAGATCAAGAGTATGAGGCTTGTGATCAGGTCATTCAGTTTGGCAGCTCTGGACATGAAAGATTTGACCTTTTTTTGGAGGAAAGATGGAGAGGAAATGTAGAAGCAGTTGGGGTGTGAAGCATTTGTACCAGCTCACTCCTGGTAGGGCAAAGTTCCAAGTCAGGTGCCTGCAACTGCTAATGAAGGCTCATCTTTTCAAGACCAGAAAGGACTGGAAAAGGTTAAAAAAGGTTTCTTTATCTCTTGGGATACTAAAAACTAGAGAATTAATCACTGTTATTACAATGATTTTTAAAGAAACAACAATGGGGTAAGGTAATAAAATCCCATTTCATTGTGATGGGAAATAGGAGGTGAGTTCATTCACTCAGGAGTTATCTGAGGATTGCCTGGTCTCTGTGAAAGGCAGAGAAATCCCACAGGGAACCAGCCCAGGGAGCAGCTGTAAGTGGGGTGGGCTGGAGCCCTTTTCCAGGTCTAAGGAAGTGCCTACAAACAGGAATGTGCAAAAAGCAGGCAGCGAGGCAGCTGGAAGGTGAGGGATGCCATGGTTCCTGATCAGCCAGCAGCAGGGACAGGGCTGGGACAGGAGCAGGGCTGGGATGATGTGCAGGTAAGGGCTGGGACAGGAGCAGGGCTGGGATGATGTGCAGGGACAGGGCTGGGACAGGAGCAGGGCTGGGATGATGGGCAGGGAAGGGCTGGGATGATGGGCAGGGAAGGGCTGGGATGATGTGCAGGGACAGGAGCAGGGCTGGGATGATGTGCAGGGACAGGAGCAGGGCTGGGATGATGGGCAGGGACAGGAGCAGGGCTGGGATGATGGGCAGGGAAGGGCTGGGACAGGAGCAGGGCTGGGATGATGGGCAGGGAAGGGCTGGGATGATGGGCAGGGAAGGGCTGGGACAGGAGCAGGGCTGGGATGATGGGCAGGGAAGGGCTGGGATGATGGGCAGGGAAGGGCTGGGACAGGAGCAGAGCTGGGATGATGGGCAGGGAAGGGCTGGGATGATGTGCAGGGAAGGGCTGGGATGATGTGCAGGGAAGGGCTGGGACAGGAACAGGGCAGCACAGGCTCTGCCACTCTGCCTCCCACAGAAACTGCACAGGTTTCCTCACAGAAAAATGAGTTTCTTCACTCAGAAAGCAAATCTGGGGGGGAAATAAAACACACAAGATGTGGCTACTTCAGCATGAAATAGGATACAATTCTTAAGAGCTGAGATGTGTGCCAAGGGTGCTGGAATACAGCAGCTTTCCCAAACACAACACTCTTCTTTGCAGCTCAGCCTCTCTTGGAGGCTCTGCGGTACAAAAAGGGGGGAACCCTTCTCATCAAGGCCATGACTCAAGCAGATTTGTCTCTCTTTTGAACCCTCAATAATGTCAGGGAGTCAAGGTCTGCTCTCCTATCAGCTGCCAGGCTTTTTCAGGTGACTCCAGTGACCGGCACTCACAATGTCATGATACAAATTGGCAGATGCCTGTTGCCAGAAAACTTTATTCTTGTCAGCTCAGCCATGTGAGTAGCAGTAGGTGGTAGTAACCCACTGTCATGCACAATTATATTCTGTGGAAATAACATTTCAGTCAAGGTTTCGCTGCTGGAGACCCTTAATATGGCTCAAGAGAGAGGGTAAGTGGCGAGACAGAGTCAAAAACTCAAAAAAGAAGTTTGGAGTCTGACTAGGGCGTGTGCAGAGTTCATATCCCCAAAGGTAATCAGTCAGCAGTACACCAGAAAATTGCCCAAGCTGTTATAAATGACATACACAAGGAAATATATTCCTTTCTCTTTAATTATAACCAAGGAATGGCATTAAAATTCTTTCTACCATTCTTCACATGCTTTTCTTATGCAAATTACTAAAAACTAACATCAAAGAAGAACAAATGAAGAGGAGAAGTGAAAAAAAGCATCTATTAGGAATTTCCCCTCAAGAAAAAAGCAACAAACAACAAAGGAAAACAGAAAAATACCAAAAACAACAATAAAACACTGTAAGCAAACAAACAAACAAGTAAAACCCCAAAAAAATCCCAAGGAAAAATTATAGCCACTTGGTATATTCTGTACCATCATAAAGCCTAAAAAGAGTAATTTACTCAAGCACTTTTATGAGTCAGAAGGAAAGTTATCCTTTTAGCCTGCATAGCTGAGCACTGTCATGGGACACAAGAAAAGCCAGAGGCAAAACCAACACAAAACAAACACAAACCCAAAACCAACAATCTTTCACCCCAAATCCTCCCAGTTTGTAAAAACCACTTACAAACAAAAATTAAGGGTTTTGCCTTACACTGAGCAGGGTCAGCAGAAAAGTTTTTCCTGTCAAATGTGTCTTTAACAGAATCCCTACTTTACTCTTTTCTGCCTGAGAAAGGTGAATAAAAATGAAAGGAGAAGTCAAATAATATCTGCAAAAGTTGATAGGAACAAGGATAATACCTTAATATGGCTAATTGTGTACCAGCTTTGCTTTCCCAATATTCTGCTGCTCACAGTTATTTATAAGGTGTGAGTCATCCTGGTTTCCATTTGATTTCTGCATCACCTGGATTACAGAGCACTCTGCTTTGCAGCTGACTCCATTCAGCAGTTTATTTTGTATTATTTTGTTTCCTTTCTATTTAAAAGCATAATTTTTCCCAGAATTGGAAAGTTTCCATTCAGGTAAGCAAGAAAGGATTTTCTAGCTGATTCACTAGGACTTTTTCATGGTGCTTCATAGGCCAAGTGAAACCATTAGATTTGGTGAAACAATTTAGAATTGGTTAATTGCCAGGACAATTTAATAACAATTGGAAGTCTTGTTTCTGCCTTAAGTTCCTGGGGAAAGCAGCCAGACCAGGAAAATGAGGAAGAATTGTCTGTATAAACTAAAATCACAAGACAAATACATAATTCATAAAGTAGTACAATAAAGAGGGGAAAGAAAGAACAAAAGAAGAATGTCACTGAGTCTCTGAACTTTAACTTGCATCCTCACAAGCTCAGTAACTCTGATGCCCCTTCCCAAAAGATGTGTTATATCTGCAGTGTTCCACTGTCTTTGTACTGATCCCTTTGGGAACTTCAGGAGCTCTCCTTAGCAATTTCCCTTGATTTATTCAAATTTCCCAGTTAATACCCTTTAAAGACAGAAGGAACCACTGCTAGCATGAAGGCAGAAAGGCCAAGAATACTTTCTGTGGTGATGTCTGCAGAAACTTGTGCTTTGTCATTGAATGGCCTGAGTTTACAGGCACCTAAAGGTCATCTTGCTCCTTATTGTGGATATAAATTCATATGATTTACATCCAGTTTACTACAGGCATAATTCCAATTATGACCTAGAGATGAAGAGAAATCTGAGCTGGGCATTACTAACCTAAGAATTCTAAGCAAAAATCAAAATACTCAGACTGCTGGGGATTTCTTTCCTACTGACACTTGTCCACTGGCAATGACATGTAAAGAACTGATATTTCAGAGACTGGTCACTAGCTACTGTAGGATAGATTTTTTACATTTCAAATAATCATTTAAAGGCACAAAGCAAAACTTGGTTTCAGCTAGGAATCTACTTCATCCATTTTTACTAATCCCTTAAAACCCTTTTCACTTTTATGCCTTCCTAGTCCATGTATGCTTCAGAAATAGGGCACTGTCATAAGAAATCCTTTCCTGGTCAGAATCAAGAGTACATGAAAAACTGCTCTGAAGCAGATGGCTACTTGTGAAGGGGTTAAAAAGAAAAAAAAAAAAGGTGTCATAGCAAACATTTGGATCCTCTAAATACAGATTATTTCACTTAAAGTACCTTATTTATATTATGGATGAATCTATACTTCTTTTAAAACTAATACATTTAAGTATAAATTAAATACAGTTCTAAAAGACATCCTTCTGTGATTGACTGAAAGACTAAAAATGTATATATTTTTAATAGTCCCCATTTCCTGAAAATTCTGTTTTATCTTCTCATGGCTGAGGGATTTGCAAAAGCAGCACATGAGATATCTGGGCTAGTGGAATGCTGTCAGCCTGGCAGATGGCTCTTTTGGGCCAGTGTTTTCAGAGGGTTTGGTCATTAACTGAGATTGACCTGCTGGAATGGATCCAGGGGAAAGCCACTGAGTGTGTTCCAGGGCTGGAACCTCACCTATGGAGACAGATTGAGTTTGGGTTTATTCAGCTTTGAGAAGGCTCCAAGGACACCTTGGAGCCCCTTCCAGTGCCTAAAGGGGCTCCAGGAGAGGTGGAGAGGGGCTTTGGGCAAGGACATGGAGTGACAGCACAAGGGGCAATGGCCTTGAGTTGGATTTTAGGAAGAAATTAATTCTTGTGAGGGTGGGGAGGCACTGGCATGGGTTGCCCAAAGCAGCTGTGGATCCCTAGGAATCCCTAGGAATGATCAGAATTAGGCTGGATGAGGCTCTGAGTAACCTGGGATAGTGGAAGGTGTCCCTGCCCATGACAGGGGAGTTGGAACTAAATGGTATTTAAGATCCTCTTTAACTCAAACCTTCTGTCATTCCATGATTGCCCTTTTTGATTCTCATGGGGTCAGGGCAGGACATCTGGAAAGTCTCTTTTTTGTCTCACACCTGGAATGGAATCCCCATACATATTTTACAGGGAAATAGTGAAGATTAAATGTCTTTCATAAAGTGATGTGACACATCAAGTAGATACCAAGTGTGTGCCTGAATGTAGGGACATAGAGGAACAATAAAACTGTATTAAAGCACAGAGACATTTTCTGTGGTCAGCACAGAGGGGTGGCACTGCCCTCCTTACAGGACTCTTTCTGTGACTGATCTAATTAAGTATAACATTGCACATACAGTGATTATTAACTATTAACTATGATTAATTAACTATGGAAAATAAATCTCAGTATTTAGAGAACTTTCTCTCTTAGGATTTGGAGAAGTTTCTGATTTTTTTTCTGTTACATAACAGCCAAATTAAAAAAAAAAAAATAGGTTTTGAGATCAGCCATAATTTTTCCCATTACAGAAACAATAGACTGGCATTCCTTGAAAAAGTTTCCACCTACACAGGTTTCATGAAAGCTGTTTTTCAAAGCCAGTGCAGCCAGTTGCTGTGCTCAGGGTGTATTTAGCTGACTCTATTTAGTATCACATCACAATGACTGCTTAGGAGATTATGACATTTGGGCTTGCTTTTCTTGCTGATTCATAAAGCAACAATTTTTTTATATTTCCTTATGTTTCCCTGTTGTTTGATAAATATTGATCCTCTTAGAATCTCAGGCTCTGATGTGGCAAATGTATCCACATGACTGCAATTAACTGAGGTGAAACAAACTGGACCACTCACTGAGAAAAATATGCATGCACTTGAAAACTTGATGAGTACTTCAGTTAAAGAACATTGCATCAATTTTAGGCAACAGCCTTATTTCAGTAACATCTTTGATACCCAAAACCTGCTTGAAGATACACTTGATAACACATCCCATTGTTTCCTACAGTTTCTCTCACTGTTTATCATGGGATTGAAACCTGGGTGCTTCATTTTTTTTCATAGTCTCAAAAAGATATTATATCTATTTTCATAGATCAAAATATAGCTGATTTTTTAGAGAGGTTTAAAAGCTCATTTTACAAGAAAAGTACTACTGGTATTATTTCCTGCATAGATCATGAGCCAGTATCAAGGAACTACGATATCTTTAACAGTTTAATTTTCCAGGTAAATATAGAAATATTTTCCTGAGGTGCATCAGCAAAATCAAGCAAAAAAAACCCCAAAACAAACCCAAAAGCCCAAGAAAAAAACCTCCTACAAAATGTCAGAATAGTCCCAGAGGCCAAAAATATGAAAATTGCAAAATCAACAAACTTTTGTGTAAGATAAATGAAGTAAATTAATTTGGGACATCTGTAGCTGCAAACACTAGTGGGAATAGCAGACAGCCTACCTGACTGCAGTTACTCCCAAAACCTGCTTGTGTTATAGATACAGAGTTAATTACTCTTTTTTTTTTTCACTTTTTACCTTAAATGCCCCAGCTACTCTCACAAAATTTGGTCCCACCTGAACCAGAAGCCAAATCAGTGTCCTGCCCTGTGCCCCAGTGAGATCTGCACTGTGCTTTTACCCTGCTGAAAAGAGCTTGTCCTTCAGGTTTGGTTAGAAACTTAAACAGCTGTTTTGTTTCAAAATCCTCTGAGAAATCTAACTTCATCATGGATGTAATGTCAAAAAATGTCAACAAAACCCGTCTCCCTCTAGAAATGATTTTTTTGGAACAACCTGTGGCTGCATTGCAGTTCAGTAGTTCACAGCTATCTGCAGGAGCACTTTGTACCTCCACTTTGAGGAGGCTGGAGTCCCATAGGGAACTATTCTTTCTTCCAGTATATTTGACATGTTCAGCTGTTAGTGCTCATTATGGTCATTATGAGTTATTACTGCTCATTATGCTGTTAGGCAGATGACACCTCGATTTACTGAACTGATGCTGATGGGGGTGGAAGAACCCTTCTTCTCAGATACAGATCTGTGATCATAAAGGAGAGCTAAAAATGGCTGAGATGAGAGGAAGAAAAAGAGGAGTTGAAAGAAACACGACACTTTCAAACCAAAAGCAGTGGCATCAAGCCACATTTGCCATTCAGTGTCTTGTTTACACAGCCCTGGCACATTCACATCCCTCTGCTTGTCCAACAAGCCCTGGGAACCATATAGCTCAGAAACAGCAGGGAATTAAAGAATAATTCCAATCTTACTATTCTATTTCCTCTCCTCCATCACTCATGCAATGACACATATCACCTTGGCCACATAAAATTTCAGATTTCCTTAAGCATTACAGTTTAATTATTCTCTAGAACAAAAGTAGTAATATTGCCATAGTCACTTTATGAAACTATTACCAAAAAAGTGCTCAGCAACAGGATTCCCTGGAAATACTACTCAATTGCAAATTTGCTTTTTCCATTTTCTGTTAATACAAATCAGATGCAAATTTAGAGTCTGAAGAGAAGTAGCAGAAAAAGGTTAGTCCCATAAAAACTTAAAACAGGTTAAACTGCTTAAATAAGTTATCAAATCACTTTTTTCAACCATCATTAGTTACTTTTTAAAGACTTGATGAGCTATTCAGCAGAGAGGGGGAGAATACATGACTAGCTGTGATATTTGATCTAGGAGGTTTTTTTTATGTGAAGAACAAAGGATTAGGCTTCCTAAAAATGAAATGGATCATGACGCCAGATCTCTTACTACTCTAGATGTAAGGATACAGTAAGCTGTGGCTTTCAGGTTGGCCCAGGTCCTTTATTAACTTCCCTGCATGTCACACAATTCAGCAGAGCACCCGAGCTCCTTGACAAGAAGCCCTGGAACGGAGTCTCTGAGGGTTTGTGGTACTACAACACCTTTAAGTGTTATTCACTCACTGGTGTAAAGTGCTTTGCACCGGCTGGAGGAGCAAGGGAAGGGAAACTTTGGTGTAAAACAAGAGAAAAGTGAGCAATAATCGTTCCCCTCCTGGGTTCCACTCAGCTGTGTGCAGGCAGCAGCCAGGCCAGCGTTCCCTGGCTGAGGGACAAAACAAATGCCATCGAGATGAAAATGTGGGATGAGATAAATTATCTTAATCTCCCTGTTGCATCCCAGAAACCAAATATTTGGACTGTACATAGCTACAGTAGTGGAAGTCTCAGAGTCATAAGCTCCATCAGTCTCTCTGTAATGAATCAAAGAGAAAATCATTAATTAATTAATTAGTTAGGTATAATTAACAAACAGATAAATAGCATGCAGTGGCATTTGTGTAATCCAGAGTAGTTTCAGCAATCTGGGTATTCCCAGTGTTGTCTCCTCTGCTTGGAAATAATTGTAAAGGACACTAAAAATCTTTTTTTTAACCAGACAAAGCAAGCCAGAAAGGCACATCCCTGCCCTGTGATACAACATGCCAGCTCAAACTTATGGTATATCAATTCTTTCCTGCTAGCCAAATTTTCAGTGGTGGAAAATTCTGGAAAGAAAAAATAAATAAAGGAATAAATATGCATATCCTTCAACCTCTAACAGATTGAAATGGAATTGTGCTGTCAGGAACAACAGCTTGTATCTGCTTTATATTGATATTATTGTGACAGGAGCAATGTAACTTCTAAACAAATATAAATAAATGTATATTCTGACTTAATTTCCTAATCACTGATGAAGGAATGCTCTGAATAGCTTTTTGTTCCTGACTAACCATTGCCTGATGGCTAATCCTGCACCAATAAATATAACCTAATGCTTTATGATCAAGAATTTTATTGCCAGATGTCAGGAATGCAGTGGACAATTACATCACTTTATAAATATGGGGCTTGATCCAACACAATTAAAATTAATGAGTTTTTTATTGCCTGAAATTTGCTAGAATCAAGGGCATAATTAAAAGACATGGTCACACTTTTAAGGGCAATCTATGCATTTGTGATAACCATATTCACAGTATGTAATAATAGTGTAACTATCTTGCAAATAAAAAGGTCAGTATGGGGTAGCTTTCACTGAAAAAAAAAAAAGTTGTTTTCATTCAATAGTTGGATTTTGTTTATTTAAAAACAGATAATTTATATTACTTTGATCCTGTAAAATGCTAAAATGACTTCATGAACATAATCAAGAACAATAAGTGTCCTTAGAATTACTAATATTTATTTTACAAGTGATACATCAGCCAGATATTGTGGAAATTGCACTTTTTCCTCCACTGAGATTCCAAGGGGAAAATATTTATTTTCGCTGTTTCTTTAAGGGTAAACCTTCATTATTTTCTTTGCTGTATTCTCCAAGAGTCAGACTGGATAAAAATCTATTCCAAGTTAATTTTATCCATGTAAGCAACCCTGCTGCAATCAGCAGAATTATTCATATTTATAGTTAATCAGGACCAACAGAAATCATGGAGGTTATAAACCCACAAAAACTATTTTAGCAACAAAGACCAGGCACACTAAAAGAAAGGAAACATCAAACCCATGTGTTTTTAAAGGGTCTAGATATCCTCCTGTACTCTATCCTGTACTCTATCTGTCCTTTTCAGGCTGATGTGAGACTCTGGAGCCATGTGCAAATCACAGAATATTTGAGGCTGAAAAGACCTCCAGGATCATCAGGTCCATCCATTAACCCAGCCCTGCTGTGTTCACCCCTCAACCACACCCCCAAGAGCCACAGCTCCACCTGGTTTTGGGCAAGGGACAGGAATTCCAGGGACAGGAATTCCAGGGACAGGAATTCCAGGGACAGGAATGGCACAGCTTCACATCTGAGAGCACACTTAATCGTGCTTGGAAAATATCAGTGAAACCAAGAAACTGAAAGAGAAGTAGACATCTTTCTGAAGGAATGAATGAGGAGGAGGAAATGGAAATTGGGACTATTCTGAGCAAGACCAGGAGTTGGACTTTGATGATCCTTGTGGGTCTCTTCCAACTCAGGATATTCAATGTTTCAGTGGAATAATAAGGCAGAGAGTTTTGGTCCAGTAGGAAATGCAATCTTGTCTAACTAAAATAAAAGCAGCACTGATTTTGTTCTTTTTCAAGATATCACAAAACCTACAATTTCATTCCTGGTTTTAAACAATTTCATATATTTTTAGTATTTTCAAGATCTTTAAAGTTGCTCAGTATTTTCTGCAAATCCATTCCTATAGTTCTATTTGTTAAAGATCAGATAACTTTCAAGAAAACTTTAGCACCTGTCTAAAGATGCTTTAAAATACATAAATTGCTAAAACTCCTACATCCTCCCTTTCCATCCTTCAGTGCCACAGATTGTTTGCTGGCATGGCATAGAAAAGGGAATTGTGGATTTTATAGCGCAGAGAACAAGTGCTAGTTTGTCCTGCTGAGTGTTGGTTGTGACCCAGGTAGCAGTGTTTTATAGTCTGAAGATCAAAGTGCAGCTTACCCATCAAAATCACATTCCAGCTTTGTTTATTACTCTCTTAACCTTTCATCTGTGCTTTACACAGCGCTGAGAAATACATATATAAAAAATGTTCAGAAAGCCCTGTTTTGGTGAGTCATCCTTACTTCTTTACTTATCATAGTATAACAAGCTCTTTGCTCTCCTTAAAATTCTTCCATATTTAAAGCTACTATAATATTCCTTCTGAAAAATGAATGACTTAATGTACAAAATACATCTTCAGCTTTCAGAAAAAGTACTTTGACTTGTTTGATTCACCTTAGAAACATTGCTGCTTAAAGGGTCGATAATATTGAAAAGATTTAATGAAATAATAATGTTTGTCACTAGCATTGGGTTATATTTTCTTTAGTCTTTTAAAACTCATATTTTTAGGGGGAGGATTCTTTTTAAGGAGATGCTTTAAATAATATCAGATATATGTAAACACTCTCAAAGGAAAACAAACCCATTTATCAGCTGTATTCTTACAGAGAAATCCCCAAAGATGTCTCTAAAACAGATTTCTGGGTTCTGCAAGTTGTTAAGCACAGGATATTTAACCTCCTTTTTACAAGTGCTTCATAACAAAACATTTCACTACTTGGATTTACTGAGAAGCTGCTTTTAGAAGTACCTTCAAAATGCTTTATTCATGTCAATTGCAGCAAGCTATTAGCTGTAATTGGAAATTTAATTTTTTTCCTTTTTGCTGCTTTTAGTGTATGATCAGCTTCCAAAAAGTAAGGTTTTAG
This sequence comes from Poecile atricapillus, assembly GCF_030490865.1. Classification (NCBI taxonomy): domain Eukaryota; kingdom Metazoa; phylum Chordata; class Aves; order Passeriformes; family Paridae; genus Poecile; species Poecile atricapillus. The sequence goes on from NC_081256.1 coordinate 22,102,861, forward strand.
AATTTCCCTAATGCACCCTAAGCCATGTATTCATCTGTAGCACAGGCAAATTTTACTTAAAAATTGGTCCTCATCAACATGTGATTTTTCAATATGCATCAAGAGATGTGAAAAAATATGTCCTCAGGAACTGCCAAATTGTTTGGGCAAGGAACAGTGGGATGGGTGACAGCACAGAAGAAATTCTCTGGCCTGACAAAAACAAAGGAAAAAACCCAGGATGCCAGTGATTGGGGGCTGAACCTAAATAAACAAGCCAACATCCAGCTTACACTGGATCCTTTCCTAAGAGGAAAAAGAGAAAAAGAAGGAAGAGAAAATGTAGTCTTCCATTGTCTCATAACTTGCAGGCAATCTTCAGGATTCCTTAAATTCAGGAGCTCCATTCCCAAAACCCCAAATTCCAGCAGAGAGAGCTACAACAGGAGACTCTGCATGATTTAACCTGTGACCATTTGATCCTTCCCCACCTCCACCCCCTGCCCAATTCCTGCAGTAAGGGCAGGGTTTAGCAAAAGGCCTGGAAAGGCTTAGGTGTGAAAAAGTTTCTGCACCTCTGCTCTGGACATAAGCCTGGTTAAGTGTTCAGGACACAGATCGCTCTCTCTCACTGCCAGGCTGTCAAAACAGAGCTGCTTTCCTCCACTGGGATGGTAGAACAAGTAATCCCTCCTGTGCTCATGAGCCACAGGCTGAAACCTTAGCGTATGTGAGCAGATGATACATCTGCTGGTGTGAAAAAATGGTACTAGAGGGGTAATTGCTTTGCAAAAAAGCTTTTTTTTTGCTTAAGACATCTATAATGGGCTAATTCATTTTCAGGTGAGCCCAGACTGTGCAGAAAGAAGGTTTACAATGATAATCAGGTTTTAAAAGTTCAGGTAGATGTCTAGAGAATAATTCATGTGCTCCCTCACAGTACTCAGGACCCACTGTTCTGCTTTAAGGTCACAGAATCACAGCCTTAGGGTAGCTGGGATCTGTGGAGACTTCAGTTCATCACCTCCCCTGCTGCACCAGGGTCAGACAAACCAGGCTCCTCAGGTCTGTGCCCAGGCAGGGTTTGAATATCTCCAAGCACTGGAGACTCCCCAGCCTCTCTGGCAGCCTGATCCATCATCTGACCACCCTCAGAACTAACAAGGTTTTTATTTTTGGACTTTCCTCTATACTTGGTGCCTGCTGCCACTTGTCCTTTCGCTGCAGGCTACCAAGAGTCTGGGCTTACTTTTTAAAATCTTCCTCATTCTCTATAAATTCACATTGAAGCCAGTGAGAGCCACACCCCTTCACGTGCTTGTTTCAATTTCCTTTGGTTTTTTGCATTTTGCTGGCTCGGCAGGGAGAAGTTAAGAGCCAGGTCCTGAATATGCTTCTGCTGGGTTCTGCAGGATGCAGGATGACTTTAACAACGACTAACTGTTAGCACACATTGATTGTCACAAGTAATTTTGTTTCTTTCATTGAGATTGATTATCTTTACCTAAATCATAGAGATCTCCTGGGAGGAAACACTGAGAAACTACAGAGAATGTGATGGGAAAAGCTTTTCAAGGACTAAAAAGTTTTAGCAGCAGAAAACTAAGAGCTCATGTAAATGAAAAGCACAATCTCATGACAGAAGCTCTCACCTGTACAGTCACACAAAGGAATATATCTATTTCCATCATCCAAATGCCAGCATTCAGTCATTAATGGGAAATACACCCTCCTGGGCTCATTTTTCAAAATTATTTTGTTGGAGTGTTGTAAGGGAACTATATAAAAGCAGAGCAAGACTCTCATCCTGTGAATACAATACCCAGAATTCGTTCAGAGCCTTTCTGGAATGCTGCAGACTTCAGGAGTGGTGAGCCACAGAGATGCTTGCAAGAATGGGAGAAAGAGAGAGAAACAAACATGGAACCAGTTTTCTCTGGTGCTCAAGGCAGCAGAATCAAAACCTGCAACTCCTTCAGAGTCACCACACCAGGGGGTTCTTTAGATGCAAAACCTTGGTGGTACAAACAACATTTCCTCTTTGTGCTTGAACATGGCAAAAATGGATCAGGTTCTAGCAAAGTTGATGGCTCCTAAAAACAGCTGCTCACCTCCACCTCGCAAGAGGAGCTGCTCTGGAACTGGATCTGACTTCAAGACAACATTGTCTGCAAGAAAAGGGCTTTTTTTCATGTATGCAAGATGATCCAAACTTTTCTCTAACCCTCAGCTGCATCTTCAATACTCTATAACCAAGCAATGATATTTTTTGTTCAGATTTCGCATGTCTCAAAAAAAAAAATAGTTTTCTCTTAAAACTGAGACTTTATTCTTCATAATATTTTTCTCAATATTATCAGTTCCACTACACCTAGTGAATAGACTCCTGTTTGTAAATTTGTTTGTACACAGCACTTTCAAAAGAAACCTATCAAGAGGAACATCTGCTGCCATGACTGAATTTGAACCAGAGATCAAAACACTACTTATGAAATATTTATAAAAAGGAACCAGCCAGCAACTATATAGAACTTTCAAAGGATAAAAAAGCAACATTATGCACTCGTGAGGGGGAAAAGAAAAGAAATCTGTGCATTGTTTAAGAATGGAACCTTAAATTTGAAAATGTGATCACTACTTCTACAGCGTTTACCTAGAAAAATTGCAAAGATGAAATTCAGGTACTACTGTAGATGTTGAATTTTCTGGTTGCTGGAAAATGCAGGTAATATCTTGTATTCATCAATAACATTTTTAAAGCACATCTTCAGCTGGAGGGAACCCACATTAGAAAAACTCTGTGCTAGTAAGGCATCTGTCAAGTGATTTCTTTGTTATCAGAAAGAAAATAAATGAAATAGTGAGTACATTTCCATTTTAAGTTATCTTTAACAGTAATTCAAGAACCTATTGGTAATCAAAATCCAAACAATGTGCACCCAAACAACAGGAAGAACTCAACCATGAAAGGGGCTTTTAGCTTTGAGCACACAGGATGTGTGAATCCATGAAGTATCAAAAGAGAAAATCTTAAGTAATAGAATCATGGAATAGTTTGGGCTGAAATGAACCTTAAATATCATTCTGTTCCACCCCCTGCCACGGGCAGGGACAGCTGCCACTTTCCCAGGCTGCTCCAAGACCATCCAGCCTGGCCTTGGACACTTCCAGAGATGTTGCAGCCACAGCTTCTCTGGGCACCCTGTGCCTCTCCACCCTCACAGGGGAGAATATTTTTTCTGTTCTCTGATATAAAGCTACTCTCAGTTTGAAGCCATTCCTCCTTGTTCTCTCATTTCAGGCCCTTGTAAAAAGTCCCTCCTCATTTTTGTAGCTCCTTCAGGTGCTGGGAGGCCACAATTAGGTCACTCTGAAGGTTTCTGAAGGTTGAACAAGCCCAGTTCTCTCAGTCTTTCCCCACAGGAGAGGTAAATGATCAGAAGAAAATGGTGGAGAGAAAGTTAATATTCCTTTTAATGTGAACATTTCCCTTTCACTCCACCATAATTTAGCCATCCTTGTTAAGAACTCTATAACGGCAAAAGGAAAATTTAGAGAACATTTTTCAAGAGGCACGTTGTAATGAAGTGAGTAATTATAAGATCCCCAGGGTGCTCAGGAGTGTGTTTTACAGGGTCATTAATATGGCTCATGGGAAGCTGAAAGCACATGGCCTTTGGCCCCACAGCACACAGGGGGCCCAGTGAAGGACACCCCACGGTGTCACTGCTTTAGTGAAATGTCTTTAGTGGAGACACAGCATTTACCTGGAGCTGGAAGGAAAATTTCACTCAGAGAAGCAAATCAATTAATGTGCAATAAGCTACACCAACAAGTAGAGAAGGGAGCAAACATTTTGGGAAGAAATGAATTTCCCCGTGTGTTTCCTGTTGGAATCAGTGAGATGACATGAATAAGTGCTTGCCAAACTCATGGGATGTTGGAACCTAAGTAAGCAAAACAGCTTAGGGATATGTTTGCCTAAAATTTTTGAAATTGTTTGGAGCTATATGCTGCCCTGCCTCCTTTCTTTTAATACTTTGTTCTTCTGTACTGAGCAATTCATTCTTCAAGAGTAAAATAAATAGTAAAGAAATTTGTCAGCATACCTGTGGCAATTTAAGAACCCTCAACCAAAATCCTGGTGGAAAGCCTTGAGAAAATGAACAAATTCTAATGAGTAAGGGAGATTTCATAAAAACAAACATCCAGGAGCTGACAAAAAAATACAACAAAAATTACTTTTAAAACCAGTAGAACTCTTGAATGCATAGTGAGTCTCCCATACAAAGACTTCCTAACTCCTTTCATTCTATTTCATTAGGATCTTGAAAAAATGCTGAAAAATTACTGCAGAACAATGAAAAATGCCAGTAAGATTTATTTCTCAAGCAATAAACCCCCTGAAATATGGAGGATATACTTCAAATTCTTAATTAAAGTGTATAAGTGATCTTTCTTTTCTCAAAAATAATTTTAGTTTGCAACATATACAACACAAGATATATTCAAAATCCTTTACAAATGCATTAGTATCTAGTATTTATATTTGCTGGAAGGCAGTTTTCATACTTTGCTTAACAAGGGGCATTAACCAATATACAGCATTTCCTCTGGCCCTTCAGAGACCTTCACGTAGCAGTTTTTCATGTAATAATGTATTCAAATGCAGTTTTTGCCAAAATAATATTTATTTACCAGTACTTCTGGGGATATAAGAAATCAGTGTATCAAACAATGCAGTCTTCTATATATTCTCCATTAGAAGGTAATGCAAATAGCAACATTTTTACTGTAGTATTTTCTAGGTTGGCTGAGGCCAACATGGATCACACATTAAATAGAAGAAAAAATTTAGGACCCTCTCTTGCCAGTACTGCTGCCAAGAGAGTTTTGTACCTCTAGATCTATTGCTCACATTACTCTTTTTAACCATTAAAAAGTGCTGCTACAGCCTTAAAATACAGATCTTGTTCAACTGACTCAAAAATATCATGAGGTACTACATCAAGGAAGTATCAGAATAATATTTGAGCTAGTGCCCATATATGTAAACTAATTTGCACACGAAAAAACCCATAAAATGAGGAATTTTATGCAATTGAAATGTGTGAAAAATGAGAGCAATATTTGCAATGGAAATCCCTGTCAAGTTATCTATTTCTTCCAAAGCCCCACAGTATACAGAAGTGCTTAATTTCAGCTTCAGAAAACTATTTTAATATATGTAATTAAGTGCTGTCAACTGGGAATTTAGAAATATTCTGTCTACTTGTCCTGCTACTTCAATCATAAATGTTGGAAGAATTTTCATTCACCTTCTTTTCTGGGCATGACTTACAGCTGCATAAAGCTCAGGAGCACAGAGTTCCTGATAAAAATTACAAATAACATCATGTAGGATAATAGGGTCAAAGATTTCAACTTTTTTTTTTTTTTCCTAAGGCAGTAAGGTATTTATAGCTTGTCTTCAGTGAGCACTTTTTCCTTCCTATTTTGCAAATATTATCATGCTGAAGTTTATTCAGCTCTCAAAGATAAATCTTTTATTTAGAAAAACTGGGATACTTTTATTATATGATTAAATATTGATGAAGGAAATTTATCTTACCAAAAAGTAATTTTTCTTGACAGAAATGACACAAACTGCTCTTATGCCTAAATGAATAGTTTTAAAGTTTGCTATTTGTTATTTTCCTGTTTACCAAAAAAGAAGTCTAGTGAAAAACATCAGAATAAACATGTTATTTAAAATGTACCTGTACCAAGATAGAAACCTATTCAATGGCAAATAAAATTATGCTTCTGTACCCTAAAAAATATTGAATCTGGTGCGTGTCAGCATCTATCCAAGCAGGTGGATAATGTCAATTGGCTCTGCTAGAAAAAGCACAAATAGAAAAGAAATGGTTCATTTTAAGAGTCCACTATTTATGCAGGGTTCCCATTTCACAAATATCTTGCCTACTGTGCTTTGCAGTTGACCCTTTAAAGATCTGTAGTCAATAACCCATTGTTTATCTCACATCCATTTTGTCATTTTGGTGGTACAGACCAAGTGTGGAAATCTTCCTCTGCTCCACTGCATGCCCCACCTCCCTCTGGCTGGCACTAACTCACAAAAAAAGCCCTGCTAAAATATCATTAATTACAACAGGTCTGAGATTTGAATGCTAATTCTATTAATGGGCCTATGAAATTAGGACACTGCAAATCTAGATGAGTGCCTGGGCCTCCTGCAAACTGGGCTGCCCCAAGGTTACCTGCTATATTAAATAAGAATTGTCTAATACATTTTTAGAATTCCAAGGATGTGTAAATCAGCCCTTGTGAAGTACAGCACCAGGGGGAATAGATAACTGCAGAACTCTCTCTATCTTAACTCCTTCTATTTATCTAGAATCAAATTCATTTGGAGGGCTTCATACCAAGACTCTGTGATGCCCCAGGCAAAGGTGGGATCAGATCAGGCCATCTGGACACCTTCTTTACTGTATAATCCTAAAATATTAAAATTTCATTTTTACCTAAAGGAAAACTGTTATGAAGCTGCCAGGGGTCCCTAAAAGTGTTTGTAGATTAACATTCCCTGCATGTTCCTCCACTTCAGAAAACTTGAATGATTTTTGACTGCACATTTTGATGTGTTTTGCTATTAATTTTCCATCTTTACTTTCAATGTAATGTAGTTTTAATTAGGCAATAATATATAATCTTCTGCTCATCTATCACTTTTACTCAAACATCTTAGGAAATGGATAATAGAAAAAAGGTTCATCAGAGCCCCTTTAGAGGTGCAGCAAAGCTGGAATAAAATGCCATCTCCTGACAGTACCTTTAAGGTTTCATAAAAAGATAATGGATGTGCTTGTCACCAAAGCTAATGATCAAACATTTTCCCACTTTTACTGGATATTAAATTGTGAACTATAAAAGAAAACCCCACAATCTAAGCAATGTAGGAAAAAGAGTCTTTGTACATTTTTGATCTCCTTTGATAGCTAACTAACATAAACCTTCTTATTGCACTGTTACTTTCACTGAATAGCCACTATGTCATGAGATGCTTACTTTTACTGAAGTGAAAAGGCTTCTTTTCAGGAGAGACAACTCTCCAGGCTGCAGAATAAGAACATAATAGGCTATATTTGCAAAAATACTTAAGTGAAACAAAACACCAGTTCATACAAATATCTTTATAAAGTGGACCAAAGCTTTTTAATCTCATATGAAGCAATTTATGGAAGCGTTATATCTACATTTTATACATTATTTTGAATCATATTCTTACTCCTCTATTTAATATTTTCAGTAGTGTTACCATGCTGTCAAAATAAAGAGAATAACAAGGCAGTGAAAAAAGCAGATCTAGTTTGAAAGCAATGGGAAAAAAAAATTATGGTATATTATTATATTTAAAAAGAGAAAGGTATTAAAACAAAACAAGACAGTACCTTCTAGTCAATCCCAATGGAATTAGACTCCTGAAAGAGGCAGGTACTTCCAAGCTGCTCTGAAGTAGCTTTCATTATAATATATCCTCATCTCTGTGACCTGCAAATGGTCAGCTGATACTTCTTCATCCCATGGAGGGATTCACCAGGCTGAGTTCTGGAATTGCCACAGCACTGATGCACATAAACTTGCTCCTAAAGGAAAGGTTGTGCTTTATTATGTTTTTTGGCCTGTTGGGAATGTGCAGCTCCTTGCTGAGAGCAGGATGGATGAGGGCAGGAATTCTGGGCTTGGCAGAGGTTGCCCAGCACTCACTGCAGGGCTGTGTCCTTGCATTTCATGCACCTCTTTGGCCAGTCAGAGGTTGCAGGCTGGCATCATTCTGCACAGCAGCAAATGTGATCAAACCTGAGATATTTTCCTAATGTATCCAGACACAGAGCAACAAAACATTTTATGGTACCATAAGACTCATCCTCTGTCCCTAAATTATCCATAAAGCTCCAGCAGTAACTAAAAAAGTTAAGGGCTTTTGTGACAGTATTTTTTGCTTTGTTCTGTTTTCTGTCACTAATGTGTTTTATTTGGCATGAATGCTGCAGCCCAGCAGAGCTGGCTCACACAACACACTACAGAAAAATGGAATTTTGTGCTGGAAAACACAACAGATTTCTAAGAACTGCTCTTCTCAGAAGCAGTTCTGTGCACGAGGAACAAACACCTTTCCAGTACCCTCGCTCTTCATCACATCACTTCAAATTATGGGCAGCCAGGCTCTGTCACAAGGGGATGCCCTGCACTGAAGAGCCCCATTGATTTCAGTGCAGTTATTTGGGAAATAATGTACTGAGTAATGTTATCAGAGCTTTCAGTCTGCTGCAGTGACTCCACTTGCAGGATTAAAAGAACCAACAGGAAAAAAATGAAACTTGAAGTGGTGGAACACCTGGACAAGTGTTTTCAGTAATCGCAGACAATATTCTCAAACTAAGGGGTGACAGTATAAATGCAAGATTAAATGACAATAATGGTTCCTATACCCTCCTCAAAAGGGAAGATTTCATACAGTTAAAGAAGGCATAAGGAAGACAATCTCACTCATGGGTGTGCTTCCATTTTGACCTGAATTTTGGTCTAAAAGTTTAGGATGTTAGCCTCCCCAAGGCAGATGTTATCAGAATGCCTAACTGAAAACACAAAATACAGACCATTTTTCCTTTTTACTTATTGCCACCTTTGACCCAGACCCTTGGAATGACAATTTACTGTTTCTGTAGGGACAACCACTGTCTCTTAAAGAGGTAAAAATGGGAAATTTAAAGCGGTGCTCAAACTAGGATTTCTCTAAGTCATTATTCCTTCCCCCTGTTCAGTTGGTGAGCTTCAATACAAATGCTTTTTTTTCTGTGAAAGTTCTATTAGAGTTCTGTGGCTTAAAGATAACCAAGAGCAAAGAGTATAAATTAATAAAATGAAGAAACAAATTCCCAGTTAGCATAAACCAGCTCTGTCCTTTCTCTCCACTATTGAAATTGAAAGCAGTAGTAGCCAATGGTGACCCAAAACATTCTCCCTCTCTAAATAAACCTTTCATAAGAAAGAACACAGCAAACAGCACTGGCAGTATTAAATCTGTCCATCATGATCTTTTCTGGATGTTGAATAGACTCCTTTTATAATTCTTTTCAATTTTCTTAATGAAAATTAAATAAAATGCTCCTGCTTTTTACCAGGTGAATATATATTGAGTAAACGTTTGACATTTCCTATCAGCTGAGTTTAAAATCCAAACCTGTCCTCATATCTGTCCTTTCCCACAAAGAAGCCATATAAATATATCTGCACTGTCCTTCAAGGCTGTTAGACTGCTTCTGCAGTATTCCTTCTTGGTGAAATTGCTTGCACAAGACTTGCATTCAGAAAGAATCTAAAGAAGACATGGTGTGTTTCCAATGGCTTCCTATTCAGCAGCCCCCAACTTCCCAGGGCAAAGAGTTCTCTTTTCCATCATCTTTATCTAAGGACAGTTTCTAACAGACTTTCATTCTCAGACTTCTTTCAAAGGCAAAATTGGGCCAGGGAACTCACCAGGGCTTTGGGGGTTTTTTTTTTATTGTTTAGTTAGTATATTTTGTTATTTTTTGGTTTTGTTTTGTTTTTTTTTGTTTTTATTTTCATTTTAGATGTATTTGCTCCATCATTCTTTTATTTTCATTATTGTTTTCTCTTTACCAAATGGATTTCACTTTTAAGCATTATCTAACATTTTATTTAGAAGTAAATCCTGCATCTCCGAAAAATGCAGCTCCTCGAGGAGATTAGTTCATAAAACAAAGGATCTTTCAACTCAGAATAAACAGGAAAATAATCTGAACTGCATCAAAAGCTGTCTACTGTGGACTTAATAGTAGCACTGTGAGGAACCTAATATCAAAACGCATTCCCAGTCCCATCACGATTGGTCTGGAAGAAAATGTTACTATTTCATGTCTAAACATGATATTTTATCAGAATGATAATGATTTATCAGTTTATTTGTTTAAGAGAAGTCAACATCTTGGTGAAACGATGGCAGACGACTCACAGAGATCACCTACATAAAGCCAAATATCCACAGAAATCTGATACAAGAAACCAGACCAGTAAAGGCCACATAAAAGGGAGAAGACAGACCTTATTTCATCCCTACATCTTCTCATGTGATTAATAATTCCTTACATTTTCCTTCTGCCTGTGGTGAGGTGATATCCAAGTATCCACAGGCACCAGGCAGTGGAGCTGCACCTCTTGCCTTGTGGGATAGGATCAGGTAAGGGAAACTGAGAATTTGTTCCCTATGTTTTTGTAAATCCATATCTTCATGTGACTGCAAAGGGAAGCATTCTGCTGGAACAAGGAGGAGCAAGAGTTTCAAAATATCAAAGTCAAAAGCTGATGATTATGCACAAACCTACTCTGATGGTATTTGTAGATTAGAAAATGAGGAAAAGCAGGAAAAATTTAAACTGTTCTAACTTTCTTTTCTCATTGTTGCTCTGTTTCTCCACTACCTATTTCATCATACATCAGCATTATTTATTTAATATATGACAGAGAGGCAGTGCACCAAATACAATAGATGTGTGTGACTTCTACATAAAAAGCATTGGTTTTACTAAGAAAACCCTGCAAACCTTTCACTGGGTTTGCAGAAAGTAGCATCAAGTATTCATACCAATCACTGGATTCTGCTGTGAATTTTAGAGGTTTTACTGTAATAGTTCCCACTTCAAATAAAATCAGCTCTTTGACCCTTGAGGCTCAGTAAAGACCATGAAGCCCAAAGAATCCCAAAGACATGAACAAAAATGAAATCCTCCTAAGCTCAGTGAGATGTTAGCTGTGGGTTACCTCAGGGATCAGGGTAAATTTACAGGTGGAAAAACCATTACCATCAACAAAGGTGTATTAATTTCCATCTTTCAAACAACTAGTCCTTTTAAACACTGCAATTACTAATGACTTAGGAATCAGACTAAATAGTATACAAGAATAAACAGCCCTTTCAGATAATAGATACTTTCTTTTATACTAGCATATAATACAGAGGAATGTTTGAGACAGCAAAGATAGGCACTGGTGTCAAACTGAAATGTTGATTAGAGGCACAGGTAACAGATTATTAACTGCTAATATGTGTCCAGGACTTGAAGTCATCACATAATTTGAAAACAGGAGGAGGAAAACCATACAAAAACCAGAACTTCCTTATTTAAAGTGTTACATCACACAAATGAAACCTCCAGTACCAAGGAAATAAGTCCAGACAATAATAGTTATGATGTCTCTGGAAATTATTTGGTCTCTTGTAAAACACAATTGCAGTACACTAAATTTAAGAAACCTAAAGCCAAAATCCATTCCCTCCCCCTGAAATTAGGATGTCAAATTTTTAACAAAAATGAAACTGTTGGAAGACAATTACCCAGGTGAGCAAAGAGAACCGGTGCACTTTGGGACCAGGCTAAGAAAATTCACAACACCAAGAACAGAGCAGTGACGAATAAAAACCAACAACCCAAAAGTGAAGCAGAGTAGCAGACATTTGAAAATAAAATTGACTGGTCTCCAGAATAAATCCTCTGCTGTGAATGACACTTGGTCTGTCACAGCCTTTCAGATGTCACAGGGAATATCCTCACACCTATGGAAGTGTTCTGGAGTTACTGTTCTATTCTCTGTTACATCCCAGCACTCAGCTCCTGCTTTCAGGAGTCTTAGCATGCAATATTTCGGTAGAATATGCAGGAAAGGCCCCTAACAGCCACACTGTCTCAAGAGCTGGTGGATGATACCATGCATGTGACTACTCTGAGAAAATAGCAGAGAGATTTTTATTTTCCATAAATCCAAGGTACCAGAGGGAGACCACACACCTCTACCAACAGCACAAGCACATTCTATTGAATGTATTTGAAACAATCAAAGGTAACTCCTTCATTCTCTAATTAATTAGCTGGAAAAGAAACACTGGAGGTACTTGAATGACACCCATACCACTTTTAAAACCACAATGAAGTTCAAAGCAAACAGGCAAAAAAATGTTTTCATAACATTCTTCACTTTTTCAAAGCATGAAAAAATCACAGTACTTGAAAGTTAGTCTCTTTCCTTCCAATAGGAAACCCTGCCCTCTATGGCTTAAAAGTTATTTTTAAAAATTAATTTACCTGTCTATGAACTAGAGCATCAGTATTATTCATAGAAACAAAAATAAAGGGGGTGGGGAGGGAAGGAAAAGAGAAACTCTTCTCCCTGGACAGCTCAGCAATGGGAATACCTGTTTCATGCAGCAAAACAGCAGGCTCTTCCAGAAAACACCTGCAATATCTTTACATCCCATCCCCAGAATACAAACCTTCTATCTGACAAAGAAAATTTAAAAGTACTTGTCGCTCTTCTGCCTGTTTTTTTCTTTTTTTTTTTTTTAAAGTACATTCTCACATATAATATGAATTGCATTGCAGATATCAGGGATTAGTGGAAAGCTGAAAGCTTCTTACCAAGTACCCCAAGGCGATAGTTGACTGTGATGACTATCACATTCCCATAACTTGCTAGAACACTGCCATCATATAAATTTCCAGTGCCTTCCATGTAGGACCCTCCGTGAATATACACCATCACAGGCTTAGGTCCCCCACTGTCCCGAATGTCTGGAAAAAATATTAAGACACATTTTATCTCAAGAAAGCACCAAAGAAGATACATGCAATTTTTTAATTTTTTTTTTTTTTTTTTTTTAAAGTGAGTTATTTTTTCTGGAAGTGTTTCTCAAGCAACATCTTTTACACAAGGAAATGGGCAGGTGGGCACAAGTGTTTCTTTGTGGCTTGCTCTTAACTAAAACTCCTATTTTTGAAACACTCTGAAAAGCAGAAAGGAAGTGAAAATGGTAACACATTTGCTCAGGTGCAGTGGGGCATTGCTCTGATTCTGACCCTGCTGGATTGGGTGTCTTCTGCATCGTGCCTGCTAACATGAGAGTGAGCTCATTTCAGATGAGCACTTCCAAAAGCTCAGTGCAACTTTCTGTTCACTTAGCTGAGGGAAATCCTACATATTAAGATAAACTGCTCCAACAAATTAAGATAAAGATTTCTGCTCATATATGAGAGTGTTGATTACTTACAGTCCACTAATTTGTACAAACAGCTGTCTTAGGATGGGTCTGAAGTTTGTGTTCAAAAAGTACTTGAAAAAAAAAAGTACTTGTTTAGCACTTAGACCTTGCATTAAGATTATTGATAACTTGGGTAGCCTGAAGGTGCATGGGCACTTGTTGATTTCCTAAATCATGAAAAAGACTGAATATTTGAAAAAATAACTGCCTGGAACAATACTCAAAAATCCCCACCCTGTATTCAAAAAAATTGCGAGATTCTCAAAAGTGACATCAAAGGCAAGGAACAGTTTTAAAATGTTAGAAGCTCTGCCATTCTCTCTGACAACAAAATTAGATATTGTCACACTGTTTTGAGTTTTGATTTAGGTATCCCTCTACCCCAAAACAGTCCTATTTGCAAACGGATGCATCTACTCAGGAAAAAAATTTTGACTATATGAACAGTGCTACTCCTCTTGAGGAGAATTGTTCCTGAGTACCAATTCAAAGCAGTTAGTTCAGGCTGATATGTTTTTAAAAGTTGAAGGTTTTCTGTTGGACAGGAAATAAATCAGCTTAGGTGTAAATTTAAACTCTTATATCTGATTAAATTGCATTTTGTTCTGATTTACTGGGTGCCTGAGTCTCTTTCATGGCACAAACCATAATATGCCATAATAGTCCCTCAAAATCATGAAAGACAATAGCAAGAGAGCCTAGGAAAATTTCCCAGTGATGAACTGTTCTGAATATTCTGATTCAAAAACACTTTTTTCTTGCCATTATGACAGCATTCAAGTGACTTCTCTGGCTGTTTCCTTCAGTGCTTGAAGAAACCTCAGATGTATTGTTTATTCCTTTGATTGGGAAGGATCTTAGTTAAGAAGCTTTCAAGGGAGCTCTCTGCAGAACTGTTGGAATTGTTTCTGAAGCACTGTAAGGAGCAGGAGGGGGCAGCTACACTAAAATCCCTGCTTTTGGAATTTGCTGGAAAACATCAGCACAGATGTTTCTGTTTATAAAAAGCCAACTGCTACGATTATTTTGATATTGATTCTAATTTGAAGAAAATGCCAGGACAGTCAAGATCAGAAATTGGATCTTCAATACTGGAAGTGCTAGAACAATCACTTATTCAACACCAAAAAGATGATGAAAGGTTGTGCATGAAATTGCTTGTATTGCTTTTCTTGATTGAGCCTTTAGTGAGGGCTTTCCAACATGCATCTTGGAGTGTAAAGCTACAGATTATTTATCTTCACTGTCCATAGGATGAAGTTATGAGCTCCTCAGGTTTAAATTCTACACTGTGGAAAAAATCTTTCCAAATTCATATGCAGTTTGAGTAGATGTTTTGTTAGTCTGTGCTAACTTTTCTATTTTTTTTTATACAAATATGGAAGCAATAATAAATTATTAATCTGAAATCACTGTGTGACTGTTCCCAGCAGAAATTGTACACAGTTAATTGTATGCTTGATGGTAACACAGGGGGAGACTGTCTCAGAATTCTTCTTTAATTAAAATTACATAGAATTAGAGAGCACCAACAGTGAACAGAAATGAAATGTTGGTAGAACTGGCCTGTATATCTGAAAAATAATATTGGAATATTTAGAAAAGAATGGATGCCGTTTATCTGAGAAAGGAAGCACATATTCATGAATAAAATCTCATATATAAGGAAGTTATTATTTGAGCAATTTCTGTCTCTACAATACTGTTATTTTCTACTACTAATATCCTTGTAGAGATTACAGATCAGATGGATAAGGAAGGCCAGTTTCCAGCTCTGCCTCTGTGCCACGTCAGGCCAAATGACATGCAGAATGAATTTTCCTCATGCTGCTTTACGAAAGTCATCAGTCTTAAGAGGAATCCCTCTTACAAAAGAAAAACTGTGCATCTGAGTGTCTTGGGCAGCGATTTAGTGCTGGAGACATCACTCAGGGTGTGCAGAATTCAGCTGAGGCTGGTGGGGCTCTGGGCTATGGATTATACAGAGCTGTGGAGCCCTTCATGAGAAAAAAGATCACTGCACTTTGGTCAGAGATTTCATATCAATTGCAGTCTGTAGCCAGGAATATTTGAAAGGTGCAAATATTCAGCTGGGAGAGTGTTATTTAAATACATATGTTATTAACAACTGAGATTATTAACTGACATGACTGAAGCAAGAGAGCAAAAAATCAGACTATAAGCAAGAATTGATTCCTACCTTAAAATGTTCCTCCATGAAAACTCTCATCCTTTAAAACTAAACTTGAAGGAGAATTAAAATAATACTCTGTGGGAAGAACACTTTTGTGTATTGGTACAAAATTGGCAGAAAGATGTACTTTAAAAAGGTGATTATTGGAGTTAAGTGTCCAACTCAGTGAAGTAAATAATTTATGTTTTTGGTACTCAAGTACTTTTCAAAACCTGACCATAAATGATACATCTTTCATTTTTTCCTACAGGCTGGTGTCAGTCCTTTCTATGCATGTGCTGGGGTGATCTCAGGACACTGTAGTTACACTTTCATATGCAGATTAATAGTTATTCATGGATGCAGATTAATTGTTTGTGTTTGTAGCTCATTCTGAACCTGAAGACTTTAGGTGTAAATGTGGCATTTCTGCAAAGGGTAGATTTATAGACTGATTTAATTTAGTTGTGTTCTGCATTTTTGTTGCTTTTTATTAAGTGTTGCTTTAATTAAAAATGGACACATTCATCTTTTCAAAGACATATGCAAGGATAGCACGGTTAAAAATCCTTCTCAAATTCAAGTCAGCTCTGGTTTCAGTCACACAGAAGATCATTTTTGGGTGCTGTGATTTGTTTGGCTTTAAATTGCTAGTTCATCAAACCTCTAAGTAAATCTTACTGTACAGCAGAGAATTAACCTTATTTATATTACACATACATTAACTTTCTTGTAATTATTTCTATTATCACTTCTATTCTGTACCTTTCTAATGTTTGTTGCATCCACTTTTTATGTCTCAATTATGTTACAGACAATTTAGGAATAGGGCTAACTTTCATTCTGTGTTTGTTACATTACACAACAGGCAACCAGGTCTGACTGTGAATATCAGTCACAATTGTCATATGTAACAAAATATAATTATAACTTCAATCATTCAGAACTGCTGTGAATTGGCCACGTGACTTAACAAACATAATTTGCAGGGCACAACCAAAATGGGAATGGAAAAAAGCCTGCCTGGAGGCAGCTTCACACAAAACGATAATTAATTTAGCACCCATGTCACAAGCATTGCTTTTCTAGATGGCATAAAAAATTGTGACAGCTTGATGCAGATTGTTAAGTAAATTTTGGGTTTTGAACATGAAACAGGCCCAGAACAGTGGAAAACTTTTAGATTGGCTAGTGAAAAAGCTGTGTGTGCCCTCCAAAGAATTTAATGTGGCTATCTGGATATGTGTGCAACTCTTCCATAAGTTTTGTAGAAAATATTTAAGTAGAGCATGGTACCAATCATTGCTACTCTTAATAATTTTAAAGCCTTTTAACAGCATTTGACCTTTCAGTTCAAATCCATCAGATGCCTTATAGTTGCACTACCATTTAATAAACTAGTGCACTTAGTCCTAATATGTAAACATCCATTAATGCCACATTTTTAAAATGAGATATAAAACTAGACATTCTGAGACTATTAAAGCAACTATTGAGCTTCTGTGAGGCGTTTCAGATATGTTTTCTATTTTAAAATACAGCCTGCATCCCTCAGGCTTCTGACAAATAGAATTCTCTCCCTTTGTTTGTTTTCCTATCTGTCAAACCAGGGGATCATTTTGTGCACTCTCAAACCCTTAACTACCTTTACCTGAAAATTATTTGAGAACCTGATGGAGGACTGTATGAATGTTATCCTAGCATGAAAAAGGCCAAAGCTTTTACAGATAAACATCTGGAGCAGATTCCCATTAGAGCAGGACCTCAATAGCCAGGTAGGCAGTCATTTTAAATTATTAAAGGGTGATGGTTAGAAATGCAAAAGCTGACAGACTCTTCACTGTACAAGCAATGCTTGGCAGTGCTGAAAGTAAAATGAAGCCCTAAAGAGGTACTTAAATTAAAGGTCTGTCAGAATTTTATCATGCATGTTTTCAAGTATTAATAACATCACCACAAAAATTTGACACAATTTGAACTGTGTGTAAAGGGAAAATAAAATCAGCCCAATTTAAAGTGCAAGTGGCGTTGGAAGCTGTGTGTTGGAGAGGAAATCACGGAGCTAACATGAATGGGTGACAGGAGGAACAGGAATCATGAATTTGGCTACGTGCATCAGTCAACAAGCTCACCCAAAGTGGTCAGATCTGTGCTACCCCAGCCTGCCTGGCTCTCATTAAAGGCTATAATTAAGGCTGGAGCATGTGGCTGCTTTGCAGGGCAGACGAATGTGTTCTGCTCTTTGCTGATCTCCCAAGTCCAAAAACGTGCAAGCAGTGCCAGACAGGAAGAGTGTTGCTCCCCCTCCTTCTTACCACGACAGCTGAAGGCAGAAGAAATGCCAAACTTGGCATCTCAGTGTATTTTAGTACCAATGGAGTGACAGGGGCTTTTGGAGAGCCTCAACTCTGCAATGTGCTCCTTCTCACCAGTGGCACTGCAGTCTGTTAAGCATAAGAAGGGATTTGCAGATGAATTCTGCATCATTAGCAACTTTGAGTTGATTTTTGGCATTTTTTGATTTAAAACATGCTCTGGACCAAGAACTTCCTTCTGTCAAAGAAGTCCAATAGCCCATACAAGACAGAGCACCAGACTAAATTATCAGAATCATCACAGTTACAGCCTGTGAGCAAACAGCAACATCTGCTCCTAATCTGTCTCCTTTTCCACAGGAGAAATTGGAAGGGAGGAGGGAAGAGCAGAAGCATCTATCAACTACAGTGCAGACCCCACTTCTGAGGCATGTACTCTCAGCAACAGACATGGTGTCTGCATTCCTCAGACTTGGCATCTGTATTCTTCCTTTCTAAAAATGGAATAGCAGCATTCCTGTATTGCAGAGGGATGCTGTGAGGCTGAATACATTAAAAACTGAGATGCTCAAACAGCACTGGGGACTAAATAAGGATTTAAGATTGACAGATTGATGTGCCAGGCAAGGTGTGTATGATAGAGCAGTAGATGAGAATTCATTTGTGAGCAATCCTTCATGGTTATTTCATACAACACTAACTACTTATAAGTCCAATTCTGATCCCAGAGTACATTGGCTGGTTAATGATTTGTGTTGCCAAAATTTAGGTCATGCTCAGGATTTTAGTGGATAGGAACTAAGGTTGCCTAAGAGTCACTGATTTTTTGCTATAACCAAATTAAATTATTACCTGACCAAAATTAAGACTAAGAAAAGACAATAAGATTAAAATATTTTACTTTTTAAAACTAAGCCTTGTTTCCAGACTGGGGAAGGTACATTTTGTGTAACTGCTGAACAATTTGAAGGTAAATTTTTCATCTACACTAGATATTGCATACCTGCAGGTCAGCAAATGAGCAAACCCACCACTGCTATAAAGAGAGAAAGCCCCAGTGCTCACTGCTTGCAATTGTTTTTGCCACTCTTGTTTTTGGTGCCTGCTCAAGTCATTCAATATTTACTGAAAACAGGTAAGCAGTAGAAGTGTAGGAATGAAAGGGTTAAACAGAAAGAAGAGTGCATCCAGACTGGGGAGAAAAAAAAAGGCATTTATATTATTTCTGACTTTTCACACTCATAGAATTTGAAAACACCTTCATTTTTTAAACAGCAAATAGATCATTAGCTGGTAATGTGCACTACTGCCTTTGGCTCTTTTGAAAACAAAAATGAAAAATGATCTAATTAAGCCTGGTCTAGTGGTTGCAGCACATACCAGAGATCCAAGTTTGATTACTGACTCCAGTGCTTGTGCTGGCAAGGTTTGCACCAATGCTGTGGTAATGGCAGCAGCTGATGGGAGTAGGATTATTGAACAGTGTTTTAAAATGAAATCTTCTAATCAAACTCGGATATTTGAGTGGCACAACACAAAATGTTCTCCAGACGTTTCCTACAAGAAGCTGCTATGGGAGCTCTTTCTTCAGAAAGATAGAATACAATAAACAGACCTGAGATCTCTGGGTTTTTTGATGTAGAGATCATCCTGGGCATTTTAGAAATCACGGGGCATTGTTTATGTAACATGGACTCTATGGATATCTGATAAGTTGTTTTGCACATGTACAGCCCAGTCTCCCTAATGCTCCAATCTCATCATTCATTCACTTCAGCTTTTTTTTTTTCTCCCCACAGCTATTCATTTGAAGGATTTTACAGTGCCTAAAATCAAACATCCTACAAAAAGTGAAGGCTTTGAAGGACAGGTTAGCAGAAAACTAGAGAGCTAAGGTGACCTTTTGCTTGGCCTGTCTCTTTCCTGCTACTCATACCCAAACTCATACAGCTGAGTTTGTGAAATCTTCAGTTCTGCACATGCAACAAGTTCTAGAGTTTCAATACAGAGGAGCAGGTTCACAAAAATGCAGGACTTCTGATCCTGCTCCTCCCCTGGGAAATGCAGGGTCTCAGCAGACAGGGCTTCTATCAACCCAGCTGAAAACCCAGCAGTCTTGAGTGTCTAGTGATCATAAAAATTTAAATTTTCCCTGTCTCTCTGTGCCTCTCGGAAGCAGTAAAAGTCTAATTACTGCCTGCACTCTTCTATTGGCATGGAAAGGAGAACAAAACTGTCACTTGTATGCCAGAGAAAATTAATCCCAGTCCTATAAATTACAGAGATTTATTAGTGTTGTAAATGTTCTTCTTCCCCCCTAGTTTGACTGCAGTGTTCTTACAGTCCTTATTCTCTCTCCTGCAATTGTCAGAGAGGGAGACAGGTTTTCCCTGACATGGACACTTGTTCTCAGCAGACTGAGATCCCTCCTCTCCTCTGAGCCTACCTACTAAAGCACTTTCTGACAGCAACCACTCTCTGCTGAATTTCAGTAAACTGAGGAGGCTCTTTGAAGTCTGCCTAAGCAGAGAAGGACTCAACAAATCCGATGTCATTAGCATCTGTCTTGGCAATTATGCAGGAATTTAGGAGAGCTACTAAGGCCCACTGGGTGAATAGCCCAAATTTCAAGTGGTTTCTTGTTTGTTCAAACAAGACAGAGTAATTTTTGTAATGGCTAATTCACTATTGCAGATCTTTGTGATTTCATAAGAATATCCCTTGCAATATTCTATCATGGACTCTTGCAAAAATGTCCTGACTTCATAAAAATAGGAGAATCTCAATTGTCATAATTAGCTCTGAATAGTGTGGCCTGATTTCAGCTGGGATAGAGTTAATTTGTGCGCTTAGGGTGAGAATAATGTTGATAACACGCTGAGTTTGAAGTTGTTGCTCACAGCAAGGCAAGGTTAGGAGGGGACAGAGCCAGGACAGCTGAGCCCAACAGGCCAAAGGGATATTCCAGATATTCCATATCCTGTGGCATCGTGCTCTGCATGTGACCTGGGGGAAGCTGGCTGGGGGTCACCACTCAGGAGCTGCTGAGCATCAGCCAGGGGCCATGAGCAATTCCTCTGTGCACCACATGTTTGGCATATCCTCATTTTTTTATCACGATTATTCCTATTATTTCATTTCATTTATGTCATATTAAACTGTCTTTATCTCAATTAATAATTTTACTTTTATATTTCCTTCCCCAGTTCTCTCCCCCAGGGGGGAGTGAGTGACTGGCTCAGTGCTGTTTAGCTGCCTGCTGGCTTAAGCCACCACAGGAGAGCTTTCAAAGGAGATTTTCAATTTATCAAAATCATCAAACCTTGCAAATTTTGGCCCAGCTGGTGGGCTTTCATTTGTATGCTTTAACATACAGATCCAGTAAAGGATCATAAATCAATCATAAAATTGTGACCAAATCTGTCTTCAGTTACTGGGTAAGAAGTTGAATGCTCAAATTTTCCTTCCTTAATCTTCTCTAAAAAGACTGTGTGTTTCTGTTTAAGTTAAGTAGTTGATGTTCTGTGTGATGAAAAACTTTTTAATTAAGAGCCTTTCAGCCTATAAATTTCATTTAGTATCTGGCCAACATCCCCCTGACACCCCAAATATTAAGAGAGCAGCAAGCAGCAACTCTACCTCTCCCATATGGTAATTTGTTTTACTCATTGACCATAAACCATCCAAAGTGTGTGTTTAAGATTCAGAACTCTGAAGCACATCTACTTGAAGGGATGAGACTGCTCAGGAAGAGAGCCCCTTGTTACCATTTTCATAGCCCTGAAAAAATATCAAATCTGCATAGCTTCATGATCAACAGACATAATTTATGAACAGAATAATATGCTTGACATTTCAAACTTTTGATTTTACTTGGTAATAGGGTTTTCTAAGGGTCAGCTCAAGCAGATCAGCATCTTTGTATGCTTGCAGAAAACAGAAGACATCGGGTTCTTTTAGTTTTAGTTTAGCTCCACAGAGCTTCACCAGCTGGCAATGCTGCCTCCCTTCTGGAGGGAGGTGGGGTAGCCTTTAATTTATTTATATTTTTTCCTTGCAGCATAAATGCAGAGGGGTTGGCATTTGGGGGAATTCAGTTGCTTAAGAGACACTTTTAAGGAATTTTCTGAATTTTTCCTTTTTTAAACACAACATTTTCTATGTTTATCAAACTGAGATCAGTCAGTGAAAAAAAAAGAAACATCTTTGTACTTGGTGAAATACATAGGGTTAGAAAACATGCAAAAAGGTGTACAGAGAAACTTTAAAAGAGTGTTAGTTTAAATAGTATGGACAAAATTCAGTCAAAAGGTGGGATGCAACATATCAAAAGTCCATTTCAAGAAAACAAAAACCCTCCTTTTTAAATATTGTTACTGTTTTGTAGCAAAACGTAGAACTTAACAACATTCTTTCTTTTAAAAAATTAAAAATATATATGTATAACAACAAGCAAGAAGACAAAACACATCAAAAATGGGAATTAAAAAAACAAAAAAACTCTTCAAAAGAAGACAAGAAGTCAAAAAAAGAGGGGAGAAAAAAGATTTTCAGGGATCCTTGTCATGCAAATCAGTTTGGCGGCAAAAAATACCTTCATCTTCAGCACCTTCATTATCACCTAAATCATCTGTCTGTTTCTTTGTAAGGGGACCTAGGATTAAGAACGGAGAAAATGGAGGAAAAAAGACAATTCAAGAATATACAAGACTGAGGAAAAAAACAGTGAATATTAAATTCCCACGGACGTTTCAAGAAAAACATTTGCAGGGAGGGAAATTTTAGTTTATAACAACCCATTTTTCATTAAGTTTTTCAAATATTACAGCAAAACCTTCCCTAGGGGGTATGACTATTAGAAACATCTAGCACAAGAATCAGAGAGTGCCCAGTGCTTTATTGTTTTTAAATGAAGAATCAAAACTTGTTTACTAAAAGCATACCCCACCATGGACTGTATTTATCCACTTCATTTAATTGGTTTTTTCCTGTTGCTGTTATTAGGAATAGTGGAGACAAGAACTGCCAAATTACCTCTTGCATTTGATGCAATAAGGTGGTTAATAAAAGTCTTGACAATTGGTTAAAACAATATTTTCTGTCAAATGCTAATTCACATTTCTAAATTCAACCATTTAAGCTCATGCTTTATATAAAGATAAACACGGGTTTAATTTTTGGGGGTTTTTGACACATTCATCACATTCTCTTTAAAATAGAGCTGTAGATACCTTTGAAACCTTTGACTACCTGCTGAGATATTTGTAAGGAAACATGAAAATCCATATGTAAACCAGAAACAAGAGTGAAATCCCAGACCAACTGAAGACAATGACTTTTGCCATTGATTTCAACGGGGCCAGAGTTTCATGTAAAAAAAATTGCATTGAATTGAAATTTTAGCTTGGGCAAGGCATCTGGGTTCATAATTCCTTATCTCCATAAAAGGAGGATGACAGAAAATTCCTTTATGCCCAGCACCTGTGTTATTAACAATATTAGTATTTATAGAGTTATCATATTTTCCAATGGGAAAAATGCCCATTCCTTTACTGAGTAATAAAAATATACACCAGAAGGAAAGTCAAAGGCCACTCTGATAATATTTCCATGTCATATATTTTACACACTTACGCACAAACAAAAGACAGTTGGAACTCAGCATTATCTTTCCTTTTTTTTCAGAGCTCTCTCATTTCCATGACATTCTGTAATTTGCATGCGAAAAAGCAATCAGTACGAACACAGGGCTAAGTAACAAAAAAAGAAAAAGCCAGCCAAGCACAGAGTAGAAAACAAGAACTTCCTCATGCATAAAATAGCAATAGACAAAAACAACAACAAAAAAGAGATGAACAGTATGTGTTGATATTTGCAGTAAATGTAGGCAAGAGACATGCATTAAATCTAAGCACTGTGGAGTATTAAAACATTTGTATTTAAAAAGCTCTCTGTTATTTTACAGGATTTTAGTCATTCAGCATTGAACTTGTCATTTATAGGCAAAATACCATGTATTTGAGTGATGCAGTTTTAAAAAAAAAAATCATAAAATGTTTTTACCAGTTGCATGGATTTAAGAAACAAAAAAAAACAACCATGAAGTACCATGAGACTTTAACTGTGAATGTAGGAACTGGACCATATTATTGAAAACCAAAGCTCAATACCTTAATTCCTGCATCAGTCAGGAGTATAGTTTTTAACTCATTCTAAATACAGAACACTAGAATTATACATCATAAATAAAACACGAGCATTTTTATAATCACACCTCTAACAATCACTCTGCTCAGCTGAAAGCCTTGATTGTGCGAGTTTTTCCTACTACAAGCCCTGGATATTTGCAATATTTGGTGTCTGGATAATGTGCCCTGATCCAAACACACACATTCAAATATCTCTCAGCCCAACATTTTCATACAATAACGACTTTACTTCTAAAAGAATAAAATCAGAAATATAAAAACTCTATGAAAAGAATTACAGTAATTTTATGATGGGTTTTCAGCATAGAGAACAGGAAGAGTGAATGTAAGAAGGGCAAGAGCTGTGTACTTAAGAATGGAGATGCAGACAGAAGCAAGGATATATATATATATATATATTTATACACACACATATGTTCTTAATAGCTTCTTAGATTTTAAATTTTAAAAGTCACCAGAAAGGGGCAAAGTGGCATCTGGAAAGGCAAACAACACACATTTCTTCAAATAACTTGCATAGAGATGGGCAATTTATTTTCTAGATGAAACCAAGACAATGTATGTGATATTTTTTTTTAATAACTGCCCTTTGGCAGGTATTTTGTGTAGATCATGGTTCCAGATCCCAACTTCAATTACAAAGTGCATCAACCATCTCAATATAAATGTCTGGCCTCATACTATTTCTGATTTTACAATATGGTAAAGCGTGACTGGGGCTAGCTTTAAAAATAATCTGGATAATTTCCATGTTTATACAGTTCTGAGGTTCTCTGAAAAACATTTAAAAAAAAAAAAATCAGACCATCTTCCTTCAAATCATAGAATTGTTTAGGTTGGAAAAGACCCTTAAGATCCAGCCCAGGCAGTAACCCAGCAGTGCCAAGGCAGCCGCTAAGCCATGTCCCCAGGAGCCACACTCACACATCTTTTAAATACCTCCAGGGACGGTGACTCAAACACTTCCCTGGGCAGCCTCTTCCAGCGCTTGACAATTCCTTCTTGCAAAGGGGCTGACCTATTTTTAAGCTGTCATAAATTAAACATGTTTTTTTTAATATAGCAGTAGATGTGTTTCACAATCCAAGGGCTCTGCTCCCCACGTCCCCCCGAGCAGGAGGACTCATCCCTGTGGAGACACGTGGCAGAGCCACCAGGCACCATCACAGTGCCTGGGAAACACAGGAGAGATTATTTCTCCCACAAGTTCACTCCAGCCTGCAAATATGATGGACAGCACTTATTACAGAGAGATTTTCTGCTTCCTGGAACTATAACGCCCTGAGTCCAAAAAACCAAAGCAGAGTTTAGCAGGCATGAACCTCCTTATATTTTATCTAAACACACAGGGGTGCTGTGAGGCTTAATTTCTCTTTTTTAATTGCTGGGCAATCCCTAAAAGAAGCATCAGCTCAAGACCCTCTGTGCTCAGGGCAGCCTGGAGGGGTTCAGCCCCTCGAGAGGATGCAGAGCTGCTCTGATCTGTGCTGCCTGCTCCACCTGCAGATGCTGAAGACACTTCCTGAAGTCATGAAAGTGGTATTAAGAGAAGCTCTGGATTAGAATTCCACCCCTTTCAGCAATAACTCTCATTCTAAAATCAGTAAGAAATGGCTTTTGCTTCTGATTCTCCAGATAACTGATTACTCTGACTAACAGCCTCGCTGTGTCTGGATGATCATAAAGAAAGATTGATGTTTTGAGTCCTCACACAGGAAAACACGCTGAAATCACAAGCAGATAAACAGAATAAAATCTAATGGCAAGAACCTACAAAATGTAGCAGCAATTGCCTTTTTAAGTAAAAATAAATCAGAACTGAAATTCCTTAGTAGGTGTATAGTTTTTAGATATTTTCTGCAGCTTTCAATTAACATTCTACAGATAGTTTATGATTTTGTAAATTAAATGTATCCCCCAACTAGGTTCATTTCTTTAGCACTGACTGTTCACTCAATATATAATTTTTTTAAGTTCTTCCATCATTTTATTATTCTTTTCAGGCAACAGAAACTAATTTGAAGAATATTAATATTAAGACATAATGGACTATGAGCCAATGAAACAAAAAGGAATATTTTACCAAACTATGATTGCCAGAAGTATTTTGTCCCAAGTTACTTTTCACTTTTGTTCTACTGTAACCTTCTTTTCACCTTTTGTGAAGGCCCAATTAATCTTACTTTTTGAGCATTTCACTTTCAAAAATGGGCATCCATGATAAAAAAAAGGATTTTACTATGTTTAACTCACAAGCCTTCAAACAGATAATGCTGCCATACTATGCCAACCTAGATTTTAGCTAAAGTTTATGTAATAAATATTAAATATCAACAAAGTAATAGGTACCATAACTAATGGGGGGGAAAGAGGATATTAAAGCCTCTAAAGTGCTGATGCAAAGATGATTTACTTATCAAAAGGCTCTCTAAGGTTTTGTCTCATTTAGTCTCATATTGGTGCATACCCATAACTCTCATTAATGCTAATGGGAAATTAGACCCCTAAGTCACTTTAAAAAGGGGGGAAAAAAGTGATTACTGCATTTTATGTTTCCTAAAGGCAAGGAACAGTCTCACTACAAAAGCCAAAGAAAGTCGGAGTGCAGGAGGCACTCCTAACGAAGCCTATACTCATTTAATTTAAAAATAGCTTTTGCATTATTTAAATTATTATTCAAATATTTATTCTGTTTGTATTGCAATCAATGCTAAGGCACTAACAGGCTGCATTTTTAGATCTTGATAGTGAGTACTGTGTGCTTGCAGATGCCTTTCCTTTGCTCAAAATAAGAGAAATAACATACCTCCTGTCCAGTTAGCTAAAGAGTAATTATGCACTCAGAAATAATTAAATCCAGCCATATTAATTCTGGTTTTTATCATTCCCTTTGATGAAGGACTAAGGTACTTTAGCTCCCAAATACATTAAAGCTGATTATAAATTCTCTCTTTATGGGCTTGATTCGGCAGAAATTATCCGTGGCCTTTCGGACCGCAGGAGTGTGGGAGGCACGGGGGCTCTGGATGTCATTAGCTCTTTGGCCTGGGAAAGCAATTCATCATCAAATAGAGTCATGCTGCAAGTTGACACCATTTTGTAAAACAACAGTGCAAATCCTCTAAACTTAATAAATCAGGGCTGATGTATACAGCCATTGTTGGGGCCAAAATGTTCTCCTTCGGTAATGAGGAAAGTGGGGAAGAAAAAAAGACCTTTTGCATTAGGTTAAGTAGGCTCCATGGATCCAGTAATTTAGAAATCACCATAGCAGATAATTATTCTTTGAGGTAAGGTGTCTGCTCGATGGAAAGGGGAAGAGACAAGACTGAGGCTGACTGCTGAAATTATACTTGTAGAAAAATTCACCAAGTGGGTTGCAGCACTGTGGAATGTGATATTACATATTTACATGTATAAATGTAAATGTATATATATATATATATATATACATGCATAAATGTAAACATGAATGTGATATTACATATTTATATTCAAACTTACCTAAGTGCCCCCAACCAGTTACTGCTATTTCTCCCTTATTAGCCCACTTCTTAATTAAACATTGAAAATCTATGGAATTACATCTTTTTAGACCTTACCTTTGCTTCCAAATATAAAATAATCAATTCTTTATTGTTTCTACCATCATTTTTGTGCAACAGATTCTCCAACTAAAAAAAAAAAGAAAAAAATCCTTGTGTTGAGTTATCACTGTCTAGCAGATGTTAGCTGAGGCACAACTGTTGTACCTATCTCTAGTTTTTAATTTAGAATAAATTAATGAAGGGTTATAATTAACGATCTTCACACCTCAACATTTTCTGTGAAGAAAAATCAAATTTTTCTATGTTGAGATTGAAATATAACTCTCTCTATATATGAATATATATAAATGTAATGACAGAAGAGAAAGTTATAGCACAATAGCTTTCTGATGAATAGTTTTATAAAGTTATCTTCTTTCACCTGAAAATTAGAAAGATCTCAGCAAAAATAAAAGAACTAGGATTTCTTAGAGAAGATAAATTTGGAAGGTACAAAAGGCAGCTGGGTCTAAGAAACACTTAAATGAAGAAAATATCTCCTTTTGTCATACTTTGCTGCAACAGACAAAACAATCCTTTTATTTCTTTTTTATTTCCCTTTTTACTGTCCTTACTTCACCACACACTCCTTTCCTTGTTATTCACACACACCCCCACTCATTAAATTCCTTTTATTTCCATATTGCACTTATTTGTAATATTCATACTTATCAGCAGGGCAAAGCCCTGGCCGACTTTGCTTTTTGATGTCAACATTTGCATTCATGTTTTAACAACAAATGATGGCACAAACCTCAGTAGTTTCACATCTCACTACCTGATTTGTGATGACAATCAAGCTCTGTAATTAGAGCTGCAAGTAACTCAAATTTGCATCTGCAAGTGAGTGACAGGTACAAATTGAACCCACAAAAGGGTTGCCAACTTTCTTTGAAAATTTGCATGTATAAATGCTTTGTCACTAAAGAAGCTATTCTGACACTTCAAGACTAACTCCTGCTGTGCCTTTTATAACAGCATACTGCTGAAGTGTCACACAGAAAGAATATCTAATCCCAAACCTTTTTATTCACAAGATTAATCACACTGGCTGGATCTTGATTTCCCTTAAATCTGAAGGAGTTTCATTACTGCATACTAGATATGTGTGAATTTAAATAAGATTAGAATCTGGGAATGTAGGGAGAGTTTCACTCTTCTGCTTCCCATTTTAGATGCAGCCTGAAATTCTCTGTATTCTCAGAGGCACAGACACTTCATGTTCACATGTCCTGAGAACAGGCCCTTGGTCAATGCCATTCCCTTCCACACAGGTCACCCTACAAACCCAAGCCCATTTCCAGGGGTTTTTGGTTCTGTGCTGTGCCTTGCATGGAGCCCTGCAGCATTCCAGGGAGAGCAGGCAGGGGAAATGCAGGGACAGGCTCAGCCCTGGAGATATCCTGGGTGATCCTCACGGGTTTGGGGTGAACACACAGCTCATGTGCAGCTGGATCCAGGACAGGGATTCCAGCTGTTCAGTGGAAGAGACAAAAACCTGGGAGTTATTCTACACATCCTAATTTCTGAGACACTCTGACTTTAGCTCTTGGCAGTAGAAAAAAGAAATATGCTAGAGAGGGGAAAGAGGAGTGACATTTATTCACTTCTTATTTTTTTTGTCCCAGTAGAAGTGAGGAATGGACCAGACACTCAGGATAAAGGAGTGAGTGTCCCACCCATCAGAACTAGACAGGAGAAAGAGAAAGTTTCAAAGGGACCAAGGCTCTGCTGGCCAAGGCAGGCACAGAGAAACGAAGCCCATGGCTTCAGGCAGGAGCAGTGCAGCTGGAGAGCTCCAGAGGTGAGCGATGGGTGGGTGAGAGACGTGAAAAATGGAAGCTGGAAGCTGTTCTGTGGCATTAACATCAGCATTTACGACTCCAGTGCCACCTCACGTGCTTGTGTCACAAGTTCACGCAGCTTTTAGCACTGTGTCTGCATTAATAATTCATGTTGTTTTACAGACACTCATACTCCAGGGTGACACGCTGCTGGAGGAGGTGAGTGCAGCATTGCATGGCTGTGCCACCACCTGAGCTTTGAGATCATGAATCAGCTCTCTCCCTCTCTCCAGGTAATGACTGCAATCCAGACCCTAATGAAGACTTATGGACATGCTTAACTTTAAGCCTCTGAGTAAGTTCTCTGAAGTCAACAGGCTAAATCCAGTAATATTGAGATAGATTCACTACCATTAACAGAACTGCTCTGTTTGCATCTGGGCCAGGAGGTCAGCTCAGGAGTAAAAGATAAACAGAGAGGAGCATCCCAAATTTCTAACTTCCCTCAGTTATTCTGTGGATAAATCTAATCAACAAATGGAATTTCAATCTCTTGAACATACTACCAAATCTCTGCAATGAAATTCAATTCTCTTTTTATAAATGCATTGCTTCTTAGTCTGTGTACATACAAATAAAATTCTGCATTCATTTTCCCCAGCTCTCATAATCAAATTGCCTTCTAATTTTAAAGAAGATGTGAACTTGTTTAAGACTACAAGCTTATAAAAATTGATCATATTAGCTCATGTGATAGAACTAAAAATCTGTAGTTTTAAAATCCAAATTTTTAGTTCCCAAAGGAAGATTTGCAACTGCCATTAACATATCAACATTAATCTTCACTTTCCCTTGAAGATCTCTCTAGCATAGTTGTAATAAGTGCAAGTCAGGATGCAGTGAGTGCATCCTTTATATAAAGACATACAAAGACACAGCTGAAAAAAAATACCACCAATTTAGGTGAACTGGTAAGGTTTTTTCTATTTTTTTCCTGCTTTTTGGGGAAATTTGTGTTATCTTGCTTCAAATAGGTAGGATGGGTCACCTACAAGAATAACCTATACACTATGAAAAAGCATTATCTGCTGTCTCTTGACTTATATACAAAATAACATAAAAAATATATTATTTCACTTTTATTTCATTGTTGCCTTCTGTTCTCAGCCAAAAACAACAATTGGATAAATAAATTTTCTAATCTTGTCCCCAAATCTCTCTCTCTGAAGAGAGAAGATCCCAGAAGAGCAGTCTCAACAGGTGAGATCTCTCTGAGATTCCTGCACAATTTCCTTTACTAGGGACAACCCTGGCTGTGGAAAAACCTTCTTCCTGACTAATTCTGCTAACTGCAGGGGCTGCTGTTACAGCAGCTATATGGGGTTGTTTATGGCACAGCTGAGCATACAGTCCAGCTCTCTCAAGGCCCAGTTTCACAGCCCAAATAGCAGAGCAAAATTGGTCTTCATGTAACCATGTAATTGAACATTGCAGAGAAAATGAAGTTAATTGTGCATAATATTTTCATATAGAGTTTGGAATGAAATAAGTTCTCCCACCCCTCTTCCCAATGCACTTTGTGTCATCTGGTTTCAAGGCACATGCTTGGAGCTCTGTGTAACTCACTGCAACCTGTGCAGTGTTTTACAATCTAGAAACTCACACTGCTGCAACCACAGACATCAGGAATGAGAGGCAAATCTCATTTTCTCCATTTTCTGATTGAGCCACTATCAGTAAAATGACTCCAGCTACCTCACAGAGCTGAATTTCTTCAGAAAAGTGTCAAAGGAGAGAAGAAACTTGTTTTGTACAGCTGTCTGTCCTCACAAAATCCACCCATCCTCACAAACTCTCAGAGTTGCAGGGAGTTTGGAGGTAAAGCTCTTGTTGATCACCCTTTCAATGCCCTTGTGCTAGCTCTGAATCACTGCATTTCTTGCCACATTTCAAGCAGCATAAAGGAAATCTGGTTCTGTAGTGAGAGAGCAAGGTGGAGGTCGTGTTTTCTGAGTCAGTGCCAGCAGGTTCAACTAAGCAGAGCTGCACCCTCCCATTGCTGAATGTCAAGGCTTGTCTCCAGCATGGGCCAGAACTTCCCAATCTAAGTCACAGGGCTGGTCCTTGTCAGCCTCCCGTGATCTCAAGGGCAGAAACAGCACATAGGATTTCCTATATTTACATGTGCACTCATGTTCAAATGATCTGAAAAACATTCACCCAGCAGTTTCTTCCTGAAAGGTGAAGGTGGAGGATTTTCTCTTAGTTACACACAGCTACATAAGTGCACACATATAGACAATCAGGCTCTCCTGTGTGCCTTTTAAACACAGGGATTTCTTCCTAAACTTTTGAAGCTCTGATTAATACTGAAACACATTAAAGAAATTAATACTGATACTAATAACCTGTGCTCAGAACTATAGTCTTTCCATTAACTTGGATCTCAGTAAGAGTAAAGATACTTCAAGTCAAATGTTTCTCTGCTATTTGAAGCTTTCAAAGCATCCTTTAAGACCATTTAATTTGGACTGTGGTCACCAGCTTTAAGAAACATAATTATATCTGCTCTCATTACCACACCTTTTGACAGAATCAAAGTGCATAGTTCTGAGAAATGACAATGGGAGAGCGGAGAGGACAGCATTTATGTTAAAAGCTGTCAGAAGGAAAGTGCCTGGCCCCACTTATCTTCTCATATTTACATTCTGTATTTTTAGAAGAGCATAACTTTAGGCAGGAAATCTCAAAACATCTCAGCAATGGAGCAGTCACAAAACCAGAACAGCACAGCCAGCACTTGAAGATTAGTGGGATCAAATACTTGTCATAAGAAAAATCATTTTCATTTTGACATGTTTTCAGTGTTAGCACAGTACCTGTTTTGAAAGTACAGTTGACTTGCTCTGCATGTTACATTAAGGATTCCCAAAAGAATAGGAAAAAAATCCTTATACTGAATGGAGCATGAAAGGAAATCAGCACATCACTTCTAATCTAGCAGAACTCCCAGACAGGCAGTGATACGTGGGACCACATATTTACACAGTTACTGTCGACTCCTCTATAGACAGAAGGCTCCAAACCCTTCTGGTAGAAACTTTGCCTTCATACCTCCTGTTTAATAATTGACTATCTTAACACAGAAGCTGGTGAATAGAAAATGATCATCAAAACGAAACAGATCTAAAAAATGTCAAGTCTAGAACTACAATATATTATTTACAAAAAGCATGGCAAATTTAAGAGCAAAATGTCAGAGTAGCCCTTGCTTCCATTTTTCACAAGAGCCACTTAGGTGAGAGTTGACAGGCTTGGGACAATATGACATTTCTAATTCTTTATCTGCTGACAATAACCCTTCTCTCTAGAGGAAAGCAACAAAATGCAGAGCAGATAAAGGCATAACATTTCTCAGCACTGGACAAAAGGTACTCTCACTTCTGTTTTTGTTTATTTTCCTTCTGGAAATCAGCTTGTTTAGGATCACAGTATGGGCACAGTTTCCAGGGGTTTCACACTGACCAGTGGGGTAAAATGTACTTTCTTTTCCCTAACAAATATTGCTAAATTAAATAAAGGGTATGCACTACTAAATTATAATGATGGTCCAAGGTTTCGTGCATGGGTCCTTTTGGCAACAAAATCACTAGTTAAATTAAACAGGGCATTTTGCAAGGACCACACACACAGCAGTTACTTTATAACACTTTTACTCTTTAGTGATAATTGTTAAGGTTGGTTTGTTTGGAGTGCTCAATGGCATCTTCTGCTTAGAACGTAAAAAAAAAATAAAAAAATGTGTGAGGAATATTTTTGGAAACTATTTGAGCAAATGATCCTTTCCCAAGTCAACCAAAGTTAGTGAATAAAATATCACAGCATCCAAGCTTCATCCTGCTGAGCACAATGAATGCCTACAGCAAGCACAGCAAACTACTGGCACCAGGACTATACTTTAGACTATCAAAGCACCAAAACCACTGAGGGCAGTGAAGATTATTCCTGTAACAGACAGTGATGGCCTGTTCCTATGGGGCAGCAAAGATTCTCTGTGCTGTTGGGCCCACAAGCAAAAGCAATCTTGGTTCTCATTTTCGCTTCCACAGCAGTAATGAGTGGTTTTCATAGTAGGAGACAGAATTTAAAATTTACAGTTTTCCTGTACAATTAGTTAGTTTGTTAGCATTGTGGATTCAATAATGTTTGGCAGTGTTAGACAGATTCATTCCAGCTCTTTAGCTAAGGGATTATTAACTGAACTGTAAATGCAGGGTATTTAATGTAGACAAATGGGAACAATCCAATTAACTTCAATTGTTTCTGAGAGCTTTTAACTCATGCCTTCAGAGATATACATGCACTGAGTGTATATTAACATTGTGCTTTAAATGCTGGAGAAAGTTTTAGAAATGTATGTGGGCACAGATGACTTCTACATTTTTTTGCTAAAGTGAGAGTTAAAAAATAATTCTCCTTCTCCTGGGATTTTCTGTGCACAGTTTGTGTGTATCTGCTGCAGAAATGCTAGATGCAGACAGAATATTTGAAAGCCAAAGAAAAGTAACCTTTTACTGATATCCAAAAAATAAATAATAAACTGTGTTTTCTTGTATTGTATTGGTGAAACCTTGTTTCCTGGCAAACACACCAGCCAGCATTACTGATCAATAATATTCAGTAAGTCTCTTTGTGTTGAGAGGTTTGTAGAACAGACTGAAAGTTTTGTCTACTTCTACATGGTTTGTAGAAATGGACAGACACAAATGAAATGGCCCATTTAACAGAAGAAATTTAATAGTTTTGTGTTGTCAGAAAGTGTGAAAAAGTAGAGTTGTTTTATATTTCAGTGTAAAGCAATAAAATAACTTTGCAATTAGTATTGTTTGTAAATTAAAAGCATTTTTATATAAAGCCATGGTTTGTTCACACTGGACGAGGTTCCAGGGCTTGCTTGGTGAGCTGGGCCATGTCCTCAGCTTGGAACTGCTCTCACTGAACTTTTGGGGCTCTTCCTTGGCCACTCTCCTCCCCCATTCACTTCATCCTCCAGCTCCACCCCAGTCCATGACATCAGTAAAGAGCACCTCTGGCAGATTTCCAGCTGCCTGTGGATTTCAGCCAGCTGTAACCCTTCCTTGCAAGAGGCTGTTTCCCAAAAACAGATGTGTGATTGACAGTGCTGCAAATCCCACCTGAGCTGGCCCTCCCCTCTGAATTACACACACAGAACTTTAAATTCCACTGATGGCTGTAACTCTGTTAAGAGCTGAGACAAACACCACGAGAACTGGCTCACAGTTTCTCAAAGAACCTAATAAATTCTGCAATGAAATATATCATTCTCAGCAGTGTCAGTGCATCCTTTGTTTCCTAAGGTGCCTCCCCTGGGCACTGGAACCCCTGATGAACAATGAAATTTATGTCAGCAGCTAAATCCCACTACCAGCTTCCAGCAATGAGAACCAGACAGAAATGGGTGCTGAGGAGTGCACATCCTTCACAGGAAAACACTATTTCACTTCATTTCTTGCCACAATCAATTCTACAGTTTCATAAAATTAGTTAGTTCATTGTTATTTTTTTTCTGTGGAGCTCATTTCATACAGACAGGAAGAACTGAATAAAGCTCACATTAAAATGAGTGTGCTGTGTAGCATCACACCTATATAATAGTCTGATAATCTATTGTTTTGAGCAATTAGTGCACGTCATTGAAAGCACAGATGGGTGATTCAAATCAGTGTGTGTCATATGCAAAATTCACAGAACATTTAAAGTCTTCCAACTAGTTGCATCTGTCATATCTATTATGTCAAATATTAAACTGCAGAGTCTATTTTGGGTTTCAAGCTTAAAATAAAGATCCTGTGATAACATTACCTGTGAAGGGAAAACAAAATATCTAGAAACTTATATGTTTTGGCAGCAAGAGGTTACATTTACATCTGTCATATTACACCCACTTGCTCAGGCTGAGATAACCTGTCCTTCTATATCCCCCTAATAAAATTTCTCACTTGAAGAAATGTTCCCATCTCATTTTGCTAAAAATTTTCCCCAAAGTTTCATTTCAACTTTGAATTTTAATTTTCTTAAGAAGAAAATGATATATTTAATGGACCACAGCTGTCTGGAAAGAACATATTTGATAGGCATACAGTACTAATTTAGAAAATGAGTGTGATTTACTTGATGAGTCACAATAAATGTCTGTAAATATGTACCCAAGTTTCTTACTAGACTAGTAAGCTGTATGACATAGAAATCATTCTTAAAACACAAATATCTTCCCAAAAGAAGAATGGATGCCAACGTTAACAGCTCCATCTTCCTTGCTGCTTTCACGATTTCGCTCGATGGAGCACGGAAATAAGATATTGTCTAAGGGGGCAAATACTGAATGTAACAGATTTTCCCAATTTAACATTTTGTAGAACAGAAAAAGCATGGCATGGCACAGGACATCCCCTGCTGCAGATGAAAGAGCAGCTCCATTAAACCAGGCACCTCAGGCACTGGCTCTGAGCGATGGGAATGGTTTGGCTGTCCTGCAGCACGTCTGCTCTCCCTCCTCTGGGTCATGTAAACCTGTGCTTGCCTGGTTTTGTGTCAGGAGGAAAGGTGGGGGGCAGGCAGGGTGGGCAGAATAAGGAGGAAAAACGTGCATGGATATGACTGTGTCTGATCATGACAGAATCACAGAAATAATTAGGGTGGAAAAGACCTCAGAGATGGTCGAGTTCATCCTCTGACTAAACACCACCCTGTCAGACCATGGCACTGAATCCATGCCCAATCTTTGCTTAAACACCCCCAGGGATGGTGACTCCACCACCTCCCTGGGCAGCCCATTCCTTTCTCTGAGGAAATTCCTCCTCATGTCCCACCTGATCAGGCAGTGAGCAACAGATCGCTTAAATCACCAGCTGGCAGGACAAGTCAATCAGGTTTCACTCTCAAATTGTAGTGAGAAAAATTGTACAGAACAATTCTGGTGGAATCAAAAACCTTTGGATTTCCTTGCTTTCAGTGCAAGGAAGGAAAAGGAGGGCATTTGGCATCAAGTCATCCTCCATCTAACAAAGACATTTGAATAATTATCGCAGCGCGTCGCCAGAAATACAACGTTTCAAACTCAAATCTGAAAACATATCTATTGATAGCATTAATTTAAGATAATCAGGTGACTAATTGGGTGACTAATAATGCTAATGAATAGAAAAAGAAGTTGAGATTGTAATCAGAGGCAAATCTCAGCTCCTAAAAAGGCACTAGGCAGAACACTGATCATTATGCCGTAATGATCACATACTTGCTTATTTGACAATATAAAATCTGAACTTTGAAATTGAAGAGAAAGTATGTTTTATTACCATCATAACCCATCAAGCTGTTTTAAAACTCTTGATTTCTTTTGTCTTCAATTTATAAAGAAAACAAACTTTTCAAAACAGTACAACTCAGGCTCAAAGGAGGCATTTCTTTGAGCGGTTTCTCATAGAAAGTAGAATAAGGAAATGAAAATCACCTCATGTACCTAAGGCAGGTTGCACAGATGGGAAATCAAGGCTACAGTAATAGTGTGGCAAAACATTTAAGGCATAAGCATTTGAGCAGCTTTAAATACACAAGTAACTCCTGTGAGCATCATTGAGTTCATCCTGCTTACATGAACAGGATCTTCTGAAAACTCTTCAGAGAAGTCAATTCAGAGAAGCCTTAAAATGTACTTTGAGAAAAAGGATAGAAAGGAAAGGAGATCCTCTGTAGAGAGTTGCCAGCTGATTCTTTTTAATTATTTTACCAATACTGGTGCTTTTCAGTTAGGTTAATAATTATACATTATGGTGCTTAAAGCTCTGTGTAGACCTCTCTAAAAAAATAAATGTAAAGTTGTAAAATTATACCTTAACCACATTCTTTTTCTTAAATACTTTGCAGAAGCAGAGATTAAGCCACTGCATAGAAGCAGAATGCTAGGCAACCTAGAAAAAAAATTCCAAAAGAGCTAATTAAACTTTAGGACATACTATCAAAAGTAAGTTAATATTTTAAGCTATATAAAGTCATTTCACCTTCCTTCTTTAAGGTCTGATAGCATAGCAAACTCTTCCAGTGGGCAAACGCATGAGAATAAAATCATTAATACTTTTAATGTATCAAAAATTCCCACACCTACTGATACTTAAGTTAGTCAAAGGTTAATTAGCATCTTTGAAAGGAAAACTGAAGTTACTCCAGCAACTTCTGAAATACAATCATTTTGAAAAATTAAAAAAAAAAAAAAAACCCAAACATAAAGAGAACCACACTTTGATGGAGTACTAGGGATGTGCTACAGGATTTACGTGTTACCAACAGCGATTGGCACAGCAAAGAATCACAGATATTTTGTGTCTGGTGTTAAACCTGACACCCAGCGAGACGAGAGCCCTTGTGCTGAATCCTTGGAGTTGTATTCACAACTCCAGATCCTTTTTAGTAATCCATGACTCCCTGATTATGTAAAATTCCCCCAAACAAATATAAATACAGTCTTTTCTAAAAATGAAAAAGGCAGAAAGCCAGTACAAGGCCACATTACAAAAACAAGTTGCAGCTATGCCCTACTTTACAAGGCTAAGTGGAAATCACGTGGCTCATAAGCCTTTGGTAGCCTTTTGTAAAAGGATGAATTTCTGTTTTGCTGTGTTTTCTGAAACACACCCCACAACCCTAGGTCAATGTTTAGCTATTAAAAATAAGTAGTTCACACAGCACCCAGATGTCTGAGATCATTGCAGAAATATCACGGGCACTTAAGCATATATTGAAAGCATTTTTCAGAAGCTGTTGCAGCATTTTATTTTGGGAAGAGTTAAAGGATAAGAGCAACTTTAGATGTAGGTTCCCTTTGGCTTTGGAGGATGAAAGGGATTAACAGAGGTCACAAGAGGAGGATGGAAGAAGAAATGGATATAAGAGTACTACTGGATGTAGCTTATCCTTTCCCTAGGCAGTGGTTAGAGGTGTCTGCAAGAGGAAAAGGGATTGACTGCTTGCTGCCTGTTCCCAACAGTTATTCCAGCAGCAGGATGAGTATGGTCAAAATGGGATTTTCCTATTCTCTTTGTTAAGAGTAAGAGTAAGGCTGGATGTCCTTTATACAGAATTTGGTTTAGTGTAAAACTCTTTGCTCCTTGAGGCTAAGAGTTACTGGAGCAGCTGAGTAGGACTCATGCTCCTTGTTTTATTAGGGGATTTGGAATAAAGCTGAGAAAGGTGCATCAGGAAGGTTTCTGTGTTTATTTGGTGGGAGCATATATTAAAAAGAAGATTGCCAGTATTCCTTGAGATTTCTGCACTGAAAACTGAGCTGGATTTACAACAATTCAAACTATTATGGACAAAGTGATTCTGTGATTCTATAACAAGTGAAAAAAAGCCAAAGCAAAACAAGGAATTCACTGCCCACTTGCCATGGCAGGCAGGTGTTCAGCCATCTCCAGGAAATCCCAGCTCTGCCAGGTGTAATGGTGACTTGGAAAGACAAATAAAAATCCTGTTCCAATGTTCCCATCACCCATAAAAGCCCCATTGGACCAGAAAACCCTCCAGTGCAACCACAGATCTTGGTACAGATAATGGCAGGAAGTCACACAAGTTGCACTGCTCTTCTGCAGCAAAGCAAAAGAGAAAATTCCACATCTGAAAGAAGAGAACCCATTACCCCATGAATATTTGATAGACTTTGTAAACACAGTGAACACAGCATTGCAATAAACAAGTTGCTTTTTAAATTCTGCATTTAACTCCATTTGGGATTGAAAACCTTTTCCTAAACATATTGAGCTATGCCCTTTGCAAGCCATTATTTTGAATTTTGAATTACAAAGTCATCAAAAATGTTGCCGTAATTAACGCCTTATTATTAAGACTATGCACAATCTCAAAGTTAGAGAAAAAAAACAAACTTCTACATGCATTTCAAAAAACAATATGGTACCGTGCATTTTGTAGGAGAATAGGAAATCTAGCATTCCCTGGCAGGCCCCTGGGCCTGATAAGTACTTATGAAGCAGTGCTGAGAATAATGTGGCTGTTTCTGACTATCAGATTTTAGGCAGCAGAATGCAAAGATTCCAAGTGTGTAACAGATGGCTCCAGAAATGAGTCAGGTTCTGTGAATGCAAGACGTGATACAACTATGCTAAAATTAATTTCTAGAGTTCAGAAAACAGGAAACTGAACAGATATGTAACAGAAATGAGAAAATAAACATGTATGCCAGTAAACTGCTTGAGAATACCCAGAACATACTGGCACCACATGATATAAGTGGAATAGCAGGAGGGAAATGTATCTCAGTGCTGAGCCTAGGCTTAACACAAGGTGACTTAAGTATAATTCTCCCTGTGTGGTCAGAAACAGAGGCTTTGGGCAGCGCTTAAAGGCTGAGCAGGGGGAAATAAAGTCAAAGATTTGAGTACTGTGCAAATTTAATACTAAATGCAATGTATAGGGTTATATAGACTCAAGGACTTCTGAGATCTGGGCAAAAGCAAGTTAGAACCGTTGGAGGAATTTTCAGAGGCACAGAAGTGAGTTGAGCACTCTTGTTTTCCCTGCCTTTTGAGCCTCAATTCTTTTCTGGCTTCAACATTTCTTGTATTTATTACTCTTCTTACAGCACTCCTGTGTCTGTGAGTATATCTTAGAAATGAACGACTTTACAACACAAGTCACCTGTGAGGTACAAATGTTTTTGCATTTCCATCTGGAGAATGGAAAACAGGTGAGTGATGAAATGGTTTGCTTGAGGCCACATAAAAGTGTGGCAGAAATGGTTTAAAAATTCCTCACGTCACTGTGCATTCCTCTTCACCAAGCCTGCACACATTTTGAGCGCTGAAAAGTGAGATCATTATATCCACCATCTGTCTGATTTGCAAAAAACCCCAAATCTTAAGAAGGTTAATGATATGCTGTTTATTTCTGCACTATTTTGCAAAAAAAAAAACCAAACAAACAACAAAAAACAACCAGTGTTCAGGTCATCAGTGATCAGTTTTTAATAGTTTTGTTTCTGGGAAAAGTGTTCAACATCTTTTTCTCTACCTTCCTGCAGCAAAATATTACAGTTATTTCACAGAATATTTTTTCTTACTCTTGTTTTTGCAAAGCCCTCTCTTCCAAGAAACACCAGTGAATACATTTCGTTTCAGTCATTTATGCTAAGC
The DNA here is from genome assembly GCF_030490865.1 of Poecile atricapillus. Classification (NCBI taxonomy): domain Eukaryota; kingdom Metazoa; phylum Chordata; class Aves; order Passeriformes; family Paridae; genus Poecile; species Poecile atricapillus. The sequence goes on from NC_081256.1 coordinate 22,143,247, forward strand.
TTTGACATTTTTTGCATTTTTTGGTGACCTTGGGAAAAGTAACTTCATGATTAACCAAGAAATACAAGACAGACCTCAGGAAGAAACAATAGTCTAAATGCTTTCTTACAAAGACTCATAATTAAGCCTCTTTATTATAAAAATTCTCAGCGCAAACTAAATTTTTTTTCGCATTCACTGGAAGTGGATGCCCTTTATCTTTTTTCTCTGCTGTTAATTGCTTTCTTCATCTGTGTGGTTTAAATTCTATGATTTTTTTGACAATAGAAATATTCAAAGTTATTCTAAGTATAACTTTTTCTACTTCCCAAATGGAAAATTATGAACACTTTGAAAAGGTAAACATCCAAATGCTACTTGTACTGCTTCATCTCCCTTCAGACAACATAACATTGCTTTCCCACTTGGTTTCAGTCTCAGATATCAGCACAGACTCACCTTACTCTGTGTTAAATGATGCAGTCATTGCACAACCCTCCACAGGTAACATCTGCTGCTGTGCGTTGGGCAAATACAAGAGCGCTGCTCTTCCCTGAGCAACCAGGTCTGCTGGAAGGTGACCTTCAAGGTCTCTTCCAACCCAAAACATTTTAAGATTCTGTGACAAAATACAGCCATACCTTGCTTGGAACTGCAGGTTCTTTGGCCAAGAGAAAGCACAGGATGGCTCTGTCACGGATGTGCCCTCCCCTGGGGACAGTGTCACACACGTGTGTTGCTCTTGTGTCTGTGCACTCACATGTCAGTTCTGGAATTTAATTTTGGGAAACCTGTGGAGGATCTAGAAAGCATATTTTAAGCTAAATATATCTGCTAAAATAACAAAAAAAATATTTTATGTAGCAATTAAAACTACCTGAGGAAACCTAGACCTGGACCTGAATCTAAAAGAAAATGTGGAACAGGTGATGCTACAAGAGGGGAGACTCCTCTCATTCAGCCTTGCCCTCAGTCTCCCACACTTTGGTCCTGGAAAATTCCCTCTGTTAGCACTTAAATGCTTTTGGTAACAAGTAATGTAAGAGAGCTTTTGGGGTTTCTTTTCCTGCTGTCTGAGTTGTGTTTTACAAGGCTTCCAGAGAAAAAGCCACTGTAATGTTTTTGATTCTCTACATGTCACCAGTAGATCTCTGTACATGTCTCTACATTCCCACCACCACATGGGAAGAAAAATAAAGCAAAACCTCGAGCTTTTCTGACAGCTATGTGTTAAAGGGATACACCCAAAAGAGTCAATTAATATATCCCCTTTATTTCCCACATCCCATAAAGGCAAGACAAACCTCTGCTACAGGGTCTAATAATGAACTGTGATATTAATTTTGAATGCTGCACTCTTCCTACTCCTTTCTCCTCTTTGCACTTGAACCTTTCCAAATGTCTGTCAGCATCTTTAGAACCATTTTAAATTTTAAAGCATTTTAATGCTTCTCTATTTGCTTTCAATGACATTTTGCTATGCCAATAGAATATTATTTTACCTATATTTTCATGCCTTGGTCCCACATCAATCCAAATCTCACCACATTTATGATTCTGGTTCTGTATTTTGTAATTTCCTGCCCCCTTTGGGAAATCTCAGTGGCTAATCTCTGTGTGCTGCGGTCTCTTTTGAAGTCCCATCTAAGCAGCGCTACACTACCCTTGCCAGAGTACATGAGAGTATTGTTTGCTCAGTTCCCTGGAAGGGTAAGCACAGACAGATAAGAAAAGGAATCAAGATATTGGGAATTAAATCCAGGTCTTTATCATTACAGTTCAGAACACTTTATCCTGGCAATTGACGATTAACTTTCAATTCATCATTATAGTTGGTAAATCATCTTCAAACAAAAGTTCCCTGTGGGGATCCCAAAGTTGTATGGTCATTTCCTTTCCTTTTATTGATCTTATACTTTAAGCTGCTTTTCAAAGTCCTTTCCAAGGTTCTAGGGAAGTTGTATCTATGCCTTGCATCTTTTGAGTGCTTTTATGTCACTGTAAAGTATATCTATTTTTAGGAATAAATGTTTATTCTTTTAACTCCATCAAATCTACTTATTTTTTCCTGTAACGCCTGATGATTTTATAGCATGGTTACAATGGGTTTTTAATATCTCTGTCAGAAAGGGAGAGCTGAAGCTTTCACAGAATCCAAACTGTTAATGGGTCACTAATACTGGTGACCCAAAAAAAGAAAACAGTGTAACTGTAAATTCCTACTCTTATTATTTATTCCCCTGCCACTCTATTGAGCTTATAAAAGTCAATTACAATGTAGCCATTCCTAAATCAGCAAAAATCAAACCTGGCTCTGTATTTATCCAGTCCATCATGATTAAGGGATTTTTCTTCACTGCTGTGTTAAAGGAGGATCTTGTCTGGTGGTTCTCTGCAGCCAATTTCCCATCCAGACAGCAAAAGTCCTCACTCAGGTGTGGGGTAATGACAGCATTGCTGTTGATCCTTTTAGGGACAGTCTAGCACCATACTGCTGTTTATTGTAAAACAGTAATCCATGTGATTTGCACTGAGACTTGCTAAACCTCTCAGGATAAAATTAATCCTCTCACAGTTATTCAGCATTTCTCCATGGTCCCCAAAAGACAAATTTGCCTGCGTTCTCTGACAGAGCAGAGTGGACCATCTCAGCCCAGAGGGTCACCACGGGCTGTGGAGGTGACACCTGACATCCTGTGGACTCCAGCAAGTGCTGGCAGCACAGGGACAGAAAAGCAGAACGTGACCAAGGGTGGCTTCTCAATGCAGCTGCAAGAGCAGAAATTTGATTAAAGGTCGGTCACTGAAACCATCTCCTGTTCAAAAGACTCTTCTTCCAAGGTAGATCAGATTTCCAGGGGAAACAAATGGATGCTGTTTCCCTGCAGAAACAAAGAGTGTCTAAATGCCAGCTGGCTTGTGAGATTAGAGACCTCAAAGCTCCCTTTTCAGTTGCTAAAATCACAATGTGATGCCATGTAACACTTTGCAACTGCACAGAGAAGTGTCCAAGGCAGATATTTGAGACTATCAGAGAAACAATGCAACTTTTGTACCTGTTCCATCAGCTGCTGGTCCAGAATAGAAATGCTTCACTTATGATTACTGTGGCTGGAGATCCAGGTTCATGACACAGATTTTACTATAAAAATGTTTTTGTCTTTCCTGCTTGTAAGAAATTACCTGTCACACTCATTTTTATTCAGTTTGCTCTTTATTTCAAGAACCTCACTATTAGTTTAATAGCATGGATTTCTACAAAATATTTGAGGAATATATAACTCTATCTACAAAGTCACATTTCCTTCTAGCATAAAGGAATGTTAGAAGAGCATAAAGATCAGAGGCAGTGAGTGTTAACCCCACAATAAACTGACTAAAAACTACAATTAACTGTAAGGGGAGAAGAGTAATCTAAACCAATATTAAATTACAAGCTCTAATAGCACCAAAAAGCTAAAAAAACTGTCAAGATGAGAAGTAAAAGCCCAGCATCTTATATACACCAAAAGGCTGCCAAACCACAGACCTCTCTGAGAGCACCCATCAACTGAAGCTCATAGTAAGTTCCATTCTAAAATTATTATCTTTGCAGTGAAAGTAAATATACAATGGTGGTCATGGTCCTGCACTAAAAAATCATCAACAACTTGATGCCTGTGATCCCTTGGCTAAACCATGACTTTTTTAATATATATTTTAATACATATATATGAATGAAAGGTTTCAATGAATTTAAAATGCAGCCATCTAATTCCTTAGTCATACCATCAGCTAACAACATACCAGCCCTCCTTCTTTCTCTTCACTGATTCCCCACAGAATATTCAGTCCAATTCAAGGTCTTGCTGCTGTACTTCAAAAGTCTCTAAGGAAATGATTTAAAATACCTCTGGGAGCTCTCCTCTTCATCACACTAACATCCCACAAGAACAATGTTCCCCTGAACCTCTGAAGCTGCCATCCTCAAAGATGACACTGATGATTATGGGAGTCAGGGTTATTTCCACAGAGGACTTCTGGTTTACACCAGAGGAGTTTACAGTGGTAATAAATATAACAATAAAGTGAAATTCACTTCGGTAGCTTGGTGTTCTTAAAGGTGGAAAACAAATAAGGATAAAGGAGGGACATTATTAGAAGATAGAGGAACATTATTAGCAAAAGGAAAGCACAGAAAAGTGAAATTTAAAAGCTGTATAGCCCCAAATATTATGTGGGATGTAACACAGGTGAGTATTGCAGTTTCTATTATTCCTTGGAAAAATGTTTTGCAGTGAAGATACATGAAGAGACACAAATACAGATGGTAGCAGGCTAAAAATAACATATGTTTTTATAAGTAAAACTTATGCCTCTGTTAAACAGAAATTTTTAGGAAACACCTGCTGATTTTTATTAAGAAAATTGTCAAGACACAACCCATTTACAGTATATGGGTCATACTTTGGCCCATATTTTTCCACTTGGTACTGGGACCAGAAAGGCTCTAAAGCTGCTTGTCAGCTTAAAGGTTGTCTTCTTTACAAATTAAAAGGCCAAATAAGCAAAGGTTTCTATAGCAGTGGTGCAACACACAGAGGAAGTGCTGGTTGTGAGGGGTTTGAAATAAAGCCATGAAACCAGGCCATTTCAGAGTTAAGCCTATCAGTCTATCTTTACCTTATCTCCCTGTGTCTGGCTATTGCAGTAATCTTGTACAAAATCATTCAAGGGTATTTTGTCCCATGTGTGCTGTAACACTGACCTGGAGAAGGCATAGTGCTGAATTAATAGATAAGCAAGAGCTTTAGCTTCCATTTTCATTGATTTTATGGACTTAAGTTAAAACCATTTACTTATTTGAAGGCTTCTTTCTTCTTAATGTTATTTATTTAAATATGTCTCAAGGATACAACCTCCTACACGACACAGGAGCATGGCTCATTAACATGCAATATTTCATTAACCAGTAGCATTGATTCTTGTGGCTTGTTACAATGGAAATGTGCACTGAGACTTTTACAATGGATGTTACTCAACATGAGACTTTTATTCAAAGTGTCAAACACTTTTTTTGTGGCCCTTATATTCACATGAACAGCACTAGTAAAACCCACAAAAGGAGCAGACACATGGCTGAGCTATTAACAGGATACAAAATTGTAGCCACGTTTGTTCTCAGTAAAGTGAAAAATCATCTTCACTCTTGTACATTGAAAAGACACAAAGACGCAAACAAATTGTTTCTTTCCAAAAAAAATGGATACCTATTTCAAATTCATACCCACCAAAGGCTTCTGCCTAAAATTAGTTGTCTGTTTTGCCTCAGAGTGCTTGCTGATATAATCACACAAAGCCATGCTCCAGGAAAAGCTGCAAAGTCAAGTATTCCAGGCGTTAGGATTGCAGCACATAATTCAAAGGTTGTATTTTCTTGGGAATGTTGCTATGCCAAAAGCGTGTGGAAACTTCACTGTGGTGAAGTTATATCTATTTGCTTTCTTCCACTTTCTCCCTGCAGCTCCACTGCAGAGCTGACATTGGATTTACCAGGGTCAGGAAAGAGCTTTTCAGCCTCCCCCTGGCCCTGTGCACTGGATCCATTCTATTATCTGACATGGCCAAAATTGTGCAGAATCCACCCAGGAAAATACCCACCAGGACCACAGGTACAGCCAGAATCGTTACCTGATGCTGCAAACCCCTCCACAAAAACCAGGCAAAATGACAAATCAATGGTGACACTCATCCCTTTATTCATATAGGATAAATATATAAGCTCATTACTGGCCTATTCTATCCTATTTCTATAAAGCCATGTGGAAATGTTTCCTATCATGAACATACTCAGATTACTTTCAGCTGTAGGAGAAAGAAGCCAAACTTGTTAAAAAGTAGCACTGTGTGTGTTCATGTGAGTCTCTATGTGTCATATATATATATATATATATATATATATATATATATATATGTATATATATTCAGAAGCCACTTCTTCCCAGTGTCTGTGCCTCTCTGTGCCAGCCACTTGTTTTACCTCTGCCACCTGACTGACAGAACATCTAACCCGAGGCTGTGCCTCAGCCAGAGCCTGCACAGTGACATGTGTGATGTGCTCCTGCCAGAAATTCAGCTCTTCCTGTAAAACGATCAGGTAATGTGATCATGACACACCATCTGGAATCACCAGGCTATTTTGTCTTTTTTTTAAGAGGTATTCATTCAGCTTCTAAAAGGTCAGATTTGAACCATCTGTGATGTAACTGGTTGAAGTATTAGTGATGAAAATGTTAAACTTCAGCTTAGACAGCTCAAGACCTGAAAATAATTAGGGAAGGAAATAAATTGTTTTAAATAATCCTTTTCCTTCTTTCTTTCTTTTTTGGTATGAAATACCTAACATGGATCAATTTGGCAATATTATTTGAGCTAACATTGCTATTTTACTTTAAAATATGATGATGATTCTTTTAAATTTTTCCCTTCAGCTTTGATCATGGATGAATAATTTCACATTAAATTTTGGTGCACTTTGAATCTTTTTTTGCTGCTCCAGACTGTGCTATGCAGCATTAGAACCAAACCTGAAATGAGTCAGGATCCAAAAACTGTTGGAAGTGTTTTCACTAGCACCAAGGTTGTATAATCCCTGGAACCACAGATGACAGCTACATATGGGAGAACTGGAATTTCATCAATATTTCAGATAGATATCGACACTTTTGGATACTCACCTAAGACAAACACTGTATCACTCTAACAACCAGATATTAGAAAAGCAAGGTTTATAAAGATGGTAGTATTTTCTAACAGGCCTAGGAGGCTTGTTGGAAAAAGAAGGTAAGAGCTAAATATTAAAAAATTGCAATTTTCTTTAGTATTTGTTTAATATCACAGAACTGAACCAGAAGTTTTTCTTTTCAGCTTTAGCTCAGCATGGAGTTTGATATTAATTTGACCAGAGGAAAAAAGAACACTTGCATAAAACCCCTATCTTCTTTTCCTGACTAGCAGAAGGCAAAAATCATGTTCTATCATTGCCAAAGTAACCTTGTAATTTAGTAACTATTTATCACGTCATGAACTTTCAAGGTGAAGGAGGAAAGAGTACAGGAATAAAGCAATGAACTAAAAGCAGAAGCTTGCATTTCCTAAAATATTCTACCAGTCATGCATTTCACCTTTTTTTTTTTCCTTAAGACTATACCAGGAGAAGTTATGGTAAATTGATAGCAGTCACAAATCCTAAATACAGAGTCAAGCTTTGAAAAGCTATGCAGAAGTAAATGAGCCTTCATTTCATTTTACCACATCACTAAAATTTCTCAATGGCCTTTTCCCTGCATATTTTATATGCTCTCTGCTCCTTTCTTTTCTTCTTAAATAAGGCAATGCTTCCATTGCCATAGGAAAAAAATCAAACAAACCTTGAATACTATTTATTTACTGCAGTGAGCAAAAAAGCTGATTCAATGTAATAAGGTTATAATTGTAATAATTGAATGCTAGTGAAGCAATTTTCTTATATATTTTGTTTGTGCTGACAGGAGTTCAATGAACTAAAGTGCTGTATATACATAGTCTAAAGCCATTGGAAAATAATCAGTAAGTGAACTGATGCTTCCAGTGTTTTCCATATCAATCTAAGCCAATGAACTGCATGCTAAATTGTATTTGAATCTAAGGCAAAATGTCCCCCTCACCATTTAAATTAACCTGAGAACAAAATGCCATTTTCATCATAAATAGCTCATGCCACAGCAAAGCCACTGAATCTGCTCCTGCTTTTAACCTTTTAGGGTTTTGATCTTTTAATTTTTTATTTTTTCTTGTCTTCTCCCTTAAATCTCTTGGTGTTTGCCCACCACAGAATGACAGAAGCAGCTGGGCTGGATTGCTTTGATATTCCATAAAAATATATTCCATATATACAATTCTGTTCCATAGGCAGCACATTATGAAATTAACTTAATATAGTAGGAAATAATCCAATATTCTCCAACTGAATTCTGAGTAGCAAGTCCTAATTAATGATTATTATTATGGCTCTTGCACTGTCAGTGTTGTTTTTCCATGTTATTTATCAATTGCCCTAAAAACTTTAAAAACCAAAACACATTGGAGTTACCTGTTTACTTATTCTTACATTTATCCTATACAAAAGTTTGTTTGAAAACCTGTCCCAGAATACAGAATATAACTGCCTTTTTATCTTCAAAAGCTCAATTTTTCAGTAGTTAAATAAAATTGGTAAAAACAAGTGTTTTCCAACCCATTATTTGAAAAGCTTTTCCCAGTGCTGCATACTCATCCCTGGTTGTGGCAGTGCATGTAATTCCAACCTTTTAGACCTCATAAAAACACAATACATAAAAACCCTAAAATATATAGAAACATGGCACTCTGCTGTTACCTATACTTTCATACGTAGGAGGATGTCAGTCTAAATTTCCTCCTTTACCTGGGGGAGAAACAAAATCTAATTTCTGGGTTTTTTTACATTATACCTCAGTAATGCTAATTTAGTTCCCTGGATGCCAACCAGTGTTCCCAGCCCACCTCCTTCACTACACAGCAGCTGGAGGCCACGACCAGATTTACTACTAAGGTACAAAATTAAAAGGCAGTTGTGTATTTCTGATTTTACGAGTCATTTACAAATGGTAAATTTAGATGACCTACTCGATAAAAAACATCTGTGTGATTTCACACACCTCTACCCTATACAGGCCACACAGCAAAAATAAAGTTTATACTTAAATATATTACTGGTACCAAATTTCATTTGTGATAGCAGGAAAGCAAGGACAGAAACTTGGAGATGATCTAATGACCATCAAAATTTTCTAAAACCTCAACTCCTAAACCCCTAGATCTCTTTAGATACACAAAAGATCAGAATTAGGTTTTAAAAACAAAATAAATAGCCCCACTAAAAGCAAAGCCAAATTCTGCTTTGTCAGACAAGCAACAGGAGAATATTGGCCAGATGTGAGGGACATTACTCATATCACTAAATGGTCTTTCAGAAGGAAATATTTTTAGGTTGGTAGAGTAATCCCCATAAACAGCATAGCCTGGAACACAAAATACGAGCCTTCAGCAAGTGTTTAGTGGCTGCAAGTGAGAAGTGATCCAAAACCTGCACTTTTTTTACCATTATTATTACTGGGATCCTGGCAAAGCTCACGACTTCAGACTGGCCCAACCCAGCAACCTCAGGGAGCATCTGACTCTCACAGCTGTACCACACAAACCCCTCTGAACAGCCCAAATACCACAGAGGCAATTTCTGCACACGTGGTTGGGTATTCTTGAGTAGGCACAGCTCAGTCAAAGGCTCCCCACGATAATGGCAAAGAGCAGAGGGAACAATTCATCCCCTGCACGGCGGTGAGGAGTTCATTAAACTGCAGGTGAAGCCGTGGTGTCCCTCCAAACCTCACACCAATTCTGACCTGTCAGTGCTTTCACAAGCAGGCAGGAAAATCAGGATTCAGAGCTGAGCTTTGTCTCTCCAGTGTTAGTTTAGTGGATTATCTAGGCATTACAGCCTGTCCAGCCTCAGCCAGCAAACAGCACATCTCCAAACAGGAGGTTTTCCAGGGTGCCACAAATGCAACCCAACAACCTCCACTCATCTCGCTGCAGGCTGCTTTTAACAAGTCTCACGGCCCACCCAGCAATGAGCTGTAAAAAGGAATTAACAAAGTCTCTGAAATAGCTGGTAAATATTTATGTAAGCTAAATTTGCTTTAGAGAAAGTATCATGTGATTAACCCTGAGAGTTCTGAAAAGCACAGCGATAGAAAAATTTCTTCACCCAGAGCTGTCAAGCACTGGGCCAGGGAAGCTGTGAAGTCACTGTCCCTGCAGGTATTTAGTACAGATGTGGCACTTGGGGACGTGGTTTAGTGGTGGCCTTGGCAGTGCTGAGTTAATGATTTGATGACTCTAGAGCTGTCATAACCACAGTGTTTTATTTTTATGCTGGGGAGGATATTTATTCTAGGATAAAGTGGTAGTGGAGACAGTTTTTCACAAAAGTTCAGTGCTCACAGAAAGTGCCTCTAAAGCTACACTTGAGCAGGAGAGTTTTTAAGTGTGAGAGGGTTGAAAGATGAACTAAAAGCACTTTAAAATGGAATTTGCTGGTAACCTCCACTTCTTGAGAAGTATATACAAAGCAGAGTCTTGCTAATGCAAGGACTAGTTCCCACCGAAAAAGAAAATTAAAAAATGGAGAGCCAGACATAAAAATCAGTACTAGTAAATACAGCTGATGGCATTTAAAAAAAAAAAAAAAATATATATATATATATAAATATAAAGTATCAAGAATAAAGGAAAACAAAGTCTACAGCTGATGGCATTAAAAAAAAAATATATATATATAAATATAAAGTATCAAGAATAAAGGAAAACAAAGTCCACAGCTGTCTCCTTCCACTGGAGCTCTGGCCCATGACTGTAGGCTGGGGGTTTACATTCCAGGATGCAATAATTGAAGGTCATAAGTGGAAATCCCCCATTGCTTTCAGTTCACAGCTAAACCAAAATGAAAGTAGGTGACAAACACTTCTTGATTGTTTCTGTCAATCATTTCTTCAGCTGAAATGAGAAAAACTACACAGGGTTAACTGAGGAAGCAGAGTTGGAGCTCCTTTGATATAAATGGGAATTGAACTCATGGGATTTGGCTGCTGAGAAGGACTTTGTAACACATTCTCATCTTTTCCAGAATTTTGGGGATTTTTAAAAATTCTCCAGGCATCTTGCAAAGTCCACATTTATTCACTGGCATTTAGGGAGTGAACCAAACCCACTGATGTCAATAAGAGCCTTTTCATTGACTTCAGTAACCTTTAGATCAGCTTTTTTACAAAGACTGACAGAACAGAGATGGAAGATCTGATAAAGGTTCCCAGTTTGGGTGCAAGCTTTGGTCATTGTGGTTTTACTTATGAAAGGATCTGTAATGTGAACTTTTTTCCAGCTATATGTGACTGAAATAAGTAAATTTGACTGATTTATTTTACTGTGGTAGATGTTATGAACACTGGATAGTTATCTGATGAAATATAATACATTAATCTTAGCCAACTCATAGAAGAAGAAAAATATGACCCCAAATACAATAAGTACATTATAAATACATTTCTTACTATTCTTTAATATACATTGAATTAGCTATTGAAGAAATTGAATACAGTGAAATGTTAAATAAATTTAATTTTAACTGAAATCCACATGCCACAGCTATTCTGAATTTGATATTAAAATGACTAAGTATAACAACATGACAAAATAAAATGGTTTATCAGAAAAGGCTTAAAATGAGAAAAATTAAAGCATTTGTCTTCCATGGTTAGACAAGACTTTCTATTATGTTCATTCAAACCATTCTTGCTAGCTGATACAGTTTAAATATTAATATCAACATAAAATTTAAATGAGAAAAATAAATTTTAGACACCCAAAAGCAATTTTCAACATTCTAGTACTAAAGTAGAGCTTATTACTTGCTAACATGTCCCTTCCCAAAGCTGTGCATAAAATACACACTCACAAATTGTACCAAAACCAGAATTATTGCTCCCAGCCCTGCCTGTTACCATGGAATACCTGTAGTGCCAAAGGACATATCCCAGTTCTGTAATCAGCCCTGAACTCTGCTTTCCTGATGAGAACAAGTGAATATTTGGTAAGGACTTGTCTAAATCTGGTCTAGGTATTTTAATATGTCTCACATCCTGGATCATTTTCTTGTGTTTTAAGGAAAGGATTCTTCAGGTTCTTGCAGCCCATGAAAGCCAGGCAAGCTTTCCCAATCTAAATATTCTATATCACAGCACAGGTTTTATTACACACTTTAAGGGAAATTGCAAGTTTCAGGCCATTCAGCTGGCTTATCTTCCACTGAGTAATAAATTATCCAGAGCCCACTACAGTGAGTTTAGTTTTCAAATTATTGAAGGATATATTGCTAAATTAACATTTCATGTTATTTTCTAATTAAACCTATTGCAAGAAGCTACTCTATACTGGCACAGAAGAGAATGATCCTGTAATTTCCCAGACTTTTAATGCCTCTCAGACCATCCAGCCATGGGTTACAGCCACCAACATTAAGCACACATTGCAAGTCTCCAGGGATTAAGACATGGGGACATAAAATGACTGCAGCTAACCCAGGGCTCCAAGTCACCTCCACACAGGCTAAGGCAGAACACATCCTCTGGAACAAGAAATGGTCACCACCAAAGTCATCAGCCTTTGCTAAGACATATTAATTTCACTTAAAGACAATTTTAAGCAGATGAAATCAAGAGCTTTTCCAAGAATGTGTGAAACACGTTGGATTCTGGAGTGATTCTATACATTCTATACATTCTATACTCCTTAATTCCTCTTTAATATTCCTTTTTTCCCTGGCTTTTTAAAAATGAAATTCCTTCCTCTATGAGTTATAGAGTTCCTTTTCTATTGTCCTTACCCCTCCTACTGTCTCCCCAGTACCTCTCTGCATCCTCTCATATTTTCCAGCCCCATTCCATTATTCCTTTCCCATCCTTTACCTCTTCATTTCTTGCAGTTCTCACCTTCCCATTTGCTTCCTCCCTTAGCTCCCCTTTCCTTTCTCCTTCAGCTTCCTCACTTCCCAGAACAATTAATTTCCTCCATCCTGGGCCTCCCACGCTTTTATTTGCTCAGGTTCAAGGCATGGCTCAGTGCTCTCAGTGGTGACAGCGCTGCACTGAGCAGGCAGCAAACTCCAGGTGTGCTCAGCATCTGCACTCACAGACAACGACTGGCATTACAAGTCTGATTGCACAAGACTTCAGACTTGTTTGTGCTATCTGAAGGGTTTGACACGTTCTTTGCTTTTGGTTTTAGTCTTGTGAGGTTGTTGGTTTTGGTTTTTTTTCAATAGTAGACACACACAGTTTAGCAACCACAGCCTTTGTTCAAGCATAGCCTGAAGGAAAATAGAGATAACCCCCAAAGTCCCCTGTGTCACATTATTCTCCACATATTTCACCCAGTATTTCAGAGCATAAAATCCAATCAATCTCATCCTGAATTGCACAGAGCTCTTCCCAGCTCTTTAAAGATCAAGCAGGTCAGTGATTTGTCTCATTTATCCCACACTTCCATTAGGTTTTTAAGAGACAGCAGCTTTATTTTGCAATAACAATGTGCCTTGAACAGAACACCTCCTGACACCAAACCTTTGAGCAGTTTCAAAGGCTGCAGTATTGAAATGGGAGAAACCAAGTAATTCTCATTGTTTGCCATGATCCTGAAAGACTTTTAACAATTTACATCTTGAGGATGAGCAAAAAGTACATTTCTATATATGAGAAACCTGAATTAAATAAAAATGCAATCATTAGTGAGACTGCTGTATACAAAATATTATAACATCATTTAATAGGATGAGTGAATGTTTGCAAAATGACAGGGTTGTGCTCATATTTTTCCAACAAATTGCTGGTTCAGTGATTGATCAAAATCCTTTGTTATTATTTCCTTTTCTACAAAGAATTTTCATTTTTATTTCATATAGCTCCGCCCACTCCAGGCTGGCATTTAATTATGAATTCTCAAGAAACTTCTCCTTCAATGCAAAAAAGTCCCTTTTGTACGAGGCCTTTGACAAGAGGACAGAAGGTCCCCGTGATTTTGCCTGTCTTTTGTTAAATCATGAGCTAATTGAAGCAAACCTCATCATCTGTCAGAATAAACTGCTCTGTTACACTGGCACTGCTGGAAACCCTGCCCAGGCCTCTCAGCCTCCTGACAGAAAACTGTCACTGACCTGGGCACACAGCTTTTGTGTCCTTTTGGAATCCTAAAACACAATTTTGCTACTGATGTTCCTGTTTGTAGGTATTTTTTAATCTTGAAAGTCAGATTAAAGGTTTTTATATTACAAAGATTACCTAGAAGTCTCTAATCATGCCAGACAGCCTTGTCATTCATGAAAGGAATGGCATGTTAATGAGGGAAATAACCTGGAAAATTAACTCTTTCAATTTCAGGATTGAAAATTTTCTTCAATACCAATGTCAGTGATATAGAAGCCTTACAAAAAGACAAAGACTTCTGCCCAAACAAAGTGCACAATGTCTTTAAAGATGCTGCTTGAATGATCTAAGAAGCGTTCTCATTGTTGATTCCCTTTTGTGATATTTTTGCTCTTTGTTTGCTGAATCCTCACAGTGAAAATGTCACCTCAATTATTGCCTTTGCACTTGGGAGAATGTCAGGGACCAAAAGGTAGCATTATAATATTGTATGTATAAAGCTCAGCTCTGAAAAATTCACGGGCTGTAGAAAGACTCCAAATCCTATTTGGTGATGAAAAAAAAAACCCAGATACTTGTACCTCAATCAGTTTTCATTTACAGTCCTAAGTTCACTGCAGATTAGACCCTATAAGGTTTAGGATCTATTTATATGAACTACATTTTGGCTAGTTAAGAAGTATTTGCCTCTCTTTATTATCCTTATTGATTAATAAATGAAAGCTGACTATGTCAGAAATCTTTTACCTTGTAACAATCTTGCTGTTTTCCCTCTTCTCTGCAGAGCCAGAGACTGTTATAGAGCAAGTTAAATGCAAGAATTTCATAATCCTAATTATCTTCCAAGTTTAGAATATTTTGCAGATAGAATTTTTTTCTGTTTATATGTACCTGTAAGTGCAAATTTTGGAAGTCTGGTGGTTTCCTTACAGAAATTCTACTAAAACAAGCAGGAAGCACATGTAAATTGTGTGGCAAATTAAATGCAGATGACTAAAAATTATCAATAAAGCAGGTTGTGGCACTTCAGTTTCATGTGCTCAAATTTTATTGAGCACTCCAATTTATGTGTTGTCATCATTAGAGTTAATATTTACATGCTCCAATCACACTAAACGAGCAGGTCCTTAATTTCAGTGATTTTTCAGCAGTTGCTCTAATTTCTGCCTCTTCACTTGTAGCTGGCAGTTGTTCTCTTTGTGCTACTGAGATATCATCACCCAGCTAGGGAGGTGTATGTACACTTTTTCTGTATCACTGATAGACACAAAATGTTCTTACTTTGCTAGACTGTCTTGTTCTGTTTTACTCAGAGAACTAAAAATACAAGGAATTAATAACATGAGCACATTTGTGGGATGTCCACGTTTATGAGCACGTCCCTGTAGCAAAGCTACACAGACTGAGATGTGAGAGGAATAAACCAGAAAAAATGGATGTTTCATAAAAAAAAGAGGTTGAGATTACTAACTATTGAGATTGCTATCACACAAAAGACACAGACAACATGATGCTAATATCTAGATATTAAATGCATACCTATTTATTTCCATTTGTGCCTTGTCTACACTAAACCCTCCAGCTACTGAAAATAGTAATCTTTTGGCTGAGCAGCATCATGGATGGCAACAGCAGTAACAGGATTACTTTGTTATATACTTCCCTACACAGTCATCATCTTCAATTTGTGCACTTTGTCCTCATTAAGAGAGTTGCACTCCCTTTCTGTGGCTGGATTCACCAGGGCAAACCCTTACACACGTTACCAGCTCCCCTCAGAAATGCTCAGCGTTAAAAACCCCTAACGCTGGGTGTTCTACAGCACATTCTAGAAGCAATAAGAACAATTGATGGTGATTACAGCAAATTTTACAGGACGGTAAAGCAGACAAGCAGAAAATGTAAAGACAGCAATTTATGGGGCAGACGAGAGTGCAAAGCTCTCATTCTGCCACGGCACCCGTATTGCAATTGATCTGCAGGACAGAAACTCCAGTGTCGACCAGCTTATCTCAGCATTTTGTTGACAGCCAGCCCATGAACAAAAGCTTTGGTGTCTGCTTCAGGACAAATCCATCCAGTCATTTTCCCAGCATGGGAGCTGGGCTTTTTGACAGGCAACGCTGAAGCAGGAACAGAGAAACCTGAACATAAATGCAACTGTGCAACACCAGCTTATGGTTGCTGGAGGTCAACAGCACAGCCTGTGGTTGAAAGGTCCTGGGTAATATTCCAAGGGAGATCTGCTCCAAAGCCTCATGTACCAGCTCAGATCTGCTTCCAGAGCTGGCCTGTGCCTTTCATAATCACACTTTCATAGAGTGTGTAGGTTGAAGGAGTCAGGATTTGTTTTTACACAATATTCTCCAAAGCCAGTTTTTCAACTTACTGCACAGAAAATTTGCTTCAGCATTCAGTGAGAATACTGCTATCAGAAAATGGAGATCTATTCACTCACCTTCACAGAAATAAATAAGTGGTGTCATCCCTCTTTTTTATGGAAAAACGATCATTAATTCCATGTCTTTGTTATATAGCTGTGTGCAACACTGGTGGCACTCAAAGACCAGCAGACAAAGGCTGGCACCAAGTGCAACAATGGACTTTGACTGCACAGTATTTTACATTCCTGAAGAGCAGCCCTGCAGGAACTGTGCATTATATTCAGGCTCACCCCCAGCACTGAGAAGATGCCGATCCCACACCACAGGGTGCTGCCAGGGCAGAAACAGAAATAGCCTCCAACAAAGCTGTCAAGCAGGGACAAGGAACTTCTCCACAGCAAAAGCCTCATTCAGTGGGAGGTGAGGCAAGGAGGGGGTCAGACACAGTCAAGGGCCTGTTGGGAGCTCAGCACGTCTCTGTAGCCATAATGCTCAGGTGAAATGTTTCCTTCCAAGCTCTCCCAGGTGTACAGGTAGTTCGAGTTCAGGTAAACTAATAAGAATTTAACATTCAGCATTTAAAAATCTTTACCACTGCCCGGGGTAAAGAGATCTTCCTTGTCACCAGACAGGTTGCAATTTAGCAACTGAAGGGAAAACACATTTGTTTGAACAGTTAATTTGTTCTCCTGGGGGCTGAAAGCCATCTCAGAAGTTGTTCTTTGTTTGTAAACAAAGGTGGGGGGCAAAGAGTGCCCACAGAACCTGCTGATCCTGGAATTGCATTGACCTGGATACTTTGCCAGTTCATGCTAACACTTCAGTAAAACCACATTCCTCCACTCCTGATTATCCCCAAACAAATCCTCAGGTGTTAACCAGAGCTTAGAGTTCTGCTGAGCCAGGGACACACCACTGTGACACACTCCACTGAAACAATGGTTAACATCTCTCCATTTCCAGTTCACCAGAGGAAAGCCATAAACACAGAAAGGTGCAAAGTCACACAGGCCCTCCTGTGCCCTCAGCTCAGACCCTGCTGCACGACCGTGACCGTCACACCTGAGGCAGCTCCCCAGCAGGGCTGCAGCATCACAGACAGCATCTTTGGGTTTTTTCTATACAGATGGCCCATATCACTACTTTTAGTATTAAAAACCTTCTCTCTGAGGTGCTTTGCACAGCCTGTAAGTACAAGCATGAGCAGTGTTTGTGGCTGATGGGGCCAGCATCACCCTGGCAGCTGCACAGGGGTCCAGCCCCTACAGCCAGACGTGACCTGGGCAGGGATGAGGGTCTGGCTGGGGAGCCCCTGAACCCCTCTGGTACCAAATCCTGTTTCCAGAGGTTTGCAGTCAGGCTGGAAAAACTCACCCTTGACAAAAGCACAGCACAAAGGCCCAGTCTCTGTTGGTTTTCCCTCTGTTGCTGTTTACAAGTCAGAATTAAACTTCTTGCTAGGGAGTGTGAAAGGCAGAGCACAAGACAGCTCTCCCTGAAAATTATTGGCCCATGAAAACTTAAATTTGACAAACTGCTAATTCATGCTATTTAACTGCTCTTTTTAATCCAAGTAGCAATGTAAATAAAGCTAATAAAATCTGATGAGAGATTCATGTCTGACTAAAGCAGTAATTCCTTTCCAAAGAAATATAATCAACAGATTTATGACATAGATTGGAGGAGGCACTGCAACCTCATGGGTAATGGATCTTGGGCCAAATCCTGCACCCAGTTGGGCTAATCACATTTTTGTTCTAGGTACAGAGTAGAAATTTCATATCATTTTAACACATTCATTTTCCCACGGGCATTCCTCAGCCTGCAGGAGACATGCGTGGCTCTGCGGTTACAAAAACACTTCCCTGGATAAGCTCTAGCAGGAACAGCAATTTAAGCTGGAGAAACTGGAATAGCTATTGACTACTTAATTGTAGTTTTCCATGAGGCAATCAAAAGCCACTGTGGGAAGAGGTGCAGGAGCTCTGACATGAGGAGAGAGAGGGGCTGAGCCTCCACTTCGGCCCCTCCTCGAGTGAGGCTGCAGAAACACAGTGCTGGTTTGGGTCCCGTGGAGGGAGAAGAGCTCCAGCCTCCCCAGGTACCCTGCAAGGGGTTGGTTTGGATGTAGGGAAATTTCACATCACCTTGGAGCAACTGGAAATGCTTTATCTGCTGATAATCCACCTCCCAGCAGGAGGACACGTAATCTCCCACATGCCTCACTAGTTGCACGAATTGGGAGAGAATTCGTTTTTCCCCAAAACTCAAGGACATTGAGAGTTTAAATGAAGTGCTGAGAGTCAGTCACTGAACAATGTATAAAATTATTGAGGGACCTAAAAGTAATCAGTTGTCCTTAGCCTAATGTCCCTCTGAAAACAGGAGGGAAAATATCCATGTGAGGAGAAATTAGACAAAAATCTGAATTATCAAAATCTGGTGGAAGAATTCATGACTGCAGTTTATAAATCTCTAGATATGCCCAATCAGGGAGAACAGCAAGCCCATCCAGGGCTGAGGAGAGAAAGTCTTAGTGCTCCAAATTATTCACACATCAGACATCCTGGAATGGATTAAAGCCCTATCTGACAGCAGCAATCATTAACTTGTGGTACAGAGCCCAGCAATAGATCAAAGAGCAGCATTTAACACGTATGATAAAGAGAGGAAAAAGTGCATTATCCACCATGCCATCAGCGTGGGGGACATATCCAAGTTATCTTATGCTGCCATTACTCAAATATCCCTAAAGAAGGTATAAATAATCACAGCCTGGTTACATTTGCTGTTTGCAGACACAGCTCATGTCCAACAAGTCCCATCCATAAACATAAATGATAACTGAACTTGTTAATTCTTACAGGAGGAAAAAACCCAACAGTCTGTAATTCCATTATTATAAGAGAAGATTGACTGACTTAAAAGGCCACCCTGACTAAAAGGAAAAGGGAAAGCTGCACTGCAAAAAGTCTGCTTCTAAAACAAACCAAAAAAAATCCTGATTGCATTGCATTAAAACTTAAATTTAAAAGATAGCTGACAAGCTCTAATAAAAAAAAAAAAAAACCTGTAGCAAATAGAGAGGCATAATAAGTAAATTGAATCTATCAGTGAGGCATACATCCATTACTATATTAGGATTTTCAAAATATCAATAAAGATGCATAAAAATGATTATTCACTAAGCACTCCTGTTTATGTCTGGAAAAATAAAAGATATGTGGTTGTGCTACACAGTTCATTTAGAGGGGGTTTTATCCCTACAGTAATTAAAGAAAACCAGCCATCTAATAATGGCAGATTTTAAAAATGAGCAAAATGTTTCACATCTTCTACAAGAATTATGTGCTTTCTAATACATCTTGGCATGTTGCAGATACTCCAGGAGACTCAGAAATTAAACTCTCTGGGCAAAAATTGTGAAGTGCAAAGCAAATGAAATCTGTACCTGCAACTCATTGGGTTGACTTTGATCGTGAGCAAAACAGGTACCAGCTGCCAAGTGAGTAAAGAAATTGGAAGGGAAAAAAATAATTGTGCCATTCACCTTGGTTTTATAAACATGTTTTTAAGTCTTCTCCAACAACAAAAAAAAATTGCTCTCAGCTTTAGTTGACAACAAAAATCTCTCTGTGAGACATTTAATGTTGAAGCACACAATGTTCTAATAAAAAAATAGCATTACACAGAATTAAAGTGGCACATTTAAATGTGCTAAATGTGCACATTACTATGCTAGGCTGACAACTCCGAAAGTTATTGTGAGATATTCATTGCTCACTAGAGGTGCTGCTACTATGGGTCTTTGAACATCTGTTCTTGGCCCTATACAATTTCATAGTACTTTTACCAGTAATTCAAGAAAAACATAAGGTCATATAACCTAATATACTACGTTTTGTAGAGCCATGAATACAAAAAGCTTTCACACAGGGGAATCCTGATTGGAGTCTTCTGTGCTGGAAAGCTCTGAAAAGGCCATCAAAAGGGATAATCAATTCAACATTTTCTGTGAGAGCTCACATAGATCCTGGTTGTATAAACAAACATCAAGAAGGCGTAGCTAAATGGTATTATGTTTGCATGAAATTTTAATGATCCTATTCTTCAAGCACTCTCCAGCTCTTGAATAGGTACTTTAAAAGAGTTTTTTAAAAATATGGAGAGGGTGCAGAAAATGAACTACAAAATACTCACTTCCTGGTTAGGTGCCTTCCCCAAAAGAATTTCTTTCTAGAAATTGCCAAACCATCTTTTCTGAAGAAAAAAAGTAATATTCTTAACTCAGAGACACTTCCAAAGAGCAAATATTTTGCCTTTGAAATACACCTCATTGCACCAGATGGTGTGTATACATATATTTTTAAATGTTCCTGTGGATGACTACTCCTACATATTCCTTACAATAGCACCTTCATCACTGTTCAAATCATCCAGACACCCTCCAAGGCACACAATTGCAAACTGAGTCATGTAAAAGAGTAGCAAAGTGGAGTAATCAGGAACAAAGAATGCCATTCAGCTGCACAAAACTCTTGTGCCTGTTAACATCCCTCAGAGCAGTGCTACTATTTAGTACTTAACGCTTTTATCGAGTTTTAGAAATCATACAAAAACCTAGCAGACCAAATATAAGGAGGTTTTAAAGTTGCACATATTTATCCAGCAGATTGGAAAGACTCATTATAGTTAGTTAATGTTTTATTAACGTAATGCATGTGCCTCTTTAAGGAATAAAGCAGGGGATTCTCACTCCTTTGCTCTGGGCCCACCCAGAGCTCCCCTGTGGCTTTGGCATCTTCTGTAGGTGGTGTTTCATTTATCACCTGTGCAGTGTAACACCCATGGCCTCAGTGCATAGTTTACAGCACAGAGCAGAAAAACAAACCTTATGACCAGATTTTCAGCTGATCTCAAGAAGTTCAATTGTTCTGCATGAAGCTCTACCTATTTCTTAGCAGAGAAACCTTGACCCATCTCCTTCACTCAGCAACTCAACCATGTTTAATCTTTCTCTTCTAATCTGCCTCTGCATTTTCCCCTCAAGTTTTTATAAATGCAATATTTTGCTGGTACAGCTTGTCCATCATGTCAACTCTACCTTAATTTTTTTTTTCTTTCCCTTTTGTAAGCCTTAGTGTAAAAGCTACTTTAGAATGAACATGCCTTGCTGTAAATTAAACTTCAAAATTAAAACTCAGACAGTAGCTCCCACAGAGACCTAAAATACTGACCTAAACTAGAGTCAATACCATCTCCTTTCACAGCCAGCCAAATTGTCAGCACAAAGTAATCATTCAGTTCCTTACAAAAGTGTTGTCACATCATACCTGACAAACTTGCCCTACAAAACCAGAAGAAATTTCCTCTGAGCCTGAAATGCCAGGCTGCCAGCTCTTAGCAATATTATTGAGGCCACATAGGAAATGGCCATCAAAGAAAGACATTCATTGCTTTCAATACCGCTTACCGGTGCTTTACTATTTAAGCAGATTATTCATCTCACAGCATAATACCTCCAGCCTGCCTCAAATACAGATAAATGCATCAAATCCACATGGAGAACTGAGCACATAAGCTGGAGCACACACAACTCTGTACACTTCTGCCATGTCCACTAAACGTGGATCAAAAATGACAGTAAAGAAGAAAAGTCCAGTATTTTTTTGTTCCCTGAATACTCTGTTGCACACAGTGGAGAAAAGATCATCAGGTACCTGGTAATAGCTTTTCAGATTCTCAGGGAGGATTTCTGCTGCACTGAGTGCTGCCATAAGGTTAATTTACTAAGGATCAACTGGAAAATAGGAATGATTAACAGAAATCTACCACGGTTAAGTTCTTACCCATCATGTTTGATTTATAGAAATACATCTCCACAAACCTGCACTGAATAATAAAGGAATATTATCGGGAAAAAAATAATTTCTGATATCACTACGCATTTTTCTCTTCAGTAACTTCTTGAATTGAAGGCCCAGGTAGAACTCTGCTTTCATCTCTCCTTGTCTAGTTAGTGCTGCAACAGTAGTGCTGGTTCAAGACTCCTAAGGTTTTTTATTTAACTAGCAAAGGATGTAGTAAAGCACCACATCACAGAATGCAGAACAAGCAAAAGAGCTTTGAAATTGTTATTCCTTTAAGGCAGCTGCTGAGTAATAATGCTGGTTAAATTATGCAAGGAACACTGCATTTTCCCACAGACACACATTTAATATCTCCTGAGGTTTAGTGTATTACATAGTCAAATGAAAAATGTGAAAATTCTCTTATAAGGTTTCTTTGTACAAATGCTCCAAGAGATAGCAACAGTTCCATAGAGAAGAATTTAGTACCAGACTTTTATATATATATATCTAGAGCATCAGTATTAAAAGGGAAATTAAGTTCATAACAGTTTTTTTAAAGAAAACCAGAAAATTACAGGGCCTCAGACTGTATATTCCTTTCAAAGTCCCAACTCTCAGCCCCAAAAGGAGCAGTCTCTGTTTGTGCAGCACTTTCCAGATGAGGTGCTGCATGTCTTCATTCTGCACTGATGCAATTTTTTGCTTTTTCATCCATGGCATTTCTACCCTGATGCGAAGCAGTTTTGCTGAAGCCTTTCAAAGACATGTTCAGGGCACAAAACTCCCTCTCATCCAAACAGAAATGCTGAGCTGCAATGGCAGCTTGAAGCAGAATTTCTATTTAGTTGTTTATTTTTCCCCAGTCACAGAATATATTGGTTTGGTGTGTCTTCTCCTGTCCCCCCAATGTAAGCAACACATCTTGATCTAAGCAGGAGAATATTCACTGAGCAGTGATGCAGACAGGAGCCTGAAGAAGAAAACTCTGTAAATCTGAACTGAGATACTCTAAAACTTTACTGTGAGTCCAGATAAATACCTTGTCTCTGCATGTGAAGCCTTAATCTCTTTGGAGGACCCTGCACAAACCTAAGCAATATTCCACAGTGATCCAAGTGACTTTCAGAGATACTTCATTGTGGATATTTGTCTTTAGGAGAGGCATTTCTTAAACACTCTCCCTGTTCACAGAGACCTTCAATGTAAAGCACCATCCTGATGGAAGGATACTCAAGTCTTGCTAAATTTAATGATAAGACAGAGAAAAAACACAGGTAATCTGATATGAGCAGTGATGCAAGAAAGGAAAGTTCACAACAGATTTTGGAGAAGAAGAGAACAGCAAAATGTAAGAGGAGAAAGAGGAGAACGAGGGTTTGATGGGACCATCTTGGGGTGAATCACACTGGTAATTTATTTGAAAAGAAGGGGTTGTGAAGGGATCAGCAAAGGAAATCACAGCTCTGCAGAAGAAAATGGCAAACTTCCATTGGGTTTAACAGGCAAGCATTCAACCCAAGCAAGCTAACAAACCCTTTAAACTGAATTTACATCCCTGATGCAGCAGTTAGGGAAAAAAAAGACCTTGTATAATTCTATTTTGCTCATATTTATTGAACACTAACAGCACAATTCATGACAGAGATGAAAAGTCATTAATGAGAGTTAGAAAACTCCCACACAGACCAGGGCTCAGGTAATCATCATTAGCAGAAAATGCTGAGGAAAAAAACAAAGTACAATGCTAGGAGTAGAGCAGGACTGATGAAAGCTGTGAAATGTTAGCTGGATATTGATGCAGCCAAAAGACCCTGTAAAAGTGGAAAGATGGGCAGGGAGAGTGACTTTGTAAGAAAAAAACAGATGCTAGCACAATATAAATGAGTATAAAATCTGACACAATGTTCCTTGAAATCATAGATGTTTGAGTACCCTCTTAATCCACCACAAAGAGCAGCAAGACAAAACAATTTTGAAAAAAGTGAAATTAAGGAGTAAATTTGTTTCCATTTAAAATGCAACCAGAGATTGTGAAGTCTGTATTTTCCAAGACTGAGTGTCTCGAGCCCAAGGAAGAACACAAAGCAAGCCAAGTGTCTCTGACCTGCATAACAACCTGAAATGTATTGACTAGCAATTGTCCCTTATTAAAGCCCAATCATTCATTACTAAACACTACAAATTAAATCACTGTGTATGCCAAGGTTGTCATTAACCTAAATAATGTCCATGTCATGTGCACATTAAAGATTAAAGTTGTATGCAGAAAGAGAGAGGCAAAGCCTTAAGATGAAACTATTTTGATTTAACAGGACATTTTAAACTAAGAAATATTAAAGAACTGGGAAAATTTTAGCTCCTTACATGTAATGCAGTCAGTTCTTTTGCTTTCTTTCCAGTATCTCAGAACAAGGCATACAGCTGATACAGGTAGAAAATATGTTGTTGTATTTAAAGGAAATTAAAATATTCATTCAATTTTAATTAGCCTAATTATTTTTGTAAAAACTCTGGCTCATCCAAGTGTGCATGAAGAAAAGGGTTTTATATTAATGTACATCTGCCATAAACAGTTCAAGTCTAAATTGCAGAATATATTTGCATTCTTCTTCAGGACTGCTGCAAAAAGAGAAGAAAAAGGGAATTATTGATGCATTCAAACAGTGTGCATCTTGCTTTGTAATGTAATCTGTTTTTCTTTTCCTCAACACCTACACAGCTTCTGTTGCTAGCTACTGCAGTTTAAAGAATAAATACAGACCCAGGGTATCAACTTCCAAAGAAAAACTTGTGAGAAGCTGTTTGCAGATTTGCATTTTTGTATTTCAGAAAACAAAAGTCAAGTTCGAGTCTTTGCTTCTTGAGACACTTAAACCAACTAAAATGATTTTTGTTGTTCTTGCTTGAGTTCATATCTGAAAAGTCCAGTGGAGTTACTGTATGTGTTAAGGCAAATCCTTCCCCTGCAGACTTTCAGAAAGGAGTCAGGAGCTACTAAAACATGTGCAGAATAGAAAATAAAACTTTCTCCTGGAAATGAAAATTCCTGTTGCAGTGTCTATATCCATAATGATCAAATATGGAAACCAAGAAGAACCAGAGAGAGTGGTGGCATGCAAGATAAAGAACTCTCATATTCCTGGGAATTGCCATGGGGGAAACCTGGAAAAAATTGAGTTTTTTCAACCCATTCTTAAGTTCACTCTTACAACTACACCTAATTAGAAAATGCTTCTGAGATGCAAAGGGAGACTATGGCAAGGAATGGAGTCACATCTGAGATCTCATGTTCCAAATGTCAGCAGGCAGCTGAGCACCTGCAGGATGACCAAGTCACTGCCTCAGCAGCAGCAGGAAATGTTCAGCCATGCCTTGAATGCTGTTGAACAGAACAGCAATCCCCCAAGGGACTGGGGACACAGGTCAGGTAAGGGCTGGGCTGGAGGGGAAGGAGGACAAAATCTCACAGAAGGAAAGGAAGAGGAAAGAAATGGCCAAGAGGTCAACTGCAGCTGAGTGTTTGCTAAATGAAGAAGCAATGCTTTGCTATTCCAAGAGAATTAGAGGGCTAAGTTGCCCAAATTCAGCTCCTACAGCTATGGGCTCTCCTATAAATGTGGTGCATTTCTGCCAAGTAAATGGAGCATAGTGAGCTCTCATGGACCTCCTCATTTAACTTTGCTTTGCAACAACTTTGAGCACTGTGCTTATGAATTAGGCACCACTCTTTCCCCAAGTGGGAAAAGTGATTTTTAAAGGAAGTGACTTGCTAGAGGTGGCTCACACAGACGAGTCACACACTGAGATAACAGCACAGGCAGCCAGGGAAGTGTGTGGGTCTGCTGGGAGCAGGCTGCTGGGGATGAGGCTGTGCAGGAACAGCGGCTGACGAAAACCGATCCCGAGGGGCACAGACACCATCCTGAGCACTGAGACACCAGCCTGCAGTCATCGTTACCTATTTAACTATGAAACTTAAAGACGCTTCCAAGAGCTCCAGGATTCCTCCCTGGTGCTCTGTTTGGCAGAGTTTCTCAGTTTGCAGGAAGCAATAACCTGCTCAGGTGTGCTTTTGTCACCTCCCAACTGTTTAACAGCCCTGAACATTTAAATCATCACTGATGAGGCCACTGCAGAACACACATGTACAGGGCACAGACTGTTCCTTGTGGCTGGCAGGAGCACTCAGTACCTGGGAAATAATTCAGATCACACTCCTGCATTTCTTATATATTCTTGAACCCCAGTAGCTTTCTCTTTTCACATTCACAACTCCCATTACGACTTTTAACTTTGTACATTTGTTCTTTGCAAGTGAGTATTCCTAATTTTTATAGATAAAATATCTATTTTTAAAAGTGCCTATATTACCGCAGTACACATATTGCCCTTTTAAAAAATAATTATGAGGGGAGGGGGAAGTGTTGGGCTTTTTTTGTTTTTTTTTTAAACTTTTCAAGCTTCACTTGCACAAGTAGACAATTTCTGTTTACCTCTGGAAAGAAACAAAGAGGAGGAAGTCTGCAATAAATTTAATTTCCTGCCTTTTCTACTGTACACTAGATGCTATTTCTTTAAAACTTCCTTGCATCTTATTGTTTTAAACCTCCCTTGCATCATGTAAACAATACAAGGCCAATAAAACTGCTTTTATACAATAGTTGTAGCTCTAAAATTATTCTTCTCATCAACAACAACAACAAAAAGGTATCCTCATTGCAAGCTCCCCCCCAGTTGTTCAGTAAACACAAGTTAAACTCATTTTTAGAGTGATGGTAGTGCTTTGGCTGTAGTAGGTTTCTTTTTCTAAATTGGCTGGAAGGCAAGGATTAAAGTGTAACAGGGATGGGAAAAGTCTGTGCAAACTGTAAAGTCATGCTTTAGAAATATTTATGCAAATGGTACCCAAGCCAAAAAACAACTCTTCGAAGATAAATTTTTCTACCAATGTCCTATTAGTAATATATACATTTGACTAAAGTCAAGTTTTAAAACAGATAGACAATTAGAAGGCATGTTACTGGATTTGCTTGCAAAGCTAGGATTTTAAATTGTTCAGGTTCACTGCTTTCCTTTTCTGGGGCTGCCCTACAGGTGAAAAGTGTGTTCAGAAAGAACATTTCTCCCAGATGGAATTGGATTGTATGCCCAAGAAAGCAAAAATGAATGAGCAACATATGTCATAATTAGTCCTAAATCTTATACAACACAAGTAGAGCTGCACAACAGGGAACCAGTCCTTTCTGTGGCAGCACACAGAGCTTAAAGTACACTCTTGTAGTTCAATACTTTTATCTCTTCCTCACTGTTTGATGCTTCTTGGCAACTCCACAGTTCAGTGCATTTCACACACTGCAGAACATGAGAATAGAGAAAAAAAGATACATCACACAAAGTCAAGTCAGATGGCAGCTGTGCCAACTTAGGGCAAGAAAAGAAAACTGTACAAAAATCTGAGGAAAATAAATTCACAGGTAAGATAGAAACATGAAGAATAAGATTAGAATATGAACCAAATGCCAAGAGGCAAAGGGAGGGAGAAATTAATCTCTGTCAATGGGTGCAAGAAACAAAGAATTTGTGATGGGAGAGCAAGAGGTGGAAGATGGCAAGGCAGAGCTGTAGAAATGAAGGAGCAGGTGGGAAGGGCTGGGAGAAACAGGAGGATTCCACTCCATTTCCTTGCTGGCAGGCCATGGCAATGCAAGGCAGAAGATGGAACACAACATCTGTCCTCACACCAGCCACTGCAGGAACCTCGGTCTGTGCTTCCCCAGCCCAGCTCTGCTCCCCTTGAGCGGACCATGGAGAGAGACAGGCA
Organism: Poecile atricapillus; assembly: GCF_030490865.1. Lineage (NCBI taxonomy): Eukaryota > Metazoa > Chordata > Aves > Passeriformes > Paridae > Poecile > Poecile atricapillus. The sequence continues at coordinate 22,171,076 of NC_081256.1, forward strand.
GCTTTCCTGGAACTAAAAAGCTTCAGGGAACCACAGCTGGGCTCCCACTGATGGAGAACAGCAACACTCCTCCAGGAAAACCCGTCACAGCAGAGAATCAGCTCCGACAAACTTGCTACTGCTTGTGCTTCTTAACTCGGTGAGTGTGTCCTTCATCTTCTCTCTGACTGCCCAGGGGTCACTTCTTACTCCTGTCCCACAGGTTATTTTGTCTCAATTGATCTCTCTCCCCAGTATTACTTCACACAAGTGATAATCCTGCCTATAGGAAAGGCTATATATTTCATTTCTGAGATTATTTATTTCTTATCAGTCCCATATAGAGAACGCTTTTATCATCATCATCTTGTACAGGGATTAAAAAAATATCTTGTTGGCAGTTGATCTAGTGAAAAATTCGAAGAGCCACCTCAAAGAGGCAGGTTACTCTGAAGTTTGACCAGGGAACACAAAAAATACAGACCCAGCTGAATATTCCTGCAAGCTTGTGCCTCCATGAGACATATGAGGGAAAGATACAATTCCTTTGAGAAGGAAGGCAAGGAAAAGAATATTGGATGTTATAAACCTGTGTTCCTCAGTCCTAGAAAAGGCTTTCATTACATTTTTTGTGCCAATGATATTTTTTCATTCTTCTGTAAATCTTTTATGTGTCCATACAAGGATAAAATAAACACTTCAGAGCAGATTCCATCAAGTTCAGCTAATGAAGAAAGGTACTTGGCAACGAAGAGTTACTCTGGCATCACAAAATGAAACTGCATTGCCTAAATTTACTCTGTCAGGGTAGGTTTTGTTTAATCTACAGCCCACAATAATGCACTCAATGGACAGGACTGGAAAGAGGTTTAAGTCATCTTCTCATCAGAAGTCATTTAATAGAAAGTAAATTGTAATGGTAGCTGGAAGGAAAATCAAATACAAGAAATGAATTCAGGCTCTGCGATCGAAGCTGCAGTTCCATTGATTAATCTCTGCTAAAACAAACTGCTGGACTGTACTTTCTCATTTAGTGCCTTCCCCATGTCTTGGTTGCTATGATATCCTTCTAAAGATACGTGGCAATTGTTCATCTGAGAGTTCCAGAGAGAAAAAAAAGACAAAAAAAAAAAAATCCCAATTAAAAATGTTGACTAAAAAATATTGACTAATAACCAAAATTAAATTATTCTTGTGCCTATAGTGAAAAGTTCTCACAATACCTTTGACAGTAAAATCCTTATTCTGCCCCACTAACATACCAAGGCACTTTTACTTGTAAACAGAGCCCTGGAAATAACTGAAATATGAAACCTTATAGAGCTGTTATTTCAGCAACAAACTTCCTATAAAATACTATTTTAAACTGAAGCCAGAGAATTACTTTTAAGAGAACCTTAAGTAATTTAGAAAATTTCCCACTTATACGAACCATTTTCCTCCAAATAATCCTATAAAGAAAAAAATATAATGTTTTGGAGGCTTAATTCGTGCTCTGACTTAATAAATACCTAATTTCTTTTAAGCAATATTTACTTCTATGGGCTGGAAGAAAGTCCCATAATCTCCAGTGATCCATATTGCCAGTCTTTTGTATAAAGTTACCAGGCTTTGCTCTTAAGACATAACAGGCAGTTATGATTTTTAATAAATATATATAATAAATTTGCTGTATCCAGACCTCTGAATATTCCAAGGGAATGTTTTCCCTACTACATCTAAAAAATTTTCAAGAGAAAATTCCTGAAATAAGCTCGTTATTTAACACTATGAATTATTGAAAAATATTTCTCTTATATTTTAAAAATTAGCATTTAGCTGTTGTCTTTGAAAATTCACCAGATTGTTGTGCAACTGGCCCTTTCTTGATAGAGTTATCAACATAATTTTGGAAATTAAAACCCCTAAAAAAGAGATGCTGAGTCACAGCACAGGCACCCCAAGGTTTTCAGTGAGCAGCTGCAGCATTTGGAGAAGAGCAATGCCTTCAGTACCCAAACCCACACAGTGTCAGCCATTTCTGGGCACCCTTTTCCTGTATTTTAACAAAAAAGTGCTTTCACTAACGCAGCTGAAAGTGACTGGTGTTTGTCCACACGCCATAGCAATGTACTCACAAAAGCAAAACTGGAGCTTTTCAGCCAGTTCTGGATTAAAACACCTGCATTTCCATTTGGCCACTGAAAATACATGTCTGTCTGTCTATCTATCTATCTATCTATCTATCTATCTATCTATCTATCTATCTATCTATCTACCTATATATCTATATCTATATCTATATCTATCTATCTATCTATCTATCTATCTATCTATCTATCTATCTATCTACCTATCTACCTATATATCTATATCTATCTATCTATCTATCTATATATATACCTCCATGTAGGCACGTGTGTTTGCACAGCACAGTGCTGAAAGAAGGGTAAAGGGCTCACTGTGTGAAATAAGGGCTGCATGGAAAGTTTCATTAGAACAAGTAATGAGATTGTGAGAAAGAAAATGAGACTTGTACAGGAGCTTTCCTTCAGTCTTGCTGTGGGAACAGCAACTTTCAAGCAGAATGGGGTTAAGACAAATTGTTCACATTCACCTAAGCTGTTTAAGGAATTCAGAGAGGAGAGCTATTCAACATTCACAGAAGAGACTAAAACAGGATGATCAGGGAGAGAGGACAGGAGAATAAGGCAGGGAATTGTTGCACCTGGAATACAAGAAACTAATGGAAATCAAAATAATAATGTGCAGTAAAACCTCTGTGGAGTCCTGGGTTTAGTGTCCAGCAGATGTGACTTTTTCTCCCAACACAGCCTCTTGAAGGTATTTTGTAGACATTCCCTAAGGATTTGTATGAGAGGCTGTAAATGGAGTTCTTGTCTTGGGGAAAATATAATTTTCATATTTTTTCACCAATTGTCTGTGTGAATTCATTTTAGTGCTGGAGGATTCTTTTCACCCACACTTCCCTGGGGACATTTGGTGCACGGGATGAAATATGTTGGAGTCTGAGACAGGCAGAGAGAGAGAAAGAGAGAGAGAATCCATGAATTGTGATAGTCGTGGGGTGACAAACTATTTCTTAGAGGAAATGAATTTGCAGATGCTACACTGGTTCCACACAAGATGCCTTCCTCTGGTAGGTGGTGGTCTGCAAGTGTGCCCCTAATGATGAGTTTAGCAAGTCAATGATGCATTTGAAAGCTATGAAGAGAAATTCTGGGGAAATATCATTCAGTGAATAATTGAAAATTTCACAGGCTGTTCTGGAACTCTTGTGTGAATGTCTGATTTTGTCTGTGAAGCTGATGACGTGAATTTCCTTTCAGTAGATGTGGTGGTGTGCAGCAGGGAGGCCCCCACCTCCACAGAACAGCAACCACTCCCAAACCACAGCAGGAGGCTCAGCTTTTGGTTCAATGGCACATTGTCATTTTCTCCCCACCTGCTCCACAGTCATTTTTCCACAGGTAACCTGAATTTTGTATCCCAATCTTGTTGTCCTAATCACCTGGTTTTAGTCTCTCCTGTAAACATTGACCATCTGTTTTTCTGAACTCCCTGAATGTGCCTGCCAATAACCTGTGAGACCCTTGAAAAATTCAAATATATTAATCTATACAACAATTTTGTACAACTATTTGAACTGCAACATTTTCATGTTCTCTGAGTCACAGGTTAATTCAATACCCTTGACAACTGACGATTCATGTGAAAATAATCCAAAATACCTCTGATTTCTGGATTCTCAGTGTGTTTGGACAGATTTTAACCTCAGTAATGAGACTTTCCAAACCAAGAGCTCAGTCGGGCTGCCACCCCTGCATCACAGAAATGTGAATATTTCCTCAGTGGGAGACTGCAAAAGACAATGCAGTGCATAAATCTGCAGGATGAGACCCCTTTAGAGAGAACAGTAGTGAACCTGGGTGGCTGTGAGAAAAAGAAAGGAGACTGACAATAGCAGAAATTATTGTCCATCATCATCCCCCACTGATGGAGGAGCAAGAAAACCTGTAGTGACTTCAGAGACTCACAAAAGATGATTCTTCACAAGAAAGGAGAAGGAAAGTTTGAATGAGTATAACCCAGACTTGAACTTGCACTGAAAACTTAAGTTCTTCCTTTAAAAAAGTGGCTTGGGAATAGCAATGAAGAAGTAACTTTAATATGCATTAATCACAACATGATTATTCTATCTATAAACCTTTCCTTAGAGTGACATCAGGACACTCACACCAATTTACAGCACTGAAATTCGAATTGTACTCTTGAACATGTAATGCCAGTGGAAATTTCACCAGTGATTTTAATGGAGTTGGCATTTCACAAATAGGAGTTGGTTTTATTCCTCATTAGGGAAAAAAACCTACTTTATTCAGCGTCACAGTGATGTGAGAAATTATATAAGAAGACAGTGACACTGAATAACAGTGAAATTATATATATTGCTTCAGTTATATCTACACATTATAATGTGTTTTATAACAATGTGTTAGAGCAGCATCTGTTACGGATTTACTAAAACAACTTGAATATGCTTTTCAATGAGCTGAAGAAAGAAGCTCCACCTATTAATCATGGCATATATATCAATGAATAATTTATAAATGGTACCTTTATTCAAAGTGTTGTCAATTAGCTAAACAGCTACTGCATTCATAACTGTATCAGTCACCTCTAAACTTTCAACCGTTATCAAGATTTCAAATGCAAAGGCAGAGAAATTGAATGAAAAGTAAGTTTTTAGCATAAAGACTTTTATATTCTCCGGCATTACTGACAGTTTTCTCAGGAAAGGCAATTTTGAACCCTTTAATGTAAAAAATACATATATTTCTATTTCACACCCCACAGCTTTTAAAGACAATCATAACTACACACTATAAATACAGTAAAATAAAAATAGTAATTGTTGTACCACTACAAAAGAAGTAAAGCAAGGCTAACTAAATAATTCTGCTCCAAAAAAGACTTGATCCTGTAGTTTGGTATTTCCACAGATTGTTTCTTCTACTGCAACACAGGTAGAAAGCTGCAATTTTTTTCCAGGGCTGTGCCCTCACTGAGATTTCCGACTGTATAACAAACTGTTCTGTCCTCCAGTCCCACTCACCATAGCAAGATGTTTACTTCAAAACCAGTATAGAAATATTTGTCCAAGTAACAAATTCAGGAAACCTCTCTTTCCTACTTTATTTCAATTAAAATGACAAATAATTACAATCAGCCGCATTAACTCGAGATTAAAACCTCAACGGCAAATCACAGAGTCACATTTACCGGTGACATAAACAGAAGTCAAAAATACCCACATACATTTTTAATGTAAATTGGTGCCATTTGCATGCCCAGAAAGATGGAGGAATGGTAACAAACAAGAGAAATAAAAAGGCAATCAACTGTCTCGCCTTGGAGCTTCGCCTTGGTTTCCTTTCCCTTCTGCAGCAAAGCCCTCTGGCCTCTCAGCATGGGAGCAGAGCTAACACTGACTTCCTGAGGTGCAAGATGCAGCTGTGATATTTAGCTAATTGAGAAACATGCTTGAAAGTGCATTAGTAAATTTTGAAAAGATTGGGCTATAACAAGGTGCTTTTCGCACAATCCCTGAATTTAGCCCCCAACATTTTTTGGCTTTTCTTTTTCTATTGGTACCATCAGTTTGTCAACACTGCAAATTTAACACTTATTTTATCCTCCAATTTTCATAATCGGTTCATTTGGCTTAATGTGGAACTCCTCTTATTACGGAATATTCACCAAATGCATGCAGCTCAATAACATTAATTTTGAAAGTGTATCTGTGGCAATTATTTCAGCTTCTTCAGCTCACATTAGCCTACTGTGGAGGGGCTTGTCATGTATTTCTGCTCCAGTAAAATGTGCAAGGCTATAGATTTGTGTAGAAAACATAATGTAGATGTATAATTCTGAGTATGTGCTTGTGAATACATATACAAATAAAAATGCATGTCCTTATCCAAAATGGAAAGAAACATCCACATCACACAGATACAGTGAAAGACAGTGGTTAGGGTTGGATAAGGAGAATGCAGTCATGGTGTGTTTGTTCTCACAGTATGGAACACTTAGGGAAAAAAAAATAAGCAGAGAGCCAACAGAAAAGCACCCGAAGGAAAAACAAATTCTCAAGAACATGAAGGGAAGCCAAAACAGAAGATGCATCTACTTCATCTTGTAATACAACTTCATTTTAAGAGAAAGATATAAATGAAAAGTCAGTGAACGTGCAGTTTGGTAATTGAAAATCTCTGTAATTACCCTAGTTACCAGGGGAATTTTCATCTATTTGTACTCAAAGACGTTGCTTTTTAAAACCAAGGCAAAATTATAAGAAACTATTAGGGAACACTCTAAGATAATATTTTTAAGTATGTAATAAGAGTAAGGAACATCTCTGATTTTATGTCCTATAACACCACCCAAACTGCTTCAATTAAATTTCCTGTAGTGCCTACAAACTCCAGAAGCAGTGCATTTTCAGGGAGACTTTAACTGCCTGTGTAGCATCCATGACGTACAACAATTTTAAGCAGCCGTGGGGTTTTTGTCTGAGAGGAAGAATGATACCTTACAGGCATTTCCAGTCTCACCACTGCACTTTCCCACCAGTGGAGAACATTACTGTATTATGGGAGGTATGAAAATTGTTGACTCAAAATCACTTTTCTAATGGCTGCATTGTAACTTGGAATTTTAAAGTAGTTCCTGTGATTTTCAACACAGACACACGCAGTGAGTGGAGCAAACCCTCTAAGAAACTGGATTAAAAACCCCTTTCCTCTGATTCATTTGTACTTTAAATAGTTCAAATTAACAGATGCTGGGACTTTAAGCATTTTTCCCTTAGATCTTTAGTCATGCAACAGAGGCAAGCTAAATAAGTGAACTAGATTGAACCTCTACCAAACTAAAGTTAGTAACAGGCTGGAGGCTAAAATCATGTTCACTGTCCCTATCAGCACACACTTGATGTATGTGCTAAACTGATGGCATATGAAAACAACAACAACAAAAAAAAAACAAATATCTTGTTTTCATTCTTAAAATCCATTTACCAAATAAACGAGGTATTTGGGTCCCATCAGTAAAATCCTCACGAGCAGCAGTGAGGCTGCACGGGGCTCACCCAGGAGAAGGTGAGAGGTGATCTCACCCAGGATCCTGCTGAAGATGCCCTTAGGAAATGTGCAGAACTTCCAGTGTTGATGCAGGATGCATTGTGCAAGTAATAGCACTGTTTTAAAGAAAAGCCTGATGCACACCATCAGAAAATAAAATAAGAAATAACCTTGATGGAAGGAATCTGCAAAGACATGAGCAGCAGTGGAAATTCAAGCTGACTTTATAAAGCTTTTCTAATTTGTAAGAGCTCTAAAAATGTTACCAAGGGGTTAAGTACCTGCCAACACTTCCAGCATACCAGGACTGTGATCCTTTTTGCATGTGCTGCGCTTCTTAACTTGTCCACTCCTCTCTCTGTGCTTTTATACTCCAATTTCTTAATCTCATTGCAATTCCTCTGTTTTTCTCCCTACCTCATCCATTCAGCTCTACCATACAAAGTGCAACAACACAGAAAGCAGTGAGCCACTCCCTTTCAGCAATTTCCTTCTTCTCAGCTTCTCTGCATTCCTCTGAACATCTTTGCCGCCTTGAATTGCAGAAATGGGTAAAATTATGGAAAAGCAGGGAATTAACAAAATAGAGAAAAACAAACACTTTTTAATCATTAAAATACTTCAGCAACTATTTTCCCTGGGATCCAAGAGTGCCTCTGTGCAAATTCCTGTGCTGAAGGATTAAGACACTGTGATCCAGATGATGCTGAATATGATGCTGAAAACAAAATGTGCAGAGTAAAACAACATTCCTAGTTCTGACAGATGGCACATTTTTTTTTTCCTTTTGAGGATTATTTTTTTTTCTAAAAATATGTGAGTTTAGGCTCCCGAAAATTAATAAACTAAAGAAGGAGATATTTTTTTAAGTTATGTTCTTATGTAAAGGAATAAAAATAGAAAGCAATTAGCTTTCATTTTTGTGAGTGATATATTTTTTACAGCTACCCAGACCTCTCTTGGACTGGCTATTTGCTCTTAGCCAGTAAGGACAATGACATCCTGAAGTTACCATTTCTCATTCATTTCACTAAATGTCACTCCTAAGTAGATGGGAAATTAAGGGATTAACCAGGAAGGAGACCGAGCTGTCACTGGAAAATTAATATTTTCAAATTAACTCTAGACAAAGGATGCATAAGATCTAAGTTGTGTTGATGAAAATAAGCAGTTGTTCCATAATAAATATGTAAATCAAGCCACTGATCTATCAGTTATTATGACAGTCTGATGTCTCAGAAAAACTTGCTGTGATTCCAAGCAACATCCATGCAATGCTGAATACATATGGTAGCAGATCAAGATGGTAATGCATAACTGAGTATTTAGAATGCTTAAACCCCCCTTTTTATCAGGTAATTTCTAATATAAACAACTTCTAAATACAATAGCTTTATCTGTCACTGTTAATTAAACCTGTACTTTGTCAACATACAATAATCCATTTATTATAGTAAAAGCCGCTACATTTCAAACCACTCACAAATTGCAAACCATAATTGCTAGGATTATTTTATTTCCAAGTGCAGGCAGCAAAGCCACCTTAAGATTCAACAATGGGAAGATAATTTTGGAGTGTAACCATAGCTCTATCTCACAGTCCATTTGCTTTAGTATTGGCAGCAGACAAGCTGTAATTTTTCATTTCCTAATTAGATTTAGCCATTAATTTAACTGTTCCATCGTATTGGTGGGATAGAACAGCCCCATTTGTTTGGTCCTTTTCTTTTACTCTCTGTTTTTACTAAATACTATATGATAAATGCACTCAATGAGGGGGAAACCATGAGGATCCGAATTTACAAAAAGACCTGGGCACTTCCACACTGGTCACGTAACAACCTCAATTTTAAGCACCTGGTTTCCAAACTGCAGCTGGTGACATTTTAAGAGGTGTTTCCTGTCAGCACACGTGGGGGAGCTCTGTGAGGAATTCACAGCACCTCACACTCTCAGGGGGATGCTGAGGCAAGGAGAGCACCATAAATCCCAGCTCAAATCCCAGCTCCCTGCAGGCTCAGGTGCCTCTGTCTGGGCTGCAGGAGTCAGACAGGAACTCAGAGTTCCAATGTTAGCATTCAGGAACACACATAATCACAAATGATTATATGAAGGTGCTTTATTGAAGAGCTCTGGGTGTCAGGGGTACACAGACCCAAATCTGACCCGATTTGGTTTCGAGTTGAACATATTTTATACTCTATCTTTATGCAATTTACATATTAATTACTGAACTTACATTGTTCTATTGTAAGCATTGTTTTTACCCAAGCATGGATTTCTCGTGATCCCCCCCCTAGCCCCCTAACATTGTTCCTCATGTTCTTTAAACAATAATTATATCTAATCACATCTAACAATTGTATCATTTATTATATACTGACTACACAGGTACAGCTTGACCTGACCTTTAGCAAGCACAAGGCCTAACATTTCTCAGGGCCTACTTTTCCCAGGGCTTTCCAAACCTAACTTTCTTTCTAAGTCTCTGAATTTTCTAAGATTTTAGAACCTTTTACTATCACCAACAGGCTCCATGATTTAGGGAAATTCCTGTAACCCTGGCAGAACTTGCTGCTCCACGCTGCCCCTGCTTCAGCGAGGCACCGCCTTTCGCAGAGCTGAGCCCCCTTGTCAGGTTGGGTGAATGTTACAAGGCCAGTTTATTAACAAGTCAAACAGATTAGTTTAAATCACTTTTAATGCTGGTTCAGGCTAACCTGGCTGACTCTGGATTGACAGGGAGTAAGGATGTCTGCTTTGGAGGCAGTAAGCTTTCACAGAGAAAAGGTAACAACGCAAAAAGGCAACGTGGTGGTTACTTCTTATACTGTTGCAGCCAGTCCCAAAATAATCATCTACTACTACATTTATGCACTGAAATCATTCCTTTCAATAAAGAGAGCGAGGGTCATTCCTATAAAAAACTCCAGCATAATGGAAGGAATATGAGTCATTTCTCTTTCATACACTGCAGAGAAAAAGAGGTGAATCTTCCCCAGTGTTCTCAGCACAAAAGGGTTCAAACTCGTCTTTTCCCATTTCTGCAATGCTGCAGCCACCTGCCCTCAGCCAGGAGCACTCTCTGCACTCCACAGCCCCATGGAAAACCTCTGGAACTGGAACCAAAGCAGGGCAGCACAATCTGTAGCCCAGGAGTGGAAAACACCCATTTAGGACAAGCAGGAATAGGGGGCTGGGGGCTGATCCCTCTTCTGGCGACTGCTCATAATTTTTACACGGAGTGTTTTACCCAAAGGCACTTTGAACTTGGATTAGTAACTGGGCCAAGATCTCTGCTGACCCAGGCTGCCTCGGTGACTGAGGCACAGACATACTGTGTCTGTTCAGCCCAGGGACCTGCAGGGGTTTTTAGCAGAATGACAGAGATGTAACTGGAGTGGACAATGCCCTCTGTGCTGCATACCTAGGGCTCTTTAATGAGAAATGAAAGGTATGAATTTGATCTCCCCGAGGCTACAAAGAGCCCAGAGTTTGAGTCTTGCAAGCCTGGATGAGTGCTCTATCTACTGAAATACTGTATAAATTTCAGAAGTCCCAATTTGGCCACTATACGCTGTGCAGGCATCACATCAACCACGCTTTAGCTGAGGAGATGTAGACAAAACATCACTTCTCTTGAGGATCCCAAAGAGCCTTGGGTTTGAGATGGATCTGTGTCATGGAAAAAGCAGCACTTCAGGAGCACGGGGACTGCACTGCAAAAATAGATTAGAATCTGTTCATGCTGGGCAAGGGATTTTAAAGCCCTCTCATATGCACTGAGTCCTGCATTTCATACAGTCAATATCCAATATTTCACAACAAACAGCTCTTGTTGTGATGTTTTAATGTTCCCCATCTTCCCAGGGAAATTGTAACTTAATGAAAGTATTTGTAAGTAGATGTCAGTGTCTGTTTACACTACAAGCATTGAAATGGGGAAAACCTTCCCACAAGTCTGGTGACTGAAAAACCCCCTCTGGAGTTGCTTCTTGAGTGACTCCCACAGGTGTTTGCAGTGTCCTGGTTTTAGGATGAAAATACATCTAAATTAATATTTACCTGAGAATTGGTCAACAGATTTGGGGTCTGGTTAGACCAGTGTGAGGACATACTAATACTGGGTGAACAATTAAAAATTCTCAAAGAACATGCGTTGGTAAAAGAAAGGAAAAAAATATTAGGTATTTTCCTGGGGCTTTAGAATTCTCCTAGCCAGAGGGCACTGACAATGGAGGATGCACACACTGCATCTGAAAATCTATTAGGAATGTGTCTGGAAATGTGAAATGCAGACCTGGACAAAAGATATATAGTCTTCCACCCTGTAGACAGAGAAATGCATCTCATAGTCACTTCTCAGTCAGATTGCTATTTTTTCCTACTGTGCATTTGGGACAAGAATCTCATTCTAAAAATCATTTTGAAATGTATTAGTCACCTGGTACTTATGCCAGAAGAGCTAAGATCCCTCCTCTGGTGCTACAAGCAACAAATCTGTTAAATGTCCCTGACACATTGTCCCTTGGTTTCATATAAAACCTCAGCTTATATTAATTCTGGGACTTCCTAAAACTGAAAAACATGAGAGGGGTTTCTCCAGAGACTTCAAGACACAACAAATGACCCTTGCTACAGATAAGCAATTCTTTCTTCTACATGAACAAGTACTAGAAGGATAATTAATCCTGAACCATAATCATAATTTACCCAACCAAAAAAATCAAGGTCAAACAATGAGTTTGTAAATCACTGAGAATTGTAAATGATTATGTAACAGGCTGTCATTGCCTTGGGGCTTTACATTTCTGATTGCACAGGCATAGGTGAGGTGTCCTACAAAACATTGCAGAGTGTGCCAACCAAAGGAGATATATTCTCAAATCTGCATATTGCAAACCCAAATGGTTTTCATTTGTTAATTATGGACATTCAGCCATAGAAATTTAGTGCTATTACATCTATCACTGGCACAGGAAAGGGAAGATAATATAAAGGAGGAAGGAGGAAATATAACAATACTTTGTGATTTAAAATTAAACATCATCACCACCACCAACTGCTCTCTGAATCTGAATTGCTAAAACCATAAGATTATCAACAAGACTTGATGCAGGTAGAACAATGAAACCTAATTATTTCTCACAAAGCAGGCTATTCCATTTCAAATAGAGGAAATCTAAGAGCAATAAAGCCTGTGCCATTAACAATTTGTCTGCACACATGATTAGACTCACAGAGATAAAGAAGGCTCTGAATTTAATGATGAATCCCATATTTCTGGCTGGGCTCAATGTTCTCTACTAATTATATTGAAAGACCTTGTGGTAGTTAAAGGTATTTAGGTGACAAAATATGGCACTGTCTCCATAGATCTACTATTAACACCTGGCATTTGTTATTGGGTGTTAAACTCCACTGTGAATTAATATTGACATTTAGGGTTATTTCCTTGGTTGAAACTTTAAAAAAAGTAATACTGAAGAGCTAGAGGACAGTGTTTTATGACTGTTTGTTATTTAGTAACGCCAAAATATGAGCTGTATGCAGATGCTGCCCCTAGATAAAATTCAATAAAGCAAGCTACCAAAGAAACTTGGGCAGAGAAAATCAGGTGGTTCAGGACAACGAAATGAGACTCTGACATGGGCTCTTAGCAATACCAGGGACAAATGTAAATACACTTGATGTACAAGATGATCATAAAGCACAAAAAAAAACCCATTACATATTTAAATAAATTACATTCTAATGGCAGCAAAAATGTTAAATATTTCCTTTACACAGAGCACTTAGAACTGGCATAGAAACATTATTTACTGAATCTGCTATGAACAAATATCTTGTGTTCTACCATTTGGCTTGCAATAGTTATTTCTTCCTTTCATTCTTGAAAGATACAAAACAAGTTCTTTCTCTTAGAACAAAAAATCTTCATAGCTTACTTACAAATCTAATGACTACAGGAGCAGAAAAAAAAAATGTTTCGTTTGTGGAAAAAATATTTTCGATATCTAATTTACAATGATGAAAATGCTTCTCCCATGCACTCTGCCTTAAGAGTTGTTATCAAATCAGTCATACACATTCTACTGATTTTTCTGCGGTTGCTAATATAGATTTGTTTCCTGGCACATGAAGTATATTCCTGTGCTGGGTGTCTGGTATTTTAAATCTCCTGAGAAGTGCAAACACCCACTTGGAACAATGTTCTCCGCGCTGTGGACGTATACACTACACACACACTTACGCCCATGCAGTCACAGCCCAAAACCCCTCTCTTTTTGTCTTCCCTGCTAAGGATGCTCAGAAATCTCTCTGTCATTTGTGGATGGCGGGAGCTGGTTTCTAATTTGCAAGAGCTGACAATTTTGCTCACAACCAGCAGCTCGTTCCCAGAATGCCGCGTGGGAGGGAAAACATGCCCAGCGCTGTTAAAACGGCACACACAGGGGCACGAGTATTTTTACCAGCTTCACAAAATTTGACACTCTTCAACTGCAAGTAAAAACCGAAAACATGAACAATTTAACAAAAATGAATCACCGTGTTTTGTGAATACAACTAGTTCTCTACTCCCCATGCAAAATTGTTACAGAGACAAAAGAAACAGGTTTTGATGATTCTGATTAGGAAAGGAGAAAATTCAATGGCTGGAAAGATTACAGGAGCTCCTTCTCACCACAGAATAAGGTATAAAGTTAGTAATGTGTAAATTATTCCTTTGATTGACCATCAGCATAGTAAAGCAGTGCTATAAAAAGCTGTGCTGTTCATGAAGCACCTGGGACTGACCACAGCTGTATCATCTCTTCTGTAGCTCTCCTGGGCCTGCTCCTTGATCTCCAAGGATACACCTTTGAAGATCTGTCTATAAATATAATAATTGCTGCTACCAGCATAATTTGCACATGTTGATATACCCATATGCATAAATAATAGTATCTCTGTATTTTCCAAGAACATCTTCTATTCAGCTGCTTTGCAGTTCATTCGAGGTTGCAATCTACTTCATATTTCCATTGAGGCAAGCACTTAAGTTTGTACGTTTTCTCAGAAATGCAATTAAAACCTAAATATTACAGCACCATATGCAATAGTGTATTTCAATCTGTTGGTTTTACTGAATTTCACACGAAAACAACAGTCTAAGGAATATTGCAGTAAATACCAAAGCCCTGAATTAATGGGTAATAATGGGTAGCCTGGACTGATGCTGATAGAGCCTCCCAAACAGGATCCCTGTCATCAAACTCAGCAGTTCCACCAAGACTGGCAGGTCAAATCCCACTGTAAACCCAGCCTTACTAGGAACAGCTTCCTGGCAATACACACAGGAAAATAAAGGCAGGAATGCTTACAATATTCCAATCTTATTTTCAAGGGAGGAATTCTGCAGGTTCACGAATGGTCATTGCTGATTTATACCAATGCAGGGAAGAAATCTCAATTATTAATTGAACTCTGAATCACAAACTTGATCTGCTGTTGCCTAAATGTTTTCCTGACATTTCCTGCTGAACAGGTGTCAGCATCAAGCTCAAATGATGTTCCCTGGGTGTTACTTGGAACATTTGTATTATTCTAGGGACTGATTTCAGCATACCATAGGAAAATGCCTCAAATAAAGTGCAAAAGTTCTTCACCTCTCTCTTTCCATCGCCATTGCCTGCAGTACTGACCGATTGCCAGTGGGTGCGAGACCGCCTGGATCCACGAAGGCTGCTCTGCTCCCACATCTGTCATCCAAAGGGTGTCAGGGAAAGCAGAGTCTCCACATGAACACCCTGCTCTGCTGCAGGAGCCTTTGACTCGCAGAGCTCGGTGCAGACTGCTGCCAGATTGCCGTACTAGCCGCTCGGGGTTTTTTCAAACATTTACATGACAAGATGAGACAGACAAACGGATCCTCGCCCTGATGCTGCGAATCATTACTCATTGCCAGCAGCGCATCCACTCGGCTCACATTCTTAAAGGCACATTAAGCAAAATTTATGTTTTGTTACTGTACAGCCCAAATGGCAATCCTGGTTTATTGGCAATAACTCATCACCTGCGTCTCACTCACAGAGTGCCTCACAAAAGGAGCTGACGCACAATGATTTAAAATTGACAGACGCCAAAGACGAATCAAGTAAATTTTCCTCATTGTTGAAGCTGGAAGACATAAATGACAAACAATCCTAATTCATTTGCTAGATTTCTTCCTAATCCCTATTGGGGGTATTTAAATACTTTCCCACATTTAGTAGACATAAATTCTTTATCACTCTTTAAAGTAAAATAATTTTAAACAAAATCCTTCTATTGAGCACACCACATGTGTTGGACAATTTGCTTTTCAACACAAGCATGTGATTTCTTGACAACACTGTGAATTAAAACCTGGGTACAAACATCACCCATTTTTCTCTTCATAAATGTTACTCAGCGACACACAAATTGAAGTCTTGAATATATAAATTTTCTAATAAGAGTCTAAATCATAACGAGTTGTTATCAGCTACAATTAATTAATGGATGCAGCTCACTCACATCCATATGTGCACCCTTTGGAGCAAGGGCCACAACCCAAGGAACTCACAATCACTGATTTACACCAAGTTGTGCATCAAAATGCTTTAAATACAACCCAACAGAAGATGTCATTACTCTCAGCCTTCTCAGCACCTTCCATTGCCCCTGGTGTCCAAATTGTGTTCAGTCAGTTCAGCACATCTCTAGTGTATAATTTGTTTTATTCAGTGGAATTTCCTGTCATGTCTTGTCACATCAGTCCCAGAATGGCTCACTGCCTTTAAGAGATACAGAACAGTCTACAGTAAGGGGAAAATGTCAGAGAACACCACAGTCAGAGCTCACTCAATGCAAAGGGAAACATTAGTATGGAAAAACTGTCCCTGAACTCCACAAAACCGCAAACTTCAAGAGATGGAAAGATTATTTTGTATTGCAAAAAAAAAAGTGAAATATACAGCAAGAATTCTTTACACCAAAATAGAAAGCAAAAGGCATTTTACATATATCCCATTTGAAAGAAATGGAGAAAAATACAGTGTAGGCTTCTCAGACTCATATTTAATGCAGAAGTGAAAGTGTATGCAGAGGTTGTAGCTTGCTTTTGGCTCAGTGTAAGTGAAAAAGGTAAATTCCTGGTCAAGGAGTACTAATACCGTCCCCACTTCTTCTCACCCACCTCACATTTCATGCTCAAAGCATGTTCAATTTGTTGAACAATTTAACAATCAACTAGTGAGATACTTTCCATTTCCTCAGAAATTATAGAATCATTTCCTAGGATAGGAAAAAAATTGGACTGCAGTCTTCAACAGCAACACAGCCTAATAACTTGGGTTTTTCTAGGTTAGAAACAGCAGCTTTATACCACAGGATTGATTGGGTGAAGGTCTGTGGACAGAAAATCAAATTGGATTATGATGTTTCCCTCTGATCTTTACAGTATGAATTTGTGATTCAATCCTCAGCTTTGGTTTGCACACGATGTTGGGCTGAAAACCATTTATGTTTTTATTAACACCACTGGTCTGTGTCTTTCCTCCTTATTGGTAATGCTCCCCTAGCAGCACTGGAATTTCAGCAAGGAACTGTGATGCACAGCTGTTCAGGGGTTACCTCGATCCTGAAGGAACCCTTTGGAAGAACCTTTGCAATGCTGACTTAAATAAATTTATGCTGCTAATTCATGCTCAGCTCAGTAAGAGAGGATTTAGTCAATAATTTAGGAATATGAAACCTGATGAAAACCTGACCTTGGATAGAGTCTGCTGCAGGATGCCCCTTCTGCTCTGGTGAGAACTGGAGGCCATGGGACACAGAGGAAACAGAAATAAGATTACAGCAGACAAGGTGAGGCTGGGGTCAAGCTAATAAATAGACTGGGGGTTATGTCACTATAAGAGACATTAAGTGCCCAGCAGAGGAAAGTGAGGCGTGGTCAGACTCCAAAGAAAAGAGAAAAAACCCAGATTTGATTTGGCAGGTCTGACCAAATGAAGGAAGAACAAGATTTGAGCACAACCCGAGGTTGAAAACAGTATGATTAACATGCTAGAAAGTGCTGACCTCAGTGCTGTGTCAGGTTCTTCCATTAGCTGAAATACAGCCCTGGCATTAAAGGAGTCCCAATTTTCCCAATTAGAAGTCCAAGGCTGTAAAAAATGCTTGCTAAGAAAATGCAGGGAAATTTCATGATGTGGTGAAGAATAACAATTTCAGTCTCATAAAATCCCTGAGTTGTTTTAAAAAACGTTCACAAATGTTCTGGCAAAGCAGGAGATACAACACCCTGGGATTCTCATCCAGAATTCAGTTTCAAAACAGTGGCGCAGCTGGGTTGGGTTTTTATCAGGATCCATCTTACAAGGCACCAGTTCACCTCCTGTGGGCAAACACAGCTCCAAATGAAACACACACCGAATCACCCGGAACATGACAAGATCATCTGGCACTTCTCATAGGCCATCAAAGGAGGAGGGGAAAAAACCCAACAAAATAAATCTCCCTGCCTCCACCCCAGGCATCTGAACACGGCTGCTCTTGGACACTGTCCCGAAGAAGGGCATATGCCGAGGGAGCTCTGAGCCCTGGAGTGAGATCCAGCTGGGCAGAATTACCCCAGATTTACATTTCTTTAATTCCTGCTCTAAAGCAAGGTGATGGAGCATTCCCACTGGGCACTGCAAGGAGTGAGGGAGTGGGACAGGAGTCAGGATCCATTTGCTTTAAAGAACAGGCACATTTTCTTGGTAGCATCCCCAGGTTAAAAAGCATCTTGCTCGAATTTGCTTTTAAACTCAGGCAGTACCACTGACAAGTGCAAACTTCCCTGCTGGGACAGCTTGCTCATTCCATTTTGCTGGGATAATTAGTTTTGAGCTACCCTAATTGTAAAATAAAAAAAAAAAAAAATAAAAAAATCATATTCTCTGCATCATTTTCATAAAGTTTCAGTCACTCATGCCTGCCAGGTTCATCAGACCTGGGAATATGCTGTGCTTGCACATCAAAAAATATTGAGTGATTGTGTCAACACAGTTTACTAATTTAGCCATTTCTGTCCCCATATCTCTATAGAGCTCTTTTGGCTGCCTGCTGTAATTAGCAGCTGTCAAATGTATCACACTTTGTCTATATCCAGTGCCACATTAACAGCAACTTATTTTAATTGATTCTTGATCAAAAAGATCACTGGAGATCCCACACATCATCTTTTGTTATGTGCATGCTGTAAACTACTGGACAACCCTGCTGGGATAGAAAGATGACCTTTTGGATGATTGAATAATGATGGCTGACACATTTGTTAAATCTGCTGGCACTGAACTGCATGATATACTATTCAAATGGCAACACAATTTGCTGTGTGACATTAATTCTTCATCATTGCACATCATTCTATAGATTCTTGGTGTTTCATCCCAAATTTACCTTCAGAATATGAAAAAAATAAAAATAAAAATCTATCTATAAAAGAGCAGGGCGCTCAACCTAATGAGGAAATGCTGCCTTCATGACATTGTTTATATATTGCTGCATTATTCATTTTTTACAGGCAACTTATTAAAATTGGAAAACAGAAGCAGGAAGACTACAAAAAAAACTCTGTAACGATTTCACTTTTCTGTGCCAATTCCTGTAAAGCACTGAAACACTGGAGAACACTGTTTGTCAAAGCTGACTACAACAAATCATTTTTACATTTAAAATTTCATCTCCCCTCTTTGCTTAAGGAATGAAACACTCAAAAATTTAGTGTAAAATAAGAAGACCTGTTACTCAGAGTTATGGCTTGCCGAGGTCTACTCTTCATTGCATCCCATATGACCAACAGGACAGCTGCAGGAAATTGCATTAAGAAAATGAAGGATTGCAGTATAATATGGACAGCTGAGAGTATGTTCCTTGTGCTTAGGTCTGTAGAGTCTTGCATCTACAGAGAGCTAATGGTCTGTGAGTAAATTAGGGCCATGAACATCTTTTACATCGTATTACTCCAGGGAGACCTTAGACCTACTAACTTCAGCAGATGAAAGATGTATTAAATGTGTTCTGACCATCGACTGTCAGGTCTACACTTGTCAAAACTGCCTTACACACCAAGAAATTATAGATGATGTTTTGATCCTGATGATGCTTAAGAAGAAATTGCCTTTCCTTGGTCTTCCATTCTTTGAGAAACGCAGCTCATACCAAGAGTATCCACTGTCATCCTGAGGGAAAGAAAAGTAATTTTTGCCTTTTATGTGTTACTAATTATTCATCTTTTTTTCATGCTGGGTAGAAACCCTTTTCCATCAGTGTATTGACTGCCACATGCCAAGTACTTTATCCCATGTTTAATAAGACTGCACTATTTTTTCATGTGTGATAACTTGTGAAGGATTACTGAGATTTTTCCATTGAATTTTCTGGTAAAATAATTTCATCGTCTATCAGCTACTGGGAAAGTAAATAGCATGTCTGGGAGAAAAAAAAAAAGATAAAGAAGCTACAGGGAGGGAAGAAAGTGAGAGAAAGAGGCAACACATTATCAGCAGAGAAAGAATTGTGTCAGGTTTCTTTTATTTTTGAGGAAGCAAAGGGAAGAAATGCACATGCATGCAGGAAAAGCTAAACACATTTAAATGTAATTTTATAAGGCTGAACACTAAAAAAAACTCTGCTGAAAGTGAAGCATTCCATAATGAAATGTGTGCCTTTAGCTTCTCCACATTTTGAGGAAACAGAAGAAGCAACCAACCAAAACCTCCATCTACAGCAGCACAACTAAATCCCTTAGGGAAACCGTAAGTTCAGGTTTCATCTGACCCTGCAGGTCCCAACCAGGAGGGTCACAGCAGTGGGGGGATGATGGCAGAAGCTGTGCAGAACCCTTGGGACACGTTAAACCACACCAGAAAATCCCCTTGCACAAAGGCTCCTGCTCCCTCTGGTGCAGACAGCCAAGGGCATTGCCTGGTGGAAATATCTGGGTACTTCTTTGGGTCACCAGAGCTTTGGATCAGCAGAACTTCTGCCCTTCTGAATTAGTTCAGAAAGGAGCACTGCTGCCTTGATGTGTCCCAGATCAACACTCACATTCAGAAGCTGTATTATCTCCCCACTGAAGCTGCCCATGGAGTCATTAACTAACAACAATTTCTGCTGTAGAGCATAAACAAAAGAACACAGGATAAAGAAGACCTTCCACTCATCCACAGGTCATCAGAAACTCTGGGGTAAGTAAAACAGATAGAATTCACCTTGTCAACTCAGATGCCAAATCTTCCTATCCCAATTCGCAATTTTCTCTTCACAAAACCACCCATCCTGCTAGAAATACTGATGAAAGACTGGGAATCAAAAGTTCTTTACAACAGTACCAAGATAACAGCTCTAAAGTTCATTACTGGTTTTAGGAAATAGCTTCTTTTATAGAAAAAATTGTGGAAAGGTGTCAATTAATATTCATCAAGACATCAGTCTTCTTCCATTCTCTTTTTAAAGCTGGAACACCAACCACAAAGTCTCTGTTACCTTGCCAAAAGCAAAATTATTTTTTTTCTTTTCGTCTATTTCCTCGCATATAAAATGCTACTCAGTACACAAAACACTTTCTCTGAACTCTGTCATCTTTAAAAATGAAAAATTTATGTGACTTTGTATAACTTTATCTGGTGACAGCTTGGTTCATACCATTGATCAGATTTGGTAGGGAAAAAACAGAACCTGAACTAAAACAGTTACACCAACATAATGATTACATAATTATATATTTATCCAAAACAGTTAAATACTTCCTTAATGGAATATTACAGTTTGTTATTCAATGTTTATAGATCATATTCATGCCAGTAACATTGAACAAATACCATCCTTCAGGTGGTATTTGCCACTGCAGCAGGTTGTCCAAGTGAACAACATGGCAGAGAAATTCACATATGATTACTTAATTTTGCCAAAGTGGGCAGAATTAACCAGGCAGAGAGAAAACTCTACCCTTACATTCAAATAATGTAAAGCTTCAGCTACTTGAGCACATTTGCAGCCTTTTGCTAAAAGGAAATAGGAAAAAAAAACAACAACAAAAAAAAAAATCATAAATGAGTTTTCCTCTTTACCCTTTTTTAGACTCCTTCAGCCACTAAGACCACTCTCACTAAGTAGTTTAAAAGCTCTGGCTGTGGGAGAAAAGCAATTCTGCAGCTTTGCTTACTTAGTATTCTCTTAGAAAGCATTAAGGAGAGGTAGTTGAAACCTTTGCCTAGAAACATGCTGCAAAAGAAAATTTTCCTTAATTTTTTCAGCGCCCCATCCAAAGCCAAAGCAAAGGAAGGTAGGTGAGGATGGAAGTGATAAATCAAGGTTCTCTTCCTTCCTCCAGTGCCAGTGCCATTGGGTGCAGTGATCCCAGGTGCAGCTAAGACAGTACAGGAGCTACAGAAGGATTTAACAGGATGGTTCCAAAAAAAGCAAGGAACACCAAGCAATCCATTTCCCCACCACACACCTCCATACACTCTGCTTTTGGGATGCTGCTTCGGCTACTGCATTTAAATTTAAATTTAAAAAAATAATAATAATGAAAAAGGAGCAGATGCAGATCTTCCTTCTCTGTGAGGAAACATGACACAGCAGAGTCTCGTATTAAATCCTTTATCTTCATGCTAAGGTCTTCTGACATTTTAAATATCAGCCATAATGATTAACATCTCTCCTTAAAGCCAGAAGCTAAAATTCACCAGCCTGCCACACACAGTGACACCTTTAAACACTCACACACTTCAGCAGTTACTAATTTTCCAATCCAGTACCTGGATGTGACATTTTGACAAGTTTGCAAAGGATTTGCTAAACTACTTATTACTTCAATGTATAAAAAGTATGCTTTTTTTCAATACCTTTCAAAAAGAACTTCTGAATACATTTTATATGTGATTTTCTAAAGTAGCTTTCCTATTGCTCTGCTTTCATGTGCCAAAGGAGCCTAATGGCTCTCACAGCATCCAGGTGACTTACAACACCTAATTACTGCAGCATTATTTTTAGTGAAAGCAAGCTATTTTCTGTCTGAGTTTTCTTAAGAAGTACAGTCATTAGGCAAATGGATGGATCAAGAATTGGATGGAGCAAAGGCATTTGTGGTGACTTTAAGTAGATACCACTGGAGATAACCAATGCTTCGTGCAAAACAGGAATATGGCCTGGAGCTGCTCTGTATTTGACAGATGTCTCTGTCACAGATACTACCAAAAAATAAAACCAACCAAAAAACACTTCTGGGGGTGTTTTAATGAAAAGGTACAGATGCAATAATGGAAAAATCCTTGGAGGTGAATTCAGTGAGAGAAGAGAGAGAAGGCTGGGTGAGGAAGCTGTCAGAGCTTTTTTTGTGCGGGTTTATGGGGAACACGAGAACCTCAGTCCAATATTATTGGCAACTACTAAATTAGTTGTAGAAAACAGACTGTAATCTGATTGACTCAGAGCTTCTATAGACTGCCCATATTATTCTTTCCTCCTGAAGTTCTCCTAGGTCAAATGATTGTTTTCCCATTATCAGGAAAACAACAGGGTATTCTATGGATTTAATAAAAATCTGAGAAGAATCTAAGAAGCTCTTTATTATCTTGAAGGTAAACTGGATCATGTGTTGGCTCTGGTACAAACTACAGGCTGATTTAATAAAACAGTGAAAACTAGAATCACTCACAGTGGGGTAGCATTCAGCACATAGGGTTAGCTAAAATGTTGGCAGTGTAATTATTACACCGTGCTAAGATAGACTCAACACTGCAGAGAACATCACATTTCCCCAGCAGATTTTACAAAGAATTTGAGCTTGCAATGAGGTGGGAGAAACAGACATTAAAAATGACCTTCCAAAAGTCATAGAGTGGATCAAAAGCTCTGGGAAACGAGGCTGGCACTCATTTAAGCTCAGCTCAGAGAGCCATTTACTGACTGGGCAATATTTGAGCCCCAGGTCAAGTCCACACGTATTAGTGCTTAATACAAGGGGCAAAGTGTTGTCTGAGATCTATTCAAATGCAATCCACAGTGATTCCAGCAGAATCCAGCCCTTAAATTTTCAGGAAGGGAGCATCATTCGGATGTATTATTGTGGGTTTGATTTCTTCTCAAGTGTATATCAAAACTTATCCAGATATTACAGTTCATATCTGTGATACAAGATCCTAAATTAATTTAAAACTTTCCTCTTCTCTCTTACTGTCCGTCAAAGAAATGAGCTTGGTTATTCCAAAATAACCAGCACCAACAAAAATAAAATAGAATATAAAATTGGCAAAATATACCAATACATTGAGACACATCTGGCAATATTATATAAAGTGCAAGGCACATAAAAATTACACTATGACTGTGGAGATATTGCATTTATAAATTACAAATAAATAAACTATAAATTATGGAGTGAAAAGTCTGTTTTGTAGCTTACTTTTTACAAAGGTATTTTAATTAATAATTAATTAATTGAAGGGGGAAAAAAACCACATCTTTTAAACTGCATTTCTCCTTTATAAAGTTTAGCTTGTCCCATTGCCCTGCAGAAGGATGGCAGCTTGGCCCATACAGAGTGTATGATGCAGCTCCATGAGCAAGAGGGAGAGGTATTAGACTGTGAGAACACAAAGATATCACTAAAGAATGATGATTCCGACATGGCTCATTGATGCATTAACCACGTCCCCACAGCTGGACAGGAAATCCATGGATTGTCTAATCCAAGTGTGATTGAATGGAAGTGTCCCAGCCCAGCCCTGACACAAGCTGTTCTCAGGAGTTCCCCACCCAGTGCCAGGGACCTTGCTGGGTCTGTGCCCGCAGGCTTTCACCCTGTACCTTGGCATTTTTAATAGCAGCTTCTTCATCCTCCTACAGCTACGAGATCACACACACAGGGCTTTTTATAACCGGGAGTACAATCATTCTGAAAAGCATCCAAGGCTCTGCCAGGAGAAGGACTGTAAGAAACAAGTCAAATAAGAGACGGGCTCGTTGTGAACACACTCAGCACCGGCAGGAGGAGGAGGAGGAGACTGTTTTATTTGTTCTAACCCAATTCCAGCCCCGTTTCCAGGCTCGGTGTCACTCCCAGCGACACTCCCGGCTGCCATCTCCTGTTCTATTTCCACATTGCAACCCTGCCTGCGGAACACTGCATCAAGCGCATCCCTGTATCCAACGAAATGCGAAAAACAGTTCAAAATCAGAGAAAAACAGCGCGAAACTGTTGCTTTATTCTCTCTAAAATTCAGCTTGGAGCCTTTCCAGCACCAGTTCCTGGACATTGCCAGCACATGTAACAGTACACACTATGCCTTCTGTAATATAAAATAAATTACAGGTGACCTTATTCATTTTGGTCCAAGATTTAACTCTGTCCCATCTGAATCTTTTTAAGTATGACTTAAAAGACACATTTTTTTAAAAAAAAATATAATTCCAGTCCCTGACATTCTTCTGCTACTCTTCAAATAAGGCTTTTGTTGTCTTTTGTTCATTTAAGGCTCTGCTGTCTGGTTTGAAGGCCAAGCTACACATAGAGTTTGGCAGGCACATTGTCATGCTCCTGCACCCAGACAAAAGTAGTGATTTCACTTTTTCCCTATATAAATAGAAAAATGCTTCTATATTTCTGCACTTTCCTTTAAAAGCTGAATTGTTCTAAAAATAAAGGTCAGAGGTGTCAGGTAGAATTACATTTAGACAGACAGCATTAGGCCTGATATCCCTGTTTCCTTTTACGCTGGAGACAATGGAATTTTGTGCATTTAAAGAAGACAAAATTGAGCCTTTTATTATGGCCACATTATGAGCTTCTTTCTCACCTCACTGAATAAGCTACTCAATGGAATAGTTCTGTTGCCTGTAATGAAGCTATTCCAATACAGAGCTGAAAGAGCAGCCGAGTCAACCTGAAATGCCTCCAAAGGCTCCTGATTGCTGCACAGGAGGGGACCGAGGCACAGAAGGAAAAATTCTCTCAGTTTCACGTCGCTGCTTACTCTGTGTCACTGCTCTGAGGGCAGAATGATTGAAAAGTTCAGTGCCACGTCCCAGAGCTCAAGGAACAGGGATCCTGTGATGGATCAGGACCTGAAACAGGAATGTCTCACATCTTGTTAGACACTGCAGAGTGTGCAGAACATCTGCAGAGGCTGGCAGAGCACACAGGACCTGGGGAAATCTGTGTCCCTCTGGAGAGCATCCAGGTGGGCAGCACAGCCCAAATCTGCAGGGGGTGACAATGGGTACCCCGAGCATCCCTTCCCTAATGAACACCCATGAGCAGCTTCACACTGTGCTAGTGCCAGGCAATGGCACAGATTTACACACCAGAGAAAGGAACAAGCCACAGGTTTGGGCACACAGGCACATTTTTCACTGCTAATACCACCTTGATCCCTGTTTTTGTTTGTGAGTGCATGTGTGATTTATCACACAGGATTGCAGAAAATTTGTGTCTTAAGTAGGACTAAAAGGGAAATGAAGCTGTTCTGTGGCAGACAACAAGCAAAGCACAGGCAAGGGAGATGATTGCTGGGTGCACTGTGTTTAAATCCCAAGGGCAGAAAGAAAGTGCAAGACCTCACTCAGCTACTGACATAGACAATAATTTCTAATTATCAGAAACTGCTCATATGTGATTAGCACAGACCTAACCAATGACCATACGCTTATACCATTAATTTTGTTTTTTTCACCCAAAGTGTCTGCATAGGAATGACATATTCTCATTGTTTCACAAGTAAATATTTCTTCATGAAAAAGGCTGTGGACAAATATAAGTCCCTTGATAATACAGTCTCCTGTTTTCTGATTTATGCAGGTACATAAATATTGTGAATCACTGTATACAATCTCTCTTAACAGAAATTCATGAGAATGAAAATTAAGCTTAACAGTGTAGATCATTAACACCAAGAAACTGATTATTCACAAACTACAGAAATGGATGCAGCAGTGGAAAATTGTCATACTAAACCCTTTTTCCCAAATCTAGCTGGAACAGAGTCTTACCTATGCTTGTACTTACTTTTGAAACACATGAAATTTTCAAGGGAAAAAATGGATAGAAATTGAAGTCAAGTATAACCTGTAAATAATATATTCCCATTGCTCTAATGCATAAGAATGACTCGCTGCTCACGGACCATTTCAAGGGCTTATACAGGGCAATATAAAATACAGCTGAAGTGACTGGCCATGGGAGCAGCAAAACCAGGGATAATAGCTACATTACAGTATTTCACCATAGTACAGCAGTCACAGAAACACCTAGAGCCCTTCCACACTCTAAACCCAGCCATAAGATTATTTTAGGTCTGCACCATTTAAACTTTCTGTTTTGCTTTGCAAAACACCCCAAATTCCCACTTATATATCTAAATACTGCCACAGCTCCCTCTGTGCAACTGCAGTAGGTATCCTGGCTGAGGTGAGAAGAATCTCCAATGTCCTGGGGGACCTTTCCTTGGTTTTGCCAAGTGGCTGCATTAAATTCCCCATTTGTCGATACAAATGGCTACCACACTGTTTTCAGAGTACATCCTGCCAGGTCGGGTTCCAACATAACATCTTTCTAACACTCCAGTAATTCCATTTGCAGGGCTTTACGTGCTTAAAAGCAACTCTATTCCTGCAGAGAGTTACCCCAACTATTTCCTACAGCACAGGAACTGTAAGGTCACAGAGTGACTGAGCCTACCCTTGTTTCATAAGCAGCTTCCTTCAACAGCTGTAATATCTGGGACGAGTGTTCGGAGAGTGTCATTTGGCCTCACTGAGTGATTCATTGTATACTGGAAAACTGCTCTGCATTCTTCTGGATGCCTTTGCAGCAAAGCCAGGACAAAGCCCCATTTAGCTGGAAGCCCAGCATAGTGGCTCATTATTCACCTGCCACGGCAGTCACAATATTGTGACGGCTTCCAGACAATGGTGCAAATTTCTACCTACTTTTTTACAGAAACCCATTCCATCCTCTACCTTTTTTATCCAGGGAAACAGACACTGCATGTGGACAGAGAGTAGGGAAATGAGAGCCCTTAATTTTTGTGTAATGAAAGAAAAACTAATTGCCATAGTGCTCTGTGAGCTGCCACAGGATGCTCCAGGCTCCCTGATCCAGAGAGAGAGAGGGAATGGGGAGGGAGGGGGAGCAGGAGGGAAGGAAGAGATGTAAACAAGTTACTCAGCCATCTCTAACCTGTCATTTGGCCTGAGCCCAGTGTCCCCCTGGTGCTCTGCCAGCTCTGGAGGGCTCAGCATCCTCCCTGAAACCCACTGTGGTTGTATGGGTGGGAAACACTGCAGAGCCCCCCTGCTCCTCCTTCGGTCCAACCACTCTCAGGGTCAGCCACAGCTGCTCTCTCTGCACTGAAGAATGTGCCCTCAAAGCCAGCTCGTGCAGGAGAACTAACCCACATCTGTAAATCTGTTTCTTCCATCCACTGCTGTAGCTTTTGCTGTTTGATTTTGGGATAAACGGAGTTTAAATGCCACGCTGAAGTAAACACAGTCACTCCAAAAGCGCTGAGTTTAACAGCTGGGGTTTTCTTAAAGTGTATTTTTTCTCAGGGCAGCAATAATTCAATAAAACTACGAGAGGGCTTTAACAGTTTTCCTCTCAGATGTGTGTCCTGTAATACACTGCTGCACAAGCATATCCTCAGTGCTCTTATGAAGGCTTTTAGCGGAGAAAGATTTCTACCTCAGCAGGGAGGTAAACAGTATCAGCAGGCTTTACAGAAATACCCTAAATGGCACCTCCATTTAATCTCTACATAGTCCTTCCAGCACTTCTTTGTCTTTGTTTTGGTTGCCACCTCCTCTTCCATCAAATTCATCACTGTCACATTTGCAGAAGGCGCCTATTACGCCGCTGCTTATACTCTAGTTACACTCCCTTACTGCCTGCCTGTGCTGGAAAAATCATAAAAAGGTATTTGGGAAACAAATGCTTCAAAAAACCATGCTGCATCCCTGTGGAGATTGCCACCTACTTCCTATTAAGCCCGAGCTTGCCATATGTTTTAAGGGTTTTTAACCTCCTTTCTCTCTGGTGCAGTTCTGCAGTTGAAGTTGCGCTGCTAGCTCTGCTGGTAGGATGTGCTTTTTGCTGAGGGGAAGGGAGGAAAGGGAGTGAGAGGAGGAAGGGATAGGGATTTTACAATCAAGAGGGGATTCCTGCCTAACAGAACCTGCAATATGAGCAACTGCTTCCCTGGCTAAGCTGAGAGAGAAGTATTCACTGCCATAAACCTGTCCACACATGGACTCACGCAGTCACACCTCCCTTTAACAGGGGTGTCCCTGCTCCAGGCCAGAGACTCCTGAAAATGTAATGATCCATTTAAAAATCTCTGGGAGAAAAGTGTATGCACTTTCCCTTCTGTGCCATCCCAAAAGCTGGAAGAAACCCAAGGGCCATCAAGGGCTGGGGAGAAGTGCAGGCTGTACCCTTGCAGTGACAGATTATCACTGTCACACTACTGCTCAAGACATATTTGTTTGTAAATCACAGCCCTCACTATATTTCATGTCATTTTCCAAGCCTCCTGAAGCCAAAGCTACATGGAAATTTCAGCTTTTATATTTCTATGATTTTGTGATTGCTGAAAACACCTTGCAAAGCTGAAATCAAAACTTTTGGAGAGGCAAAGTAGCTCAATATATTTTTTCTACAGTCTAAAACAGCAAGTTGTTTCCAATTTTATATTCTCATAAGGGAAGAAAACATTTTTAGTGTATTTTCCTTTGATTAATATGAATAAAATCTGCATAACTTTTGTCATCTGATTTATAATTAACATCAAAATAAAACCTCACATGCATTAACATATTACAGGTATGGCCCTTAGCATGTTTATGTCATGTGAGCACAAATATATTCATTAGCTATGATGCTAATTAAAACTTGGATTGCTGTATTGTCTGATACCTTAAAGCTTTACACCAGACCAACACTTAACTGTGGAAGATCAAGTAGATAATTCTTATTGTGGCTTTCTTAATCCAATATTAATATAATCTGTAAAGAAATTGCAGAGCTCCCCCCAGTACACCACCCAGAATTTAAGTGAACATGCAGAACCATTCAGGCAACAACTGACACACAAAAATGATGGATTTTTTTGAAGGAAACCATCTAGAATGTGCCTTTGGAATATAAATAATGCAAATAAACACATTTAAAAACAGAGTTGCTGCAGTGAGAAACATGATAGGATTCTACCAACACTCCTAAGAAATCTACAGAATTTAATAGTTTACTATGTCACTTTAAAAGGTTTTTAAAAAACTCCTTCTGGTCCTACTACAGCAGTATCTTCTCTGTGTTAATCACATAAACTCTCAAGTAAATCCCTTTGATTTCAAAGGGATGAAAATTTCACTCTCTTTTTGCAGTGGCTGACAGGAGTTTTTCTGAAAGCCACCATTTCCACGAGAACAAGCATTTTCCTTTTCTCTCTCAGAAATATCTCCTGTTAGATTTTCCATGTGCTTATCAGATTTATAGGACCTACGGGGACTCTTTGTCTGTAATAATCTCCAGAAACTACATTAAAATAACATTAAGGTTCCTGAGTCAAAGACTGGGAGGTTAGGAAACACCAGAATTAAGTTAAACTAATCTAATTTGGCTCCTTATGCAAATGCCCTATGAAAAAATCCGCAGTCATATAATTACGAGCTCCCATCTACCCCACGCCTGCTTTGGAGCAAGGGGGAAACTGGATCCCCCAAAAAACATCTGCCACTGTCTTTGCAAGGAGAAATAGTGCAGATCTGCCTTCTCTCAGCAAAGAGCTCCAGGCTCTCCACCAGGCTGAGCCCACAAAACCCAGACACCTTGGATGGTTTTAATCGCGTGAAATGGAATTAAGGAAAAAATAAGAAAAACAAGGAAATGGGTAAAGGAAGGCTGCTGCAGAAATCCCTCCTGTCAGCACCTGTAGAAAACCTAGGGAGAAGCTGAGTGCCACCCAGGAGCCATGGACACCACATGGGACAGGGTGGTGCAGTGGGATGAGAAGTTCCTGGATCTGCCAGGAGTGAAAACTACCCCCCAGAGCAGCCTGGGATTTAAGATGTGTTGTTTTCTTTTAAAACCAGGGTTTAAAATAAAAAGCATTGCTCTAAGGATTGACACAGTACATTCCATGGCTGTTGTGCATAGCAAATTTTTGTTTCAGAGGCACAAACATTTATGGTTATTGTTCAAAGAAGGAAGCTGCCACCCACTCCAGCCCCCAACTTTGCACCAGTTTGCTGCTGCCTGTGCTCAGGGTACTCTTGGATTTTCCACTTTAAATGACAACTGGCTTTTTGCACTGTTTCTACCCCTTCTTCTTCTTCTAGAAATTAATTCTACATTAATTCTGATTTATGACCAAAATTTTCAGTCTAAGAAGAAATATTAAGAGGAAGAGTCATTTCAAATATGATCCTCAGAAAAGAAAAAAAAGAGAGGCTATTCCCTTTTTTCCTCTCTTTTATATGAAAAAGTTTGCTTTTGTTTACAAAACTGTTTCAAAGTTCACAAGCTCCTCTTGTTTTTCACATTAGAACTGGGGTCTACAGTAGGAAAAGGAGAGATTTTTATCAACTGAGAGGCAGAGAGTCAAATTTAATTTCTTAAAGGCACACTACTAAGAACAACAAAATATTTTAGACAACTAAACCCTATTTTCTTACTTAAAGGTAGGACCCCAGTGTAGATAAGGGAGGTATTTCTTCCTGACCTCTCAAAATTTTGTAACTAGCTAAATCAAATATTCTCCTTTGAGCAAAATAAACAAAATATTGGATTTCCACAGTTTTTACACAGATAAAGAAAATCATGGTCCTTTTTTTCCTCTTTTTCTCAAATCATATATATATAATTACTTTTGAATTTTTATGTTAGATACTTCACCCAGCACATCTCAAATTATTGTAATAAAACCACTAAAAAACACATGTAGAGTGATCTATAAATCAAATAAGTCAGTACAGAATGCCTTTGTGCTGATATAAAATACCTGTTTGCCCCACTGCTGGTAAAACCGCACCAACTGTGCCTTCCATGCAATTGCTAGACAGAGGTGAGAATTTTTTTGTTTTCCCTGGAAAATCTGGAGTTCCATAAACTACTGTCCAGAACAACACAGAGGATGTGGACAAGAAGACTGACACAATATGGCAGCAGCTCTTTGGAAGGCTGGATTGTAATCCTCAGTGCAGCATTGCTTTTAAATTTTAACAGCAATACAAGATTAAATAGGGTTTTCGTCTTTTTTTTGTTGTTGTCTTTTTTTAAGAACTTTGCACATCTTTATTCCCAAAACTATCCATGATGTATAAAGTAGCAAGGACTTTTCAAGTCTAATTATTATGTTTTTCTGGCTTTTCTGCTTTATGTAGTTCTGTCAGTCTGAGAAATGAAAATAAAGAAATCGGTTCACTTTGATTTCAGTTGGGTCCAAGTTAATTTTCATCTCAGACAAGCCTGTGTTATTTCATGACAGGCTATCTGAGACACAGAAACCCAAAGAACTGGAGCTTAATAAATATTAATAGGATTGAAAATACATTAAAATGTAGTCCTGTTTTTATGGTGTTTTTTTTAGTTTGATTTGATTTACAAAGCCTAAAATTCATCTTAATTTCATCTAGCAATGGTTCTTTAATAAACAACATGCATTTTCTGTATCATCATGACACCAATGATTTCAGCTACTAAGAGGCTAACTCTCAGGCACAAAGTAATCAGGAGGTTACTACAAGGCTGTCTTATAATTATTTAATCTCAATACCATTTCGTTAAAAATATATAACACGATTTCTTTCTCCCTGCTTAGGGGGACAAAAAAAAAGAGAGAGAGAGAGAAAGGAAACCTACATCTGCCTCCTGAACTGAATGGTATCAACATTTTCTGCTGCTCTGCTGCACTTGGAGCAGAATCTTCCCACCAACAAAGACACAGATATCTCCAAGAATACAGAGTAATAGATCAGTAGTATATCAGTAATAATATTCAATTTAAAAATTTCAAGCAATATTGATTGTGGAAATCAATAGAACATATTTCCAATGTGAAAATTGTCTGAAAGATTTATTTTTTTTTTAAGAAAATTTGGTTTTTTAGTCCATGAGAGTGAAGGCTTTTTCATTGTTCACATGAAAGGAGGGCAGGATCACATCAGGATCTGGATTACATCAGACTGGCAGCAAGATAAGGTCACTTAGGGATCAGATTTTTGCTAATTCAGGTCTCTGTTATATTACTGTGAGGAATTACTCTGATTCACTAAAAGAGAGCAAAATGATAAAGCAGTTCAAGGCTGCCTACCAGAGACCATAAAATGAGTACGGATATTGTGAAGCCAAGCTCCTAGAAGCACTGGCATTAGTGCAGTTGTCATCGTGTGCCACACACTCTAAACCTCCTTAAAAAAAATTCTGGGCCATTAAGATAACATAGGAAAACTTAAAGTAAGTGCAGTAATTTTGTCACATCTGCTGCCAGGACAAATGACATGATGACTCTGAGAAAGACATAAAAGCCATTTTAATTATCTCTTCTTTGAAGGAGGCATTGGCTCAAGCCAGACAGTCTGGATCCAAATCTGAGGTGTTACAAAGCTCAAGGTGAAGATTAAGTCAGATTTAAGGAAGAAGTTTTTTCACAGTTAGGCCCTGGCACAGGGTGCCCAGAGAAGCTGTGGCTGCCCCTGGATCTCTGGAAGTGCCCAAATCCAGGTTGGATGGGGCTGGGGGCATCCTGGGATAGAGGAAGGTGCCCCATGGCAGGGGCTGGACTGGGTGATCTTAAAGGTCCCTTCCCACCCCAAACCATTCCATGATTGTGTTGTTAAGACCCTCTCCACTTCCAGTAGCCAGTTTTCAGGGACATCAGCGTGGAGCCAGGTGCACACCCAGGCCAAGGGGAGGTATGGGCAGTCAGAAAAACATCACATTGTCCCCACTTTTCCACACAGGAGGTGTGATCAGAACACCAAGGTTCCTTCTGTGCCTTCAGCATATTTAACACCACAATTCAAACGTGAACCTCAGTTTTGCAGGATTGCTTCCTGGTTTCTTCAGCTTTGCATGAACGCCTTTCTAAATAGATGCAAATATAAAGCTGTACAGGTGACACACTAAAAATATAATTGAAGCTGGTGCTTTCATAAAAGCAATTAGCAATCGCTCAAGTTGCAATAGATGACAGCCTCAAGAGGATTGCTGCCCTGGCAGGGAAGTAGCTGCAACTTACATTACAGTCAATGTTCTGTTCTTTAATGCTATTTTGTTATAACAGACAAGTACAAGTTGCTGATTATGTATTCATTCCCATGTAGAGCCTTCGGCTGATATTTTTGTCCACAGGCTTAGATGTATATATCTCACTCTTCTGCTTTAAAATATTCCCTCTTAAAGTTAGTGACAAAAAAAGTTGCACTAAAGAAGCAAATAAACGCAGCTACAAGTAGAGAAGGCCAACAGAAAAATCTTTTTAGCTCAGGGTGAAAGTACATGACCACACATGTCTTTGTTTTGCTCAGAATTCAGGCAGTGACTACAATTATGCCTATTTTATAGTAATGTTATAGCCAGACTTTTGGTTATACAGACATTTTACAACCACTTTAAACCACTTTTGTGGTCCCCAGGAGTCATCCTTCCAGTTTCAACAAACTATGGGACAAATCCTGCTCCTATCACAGTGAACAGCAATGCTCCCACCAGGCAAGGCTTTAAATCAACACCTGCCTTCAGCTATCCCTGGATAAACCCCAGCTGCTCTCCATAGGAACGTGCTTAAGTGAGGGCCTTAAACACATATGGATTGAGTATCTGAATACACTCTGCAGAATCTCAGCACAATAAACAACATTTGATCAGAAAAGGAGCAGTGCCCAAACATGTGGTCAGCCCTTTGCCCTGAGCACAAGGTGTGACTGTATGGCACCCAGATACATTGGGGTTTTTACAGGAAAAAATGTGTAGTTGAACACAGGTTTGTTTTTTTTTAATGTGGTGCCTGCTAGTTCCATCGTAGATTACACTTTTTAATATTCCATTATTTCAAGGGGTCTCCATAGCAGCAGTTTCACCACGTGGGGCAATGGCACACTGCCACAACATGAGCACTGCCACACAAGCCTTGGGAGCGTAACAAAGTCACTGGGAAATATCACCAGCATCTGTGGGTTTCTGTGAGCTGAGCCTTGCCTGTTCACCTCCAGTTACACTGTGTTGTTTAGATGCACTTGTGCTCTTTGTGCTCATGCATCTAAAAATAAAAACATATTAGAAAAACAAAGAAAACTGTGCTGGTTCTACAAGAGGACACAGGCTGAGTTTAAAAAGCAGCTTGGGCAGGCAGCTGATGCAGCTCCTTGCCTCTGGGAGGGACATAACTGCAGCCGCCCAAAGCCAGCCCTGTGCTGGGAGCTGAATGTGTCCCTGATCCCCCTGAAGGGACCATTTCCCACTGCTGATTTGTCTTCTGGAGTCTCTCACCAGCTCACACATGGGCTCTCTGTGGTGGGGACAGAGATCCGCTCCACCACGTTGGTCTCCATCCGAAACCTCCCCTGCCTGCGCTGAGCCCAACGATTACATCCAGGAGCTGGGAGAGCACCACTAAGACACTGAGTGGTAAACACACAAATCAGGTCAATCCTTTTGCTTTCCTTGTAATCCCTGTGAGTTATTTGTTGCTGGCTTTTACTGCTGCTGCCTTCTCCTCCTCGGGCACTCTGTGCAGGCGCCCGGCGCTCCTGCTCTCCCTCGAGCCGTGGGTTGTGGCCATCCCTTCTTACCAAAACTCCTGTGTTCTGCACTGCTTCACCACCACATCCACTGCCTTTATATCCTCACCTCTCTTGTCTTTTCCTCACTGTCAATTCTCCAGAGTGGGGAACTTGCTTTCTCCAAGTTTGTATTAAAGCCTGTAAATTTACGGCACTCTAGGAATGTTTGATAACAGCACTTAAATAATTAATGAAAGCTACAGCAGCCCTTTCTTTTTCCCTATTTGGAGGCTGCAAGGCAGCAAGACAAGTGGGAGGCAGCAAATATTTCATGGGCTAAGATTAGATGTGATTCGCACCCCTATGGGGGGTAACTGACTGACAAATACTTGCACTTAGGAAAGATCGAGATCAGCTTGTGCAGGAATTAAAGAAAAGAAGCATTGCTTCAGCTACATGAATCATAAAAGTGGCCCAGGAGCATCATAAACAGCCCAGCCCTAAAAAATAAACTGCAATAAAAGAATGGGATATTTTCACTTCAAGTCTACAACAATATTCCACTTTGTAGAAGTCCACTCTTTTATCCTAATTTTTCCATCTTCAATGGAAAAGATAAAAAAAGGGTATAATGGCAAGTATTAGCTAATGATTTTGCAGCCCTAAAGAAGCAGTAGCTGCTTCTAAAATTAAAAAAAAAAAAAAAAAAGTAGGTGGAAACATGAAAAAAAGACAAATAAGATACAATAAGACTATAAGAGCAAGAAATGGGGGAAAAAAACCGGCACAGAAAAAAGATAAAAGAGATTTGTTATTATAGGAGAAGCTATGATATGAGACAGATGTGAAGTTATATCAAGAAAATTAGAATGGAGAAAAAAGCAACAAAGGGAAAAGATACTCATGTATCTCAGGCAAATTTTTCAAAATCTACCAAACATTCAAATTCCTTGCATCTGTCTCTAAGCTTAATGTCTGTTCATGTTTTAAAAATGGGAATCTGGGCCTGATCTTGTAAAACTTGATTTGAATTTCACAGCTGACTTTTCCATAGCCATGAATTTACCCACTGAGTGCACACGGGTCCAGGGGCTTTCCACTGGAGCACAATGCAAAGAACTGTATGGATTTTTTTGTCTTCCAAATAATCAATAACTTAATCCAGACTCTTATGTCAGTTTTGCTGCTAAATTTCCTGGTTTATGAAGGCAATCAAGTACTTTGGCACCAAAGAATAGTGACTGCACTTAAAGAAATTTGAACCTGAAAAGTGCAGGGACAAAACCAGAAGCCACTTTGTCTAGTACTGAATGTTTATCAGGCAAAATATCACAAAAACATAGAAATAAAAGGGCAGTAAATTGCTTGATTTTAGGGCAGTGAAGACTCCAAAATTATTACTCTCCTAGAACAGAGGCATAATGACCATCCTCTGAATAGATATTGGCACAGCAGGCCACACAAAAGCCCTGATTAGCTGCTGTCTGAGGGAATATTCAATTCTATTTTGGCATTGATTTCTGACCTTTCTTCTTTGATTTTAATTGGTCAAGATCCAAACCTTCTTGAATTTATTTAACACCAGACAACAGTTTCTGAATTGCCAAATTCCCAGAAGAGATGGGGGGAAAAGGCCCTTCATAGTTTTTTCTGTCAGTTCTTCAACTTCAGCTAATTCTGAAGTTGTAAACAACACTCATAACAGCTGCAACATGACTTGCGATGCAACAGTTCTTCAGCTGGCTTTGGGGAAGGAAAAAAACCAAAACAGGAGCTATTGCATGTCAAGCCTGATTCAGATGTCCTTCACCTTCCCTGAGAAAAGAGTAGCTATTTTGAAATTCCAAACCCGTACTTTTATGGCAGTACTCAGCAAGAAAAAGATGTGATATAATCTGCTCCAGATTTTAATATTAGACAGAACCATCAGAAGCTTCTTTGTTAACTCCTAAGCCAGTGATAATCCTGCAGTTTTTTTCATCTCTTTGCATTTACAGTTAATAATATGTGAAAATATTTCGTGACATCTCGGAGCTGTAGCTGCTGTTTCACAAAAGCCTCCTCACCCATTGATTTACATCCACAACTCCCCTTCCAAGAGCTTCCTTCCCAAATTAAACATGCTAATGATTTTCTATGCAAAATTTAACAACCTAATAGGCTGAACAAGTCAAATGAAAATACACTAATTGTTGCCTTTGATGTATACTATTCTGCCAATTCTCTCATGAAAGCAGTATATTAGCATTAGCTGGAGTAGTTACTAAAATATAGATTAATAAAGAAAAGCTTATATACATACATGCTAAGAAGATGACACTGCAGACTCTAGAAAACACAACTTCAAGGCTCAGAAGTGACACAAATGGCTATTATACACTAGAAAACCATTTTCAGAGGAGCCCAGAAAACAAGCTACTAAAGAATGAATCACAAACCTTTATCTGAGTTAGCCGGCGTTGGTTCATAACACTGGATTTATGCAATAAAAGTATTCAAAATAAGATTACACAGTCAAAATAATAAATACAGAATGGGATGAGAGATATAAAAGGCTGGTGAGAGAGCAGAATGCTTTCTGCCTAACCCCAGGGATCTGAATGAGCTCCCCCAAGAAACTGCCCAATTGCTTTATAAAGAAAGATTTCCATGGGCGTGCATTTTTTCACCCAGAGTACAAGCAATAATGTGTTTTAGCCTATGACCAGCATCACAGAAAGAACTTTATTGTAGAATTGGTTCATTCTATCCTCCAGCCCAGCTCTGAGCAAGAGATTTGGTGCCACTGTGTTCTTAACACACACAAAGAAAACAGATGCAAACAAACAATAAGGGAATATAAATAGTCTCCAAAGAAATAGTGACACAAAATTACTTTCTATTGCTTTGTCTTTAAGAGTTTGCTTATAATGATTTGATAATTTAATCTAATTGATCTCTCCAAGTACTTCTATGGCTCTAATCACTGTAGTATCTGATTAGTGGAACAGATCCATACTTTATCTCCAGATTTAATAACTAAATCTATACTTGAAATAGAGTCACAGAAGTTCAGCAGAGGGAGAGGGCCAGATGCTGCCTAGCCAGGGGAGGAGGGAGGGAAAGGAAAAAGGCCACTGAGGTCCAGAATCACTGGAAAGGTACACTTGGCTTTGTGTCAAATCATCCCTCTGCAACCAAAGTCTGTTTAAGGAGCCCATTTCTGGGGTTAGAGAAGGAAAGCAGGAATGTGACATAACTAATGGGGGCAGAACCAAAAATGAGCTACTGTCTATGGCCTGCTCTCCTTCAAACTGTCTTCTTCGCAAGCACAAAGTAAATGTAATTATTATTATCGGTTCTTTGTTCTCTTCCAGGCTAGCCCTTCATCAGCCTGAAAATGATGACATTTCCTGAATGCATTTCAACGGCTCCTTAACCTTTTTATTTCCCAAGAGTGGGGACAATGTCACGCAGCACTCACAGATTTTAGCAGTGAAAAGGTTAACACCCAAAATTGCTAATGATAACAACAGTATTCACTGAGCCAGATAATCACTCACAGAGAATTTCAATCCAAAGTCACTTAAAATTCAAGGAAACCTCTGTATTTCTTTAAGGAAGTGACAGCAGTTAGAAGAACACTCATAATCCAAACAACAGGCCAAAATCTGACTTATTACTGAGTTTATCTATTTTCTATTGAGCAATATTAAGCACTGGCTTTTGCTCTGCCTTAGGTGAAACTTTTTTTTCTGACAATGTCCTCTAACAGAGGTGGCTGGGCAGAGAGGGGTGACAGCCAGGCCACTTGAGCAGTACAAATATCAAGCTTGGAATGTATATGGAACATTTCTCAGAAGTTATTTGTTTCTTCCTGTCTTGTTTGACTGCTGCTTCTTTGTTGTGCTGATACTCAGCCAAACTAGCTTGTGGTTGAATATGTCAAAGCTCTGGGCAGAAAAACAGCAGCTAATATATGTTAGCAAACTCTGGAGAGAAAAATGGTTTCTGCCACTAAAAACTGCAGGGTGGAACTGTGCGCTGCCTTCTTCTTCACCTTATTTAGCCTAAAGGGAGAGCAATTTTAATCCTGTTTCTCTGCTTGGTTTGCCTGGCAGTGTACACCTGCTTCAATGAGTGTGTCAGGAGCCTTCTTTGCTGTCAGATCCCTTTCCTTGCTGCTCTCAGCTCATCATCTGTCTCCCAGCTCACCTCTGAGGGTGAACGTCACTCTCATGCCCAGGCTCGTCTCAGCAGCCAATTTTCAAAGATGTCAGGAGGAGAAACAAAATCATCCTGTCACGAGCACAGGACTGGCTCTCAGTCCAAGGGGCAAAGCTCTCTGTCACACGTGAGAGGCACAGAGAGAAACACACACAGAATGAGGAGTGAGGGGTTTGCACCAACAGCCCCAAATTCAGGGTGGAGCGTGGACTTTCACCAGGAGCTCTTCAGCTCTCATCTCTGGAAGACTCAAGCACACGTTTTTCATGACCCTGCACCATAATGTGCTTCTGGCCACGTAATGCCTCCAGTACTTGAACTGCAAATGCATCATGGCAAGAATTGAAGTTAATCAAGGGTTTCATGGTGCTTTAAAGAAAAAACTATCGATGGATCTTTTCTTTCTTCCTTGGTGTGAGACCTCATCTATGGAGACTCCATCTAAAAGAGACCGCAGGTGCTTCAGCTCTTAAGCATAGCAATTATTTATTGTTTCAGAAGTTATTGTTTCGAGCAAAAGCAATCCATTTTTCATTAACCAATGGCTCAGTTAATGACTGAAAAGTGTAGAAAACAAACTTAATTCACTCTCCTGTTCCACATAGCACAGCTATTAATTGATTCATATGGAGAGCTACTTCAACTACGTTTAGCATCAGAGAGAAACAGGGAAGGATTAAGGTTTTAAAATCTAGGTTTACAGTGAGATTTCTTGTGAAATTTCACTAAATAAACCTGCCTCTTCAACAGCCATATACAGCAATATTTCATGGATCCAAAGTACTGTATAGAGCACAGAAAATCTTACTAATAAAAACAGTCTTGGGGTAAGCAAAGGTGCAAAATCTTCTCACACAGGTATCTTAGACATGGCCTTCAGCTATTAAGTCCTTTCTTTAATAAAAGAGTCCAAGTTCTTTTTGGGACTTAAAAATAAAAATGAAAACATATGAGTCAACATCAATTTTTCAGTCAATTAAGACAAATTGTACTAGCTTTCATTCGAGCTCTCAGACCTGATTCTGACTGTTAGATGTACATATATACATAGATAAATGCATGTTTCATGTTCCCTTACCCCTGGGTCTATCTCATTGCTTTGGGAATGAGGATTCTCAGAAAATGAGTTCTCTCTGGGTCAGCTACATGCATCTGGTTCTGTTCTGTTTGCTTGCTCACTCCATTAAAAATAATATACTAAAGAATATTAAATTAAAAGAGAAGAGTAATGTGGGCAGGAAATAAAAACAATCCCTGCAAGGGCACTGTAGGGAGGTTGGCAAGGAGACTGGTGCAAAACTTTGGGTTAAAGGGTAGCAATTCCTCAGGAAAACACCCCAGAAATATGATGAAATCATGGCAGCCTCAGCAAGGAACCTTGACACAAGGTGGGATAAAGAGGGAGCTCTTCTCCAGGCCGTGGGTGGATGGTCTTTCTTCAGCTCAGGGCATGGCAAGACACTACTGCTGATCCAGGATCCCCTGTTGCTCAGAGCTTCGCTCCCATCTTTCTGTGGGAGTTTAAAATTCTGCAAGCCCTCCTTATCCGAGCTGAGAGAATTAAGTGAATTAAACAGAAGGTTTGTGGAACCTGCCCGTCTGCCTCTGAAGTAAGTGGGGAGAATGTGCATGAGTCATTCCCCTGGCCAGGCTGGGAGCAGGGACTGGAGGAGGATTCCAGCTGGTGGGTGGGAGGCAAGATGGGAATGGGAGCCCCCCCAGCTGGTTTGGGCACAGCTCCAGCCTGCCCCGAGCATCAGTGGGTGCTGTCCCCAGCAGAGGCGGGTGGCAAGGTAAGGCTGGCTCCTCAGTGCCACTCCTGCCACAGGGCCAGGGCTGTGCACTCATCAGTGAGCAACACCCTGGGGCAGATGTGACACACAGGGTGAAAAAACAAGCTTAAAAACTCTGCATGTCTTACTGCCATTTTTAATGACTTCTAAAATTAGCTGAAGAAAGAGAAGAGAGATCATCTGTATGCTACAGAAGGTTGACATGAAAAAGGGTGAGAAATCTGTGATCCTGAGGTTTTGGTAGATTCTGGCATATGTTATCCCTGACAGTTATTCCCCACCCACTCTGCAGGAG
This sequence comes from Poecile atricapillus, assembly GCF_030490865.1. Classification (NCBI taxonomy): domain Eukaryota; kingdom Metazoa; phylum Chordata; class Aves; order Passeriformes; family Paridae; genus Poecile; species Poecile atricapillus. The sequence goes on from NC_081256.1 coordinate 22,212,265, forward strand.
AGAAAGGGAGATGCTCCACAGGGTTCCTCTGTACCCACGCTGCTTAGCCCGGGTCCTGTGCCTGGAGCATCACAAGAACCTGTCCCACAAGAGGATTTTTTTCCCTCTTTCCCCAAAACCTGGAGGTGCAAAATTTGGACACTCCAATATATAAGGAGTTCACTGAAATCTCAGCATGTAATAAAAAGCTCCTCGTATTTAGAGGAGGATTTCATGATCTTCAGCCAACTGTTGGATAAGTTTCTGCCTCTGTTTAGAAGAAGGATGTCTAAGTACAAACTGTGCCTGCTCTGGGCTGAGCCTTCTAGAAACATTCAGCAAGCTGTGCAATCTTCTTCCTACACAATGCACCTTTCCATTAAAAGTCTGAAGACAGCTTTTAGGTGTAAAAAATATGGAGAACAGAAAGTAAAGACAGAACGGCAATAGAGACAAATCTTTTTCCGTGAGCTTTGTGAAATATTTTCTCAAAATAACTTTGCAGGGGTTTTACTGCCAGTTCATAATGTGGATGAATCACTTCTGATATTTCTGATAAAACAATATTCAAAACTTCAAAATCTCTTCCAATTCATTTATGCTACCATTTAATTAGGGCTTCTGCAATATGTTACAAGGGCGTCATTATCCCCCATAATTGTATAATAATTACAATTTTTAATGAATTAATTGCAAGTACACTGGATGTGTAGATATAATTATGGTAATTACATAAATACCTGATTTTCAGCTAATAATTAAAGAAGGCCTTTACAAAAAGGGGGAAATTTAACAAATGGAAGGTTCTCAGAAAACAAATACAAATAATAAATACTGCCTCTCTCCTGTTGGTTCTGCCTTACTAGATTATCTCTCACTATATATATACATATATGATTTTCAGTAGATTATAAAATAAGAATTTAAAAACTACTTATATATTAAATCATACCAAGAGACCTCAGTACTTTGCCTGTGCAGGTCCTGATCCACTGGCCCAAACTTAATGATTCTAGGAGAGGTCAGCATCTCACTTGAATTGCAAATGGCTGTTGATGGCAGGAAGATGTGAATAGTGATTACAAGAACATACAAACTGTCCTGCTGGCTCTGGTTTCCTCCAAAATGTGTCTTTTTGGTCAAACTTACTGGCTATACCCTCATTAACACAGAAACCCAGCAGAAGATGCATTCTTTACATGGAAATGATATTTCAATAAAGAAACTACTTACAGAGCCTCATCAGCTGAAAAAAACCCAGCTCTCCAACCAGGGAATTTTCTTTCTCTCCAAACACATTCCTATGACTAAACTTGATGTGTGTTTACTGTTCTCTTAGTACCAACAGGAAAGTCAAAATCCAGCCTCATAGGAAGCATGCAGAAAACTCTGCCAGGGCAGATTGATTCTTCCTCTGATAGCACCAAGGGATATTAGCAGAATTCCCACAGCAGAGGAATTAGCAACATGATTTACTGCTGCTGCTGAAACGTTCCAAAATGCTTTGGCACAGCTCTGGAAGGGGAAATCAGCTGCAGCACCTGGACTATGCCATTTACATGTGTCTTGCAATTTCTACAAGAGAAGCTGCAGTTCCAGCCAGAGACCACTCTGGTCCCTGCTCTGTTTTGGAATATAGGTGCAAACATGGCTGGAAGTCAGCTTTGTCCCACTTCCTTTAGCCTTGCATTGTTCAGTGCTGCTCCTTCTTTGGATAAATCCCATTATTACAAGCATGAGAAAGTAAAATAAGATATATTAATATTAAAACAGAAGGAAATGGTTTGATGTCCCGAAAACAAATCTCATTTATGGTAAGCTTATTAAAACAGTTGATTTCTGAATGCCGAGTATAATTATTAATACCATACATATCAAAGTGGAGAAGACATGTAAATTTGACATCAGAAAGTAAGTAAAAATGAAGAAGGCTAAAGAATTATGAGTGAAAAGAATTTGGGGAAAAAAAAAGAAAAAATTATACTGGAGCAATATTCAAGTTATAAGCAGATTATTAACATTGTGAGATGATCCTTAAGAATGGTTTGACACATGTAAGCATCATGTTTCAAGCTGAAAAATTATCAGAAGAATACAAAAAATGTTTGTATCCATGTGTATTATAAAGAAACAAAAAGATGAAGAGCATTAATACAGAGGAGAGCAAAGGAATAACACTACAATACAGGGGAAAAAACAAGAAGAAAATAACAGTTATCCAAAAGCCATATTAGTTACTCAAACATTCCTCCTGAAAATGTACAAACACACTTATGCAGATATATTTTTATAAGATTTGTCCTTTCTGGCTTTAAATGATAAATTAGAAACTAACAGATTGAAAGGAAAACCATCTCACAGATGTTTACTGAGTAAAACCAGCCCAAGCCAACAAAGGCCGGGGGAAGAAGCACAAACCAGTTTTATCCGACTTAGCATTATCAGGGTGGCAGTACTATTTTAGAGCCTGTGTGGGGGAGGATGTAGAAAATGAAAAGCAAGCAGTAAAATAATGGACAAGGAATGGAATTAGATGAGAATTTAAGACCTGTTAGAGCTATAAGCACTGTCAAGGTATATGAACAAAGCAGTGACAGCACGATGGCTGTGTGGTCAGCAAGAGCCCAGAGCCCAAACAACCAGACATTTACAGGGGACTGTGGCCAGTGCTGATGGCATTTAAGATGACTGGAGTCTTAAAAATACAGTCTGCAGAGTCCTTCCATTGTCAAGCACTGGCTCACCCAGAAAGAGGGCTGGAGAAAGTACATCAGAGGTTTGAGCATTTTATTTCAAATATGACATCAACCTACTGCACATCTTTGAAAAATGCTGCTAACTGACACTAACAGCTTTAGATTGTGAAAGGATGAAAAGGTCTGTACAAGACAATGTTTGCTTCATTATCTTCTTCCATGTATTACCAGTATAATAGGAAATGCTGCAGTGGTAGCTGAGAAATGAAAAACAGGGCTTCAAAGAGGAACAGAAAAATAGAACAATCGTGGTGTCTTGGTGAGTTAGGGAGTGGAGTTAGAGATTATGGACTGCATTTGGGGCTGCTGATACCACAGGGATTAAGGATGAGGGCTCTCCAGCCAGGACCCACCCAGCATGAATGGGGGTGAAACTTCAAATATATGCAGGCAACTATTGGCACAAATATACTACAGGCAAATAATTGGTTAGGAATGTTCAAAGTGGCCTAATGAAGATATGAAGCCTTTTAAAGAATTGATGTTCCCCAAAATACACACAAGTAAGTTTAGTACTTATTCTCAAGAGACCCAGAGCCCTGGCAATGCTCTGCAAAGGAATGTTTTTACCCTACTGACATTATTTTGACAGAGTTCTATCTAAAGTGATGGAGGGTCACACCTTAAATTTCATATTTCTCTTTCACATGGCCATGGAGAATGGAATATTTCAGTAATTTTTGACAATTTATCTGTGCTTCCATTACTTTGATATTATTTTCTAAATGACATTTTTAGAAAAAAAATGAGGACACTGATAATCAATTGATAACTTTTGCCAGTGAAAATACACATTTTAGAGGTCTCAGGTTGTCCTTTTCTTGTTGATTTCAGAGCTGAAATGGGTTTACAGAAAGATCTTTATTTAAGGAAGCCCACAGGAACTGCAAAAGTTACATTAATTGTTCTTTTCTAAGATCTGATGATAAGTAAACAGTTCTAGGGTAGTTAAATGGAGCATTGGAACAAACACTCCACAGAAACACAAGGTAACAGGTGGAATTTCTGCTTAGTCTTCTAAAGAATATTTCACATTGCTAAGCTTAAAGCCCTAAGGTTATCAGAGCCTCTTACAAAAGAGAACCGATGTAACATATTCTCTATTGAAAACAAAGGGAGATCAAAGCAGGATGAGATTACAGCAGTGTGATTTGTATTTCAGTTCCATGAATATATTTGTGTGTATGTACATTTGCTCCTGTGCGTCCATAGTAACCACAGCCATAACCCAGAAAGTATGGTGTGGGGAGCTTTGCTCTGAAAATCAAGTAGACCATTAGGAGGCATAAATATTAATAGAGCTGTCTAATCCTACACTCTCAAATGAGGTAGTTCAGATCATGAGTCTTCGCATTTAAAATTTATTCACTGCCCTGACTAGAATAAGAAACAGAATCCACATGTGGGGAAGTCACTGATATTGGGCGGTCTCTGAGCCACTGATAATTCCTAAACATAAAAGTAAGGATCAAGTGATTTCTTTCCTTATTCTACACCTAAATCTCCTACAAATACTAATTTATCCAAAACTGCACCTGCCTGGCTCTGTGACATTGAGGATATACCACCTACACCTCCACATTTTCACACTGAGGCATCTTCAGGCAGTATGAAATCTTTATACAGGTTCCTAAGAAAGAACATAATGTCATCCCAAGTGCAGAGCACACAACACCTGGGGGTTCTTTTAGTGGTCATATAAGTGATCCTTCCCAAATTTTCTTTGTGTAGTTGTCATTAAATTAGGAACTTTATCCAGCTGCAATGCAAAGACATGAATGCAGAGTGTTAAAACACCACAGGTATGCAGTTAAAGCAGGAAGCACTTGCCCTCCTAAGAGATAAGGAAACATTCTGGATCACAAGTAAAATATTTGTGTCTTGACTATAAGATAAATTAGAGATCTGAAATGCCAAACAGTAGAATACTATTCAGGTAATCCCTAGAAATGATGCAAAGTTTTGTCAGGAAATGCCAGATAATATAATTAGTATCAATCAATAAAATGGTATATACCACATACCTACAGTATAACCAAGGTCTATTAAAATTTAGAGTTTTGAAAACTAGACTCAAAAAAACAAAACAAAATTACTTAAATGCCTTTGCAGAGATTTTCCAGACCCAGCACTTGTAAAAAAGTTCCTGCATACCCAAAACAGAATTAGCAGCCTCTGACCTTGATGTACCTGGAAGGAAAGACACAAAACCAGATGCTCTTTCTTTATTTTTGAATCAGTAAATTGAAGGTCAAGTAACTGAAATACAGGCCTCTATGTTTAGCAAAAAACATGCTGAATTGTCTCATTTTTTTTCACCCAGCTTCAACCTATCATTCTGTAGTCTCTGCTGTGGGCACATCCAAATCCCAACAGGAGGTCATGGATATAATGCTCATTACAATCCATGACTCATGGATAGAACTCCTTTAATTTCTACATCTATCTTAATCAGATTGCTCCCTGTTCTTCAAACTTGTTCTTCAAATTTGCTCATGTCCCTCAGCTGGCAGTTAAGTATAAATACTGATTTATTTGTCTAATTCAATCTATTTCATGTAGTGAGAAGGAATCAAACCATATGTAATGACAATATATGGTTGCTGATTCAGTCATTTTGATCTTATATATCCTTTATGAATTAAAAAGATGGTGTAAAAATCTGCCTCTGATTTTCAGCTTTTCTCCTTCCAATAATTTTCATCGCTAACTGTGATGCAATGACTACAACCTAAAAATCCAGCAAAAGAGAGAACGTTGGGCCTTTCTTCTTTCTGACACAAAACTGATGCCTTTCTGAGCTGTGGTTGCTGCTCTGTTGCTGTGACTCTACTGCGACTTTGTCCTGCAGCTCGACTCCTTTTGCCCCTGGCTGTGGGGGCAATCCCAGCCCAGGATAAACACGGGGAAATTACTCAGAGAGCAGAGATCACTTCAGATATCTCAGCTGCCCAGCTGAAGGTATTCAGCACTTGTCAGCAGCAAAAGGTAGGCTTTTTATTCTGCTGTGTGTGAGATGAGTCTAAGTGGAAAGGTACCTACTGAATTTCAAATAACTCTCTTTATTCTCCTCCAGGCCCATAGGACAATAAGCATGACTTTCTCAGCTACTGGGCTCTTCCTCCCTTGACTTTTGCTATTTTTCTGACTTTTTTTTTTTTTTTTTAATACACTCTCATATGAAAGATGCTCTCTGAGAACAATGATGGGGATCTGCATCTTTATTTATGACTTTGTGAATCAGCGTCTGGGTGATAGGAAGTGAAAGTTGCTCAGCTAATTACACACGCTTGATGAACTGCGTAATAACTGCTGCAGCACTGCACATTAATTGAATGCATATAAATGACAGCAGTTATTCCAACTTGAATGATGTGTGAAGAAGTGACGTTGCTCACAGTACCCTGATTATCTTCATTTCCAGCTTTGGGAATCCAGCTTAAACAATTGTACTTTTACAGCACCGAGAAAAAATTCCCTAACAGAAAACAGAAGATGTCTCAAAGCCTGACACTTTAAACACAAATTGCTTTAAGTCATTGAAAGTGGATTTAAACATCTAAAAAAAGCATACATCGAGCAACTACAATTAACAATTAATAATTAACAACTAGCTGAAACCAGCAGCTAGGAGCTGTAAGAGCTAAAGCCTTGGGAACAAGGCCACCTTCATTTTGAGCCTAGATACTGCCTTAAAAACCTAATGCAGTGTTCAAAGAGTTAAATTTTGCCCAGCTCCAGATATTTCTGCTATGCACTTTCCTAAAATGTATTTGTTTTGGAATAACAGGATAAAAAAATATGGATTACAGCTAAAAGGCAACTGTGCATGCCCACAGTACTCTTTGTTTACCCCAAAAAGCATTCTAATTCACATGCAGTCCGGCTCTAAGGTAACACATTATTTAAATAAAACAATAAAGAAAAAACATTTGATGCAAAACAAACGTGCATAGTACAAAATTAGTACTTCAAAACTAGCACCAAATGCCTCCTTTGAATCAGCACCAAAATAGACCTTCTCTGTTGCATGTCAACTGCTTGAGGAATTTGCAAATATTCACAAAGAAATCTGCAAAGTCTTCCATACTATTTAACACAGAAAGGGGAGAAGCCAAGTTTCCAAAGCTTCCAAAAGCAGTCTAGTTCCCAAAGTACCATGTCACAATATTTTAACAGTTCCCTACACCCGTATTAAGAGTTTGTGGGCTTGACAAAGAGAGCTGTAATCACAGAATAAAGGAAATCAACGCTCACTTTTAGAAGCGCGTAAACAAAACAACAAGAAAAAAAAACCCGTTTCACATCTACACTTCAGGAAATTGAACCCTGTTCCAAGGAAACAGGGAGAAAGCCAGCGCAGGTCTCAGCCCTGCGTTGCTGTAATGCTTCCCAGCCCTTATGCCATGGTTGTGGGAGGGAGAGCTGTGGGCTGCGCCACCCCTCCAGTGGGAGCAGCGCCCATCCCGGGGCACAGAGCTCCCTCTGCACCCACACACCACGTCCTGTCCCCTGGTGCCACCAACAGACACTGCCCAGAACCTCCAGGCCAAGAGAGAAGCTGCCAACGCTGTCCCTGGAGAGAGTGCCAGAGAGAGATGATCAGCTGCAACTGAGTCCCGGCTTTACAAAAGTTATCTTCTCATCTACTCTCTTTAAACACCTCTCCACCAGCACAAGACGGTCCCTAACACTTCACAGCACCAGCAATCAGCCTCTTTCACCTGTATTATTCGCTCTCCTTTTGCAAGGTTTCCATCTCTCCCCCGTTTGGTATTTTTTACTTTTTGGTTTGGTTTGGTTTTTTGACCACTTTATACATACCTCCTTTTCTACAAATTTTCTTGCCGGGTTTTCTGGCACATTCCTTGGATATTCTTTTGACTGAAAAATGAATAGAAGACTAGAAAATAACATGGAGCTCCGTCACAGACAGTAGGAGCATGCAACACCACTATCTAACTTAAATATGACCTGCTTTATTAGGTGCGGAAGATTCTCAACTCGTTGTGCCTGCACATGCAATGGAAAAGATGTTGATGCATCTTCCCAGAAGTCAGCGGGTGGCAATGAGAATTAGGCACCAACTTTGACCTAAAAATTACACGTGCTGTGGGAGAAAAAAAATGAGCGTAGAGAGAAAAAGAGAAAATCAAAATCAAAAATCAAAAAAGCAAGGACAAATGCAC